>NC_134777.1:114292778-114312778 GCF_046742065.1 Oratosquilla oratoria | reverse complement strand
CCGTCGCCCCAGGTGGTTTGTGGCTGAAACGAGCTCAGCTGGCTCGCGGAGAGTGAGCCCAGATGGCTCGGATCATGAGGTAAAAGGTCTTCATTCCCCATGGGAGGGGAGTTGAGGAACGAGTGGAGTGGAGTGGAGTGGAGTGGAGTGGAGTGGAGAATGTGCTGACCGAATCCCAATTTTTTTTTTTTTTTTTTTTTTTTTTTTGAGGGGGGTGGAAGAGATCATTTTGGAAAGATGTCGACGGCGCCCAAAAGTCTTAATTAGCCTATCTGCCTATTCGGAAAATTTCTTTGACAAGAGATGGGAATTTGTGTCCTCAAGTTAGGTTTCTGTGATGAGAAAGATTTTTTTTTCCTTTTTCTTTAAGAATCATAATTCTTATTCATTTATCTATTTATTTATTTATTTATTTACTTATTTAGAATGTATATATTGTGAATGCTTAGATCTACACAAGCCCGTGAAGGCCAAAGACAAAAAAGGAAAAAAAAAAAAAATCATGCAGACACTCGCCCCCAAAAAGGTTTCCTCCTCAGGCGGTCGCTGGGTTTTGGATATGACACTTACCCGCCTCGACTCTCGCCTCCACAGGGTTGAGTTGGGTTGGGTTGGGTTGGGTTGGCACCAGAGAACAGGAAGACCCTTTGGCCAAGACACCAAGAAGAAAAAGCCAAAGAAAATAAATCCCTTAGCGGCGGCCCACCGTGCCACTTCCCAGTTTGATCTTTTGGTCCGTGACAACAATGGGCCGTTTTGGCAGGAGAGGAACATAAGAACATAAGAATGAAGGAGACTGCAAGGGACCATAAGGCCTACAAAAGGAATTCGACCCCCAAGACGTCGACAAAGGGACGGGCGATCAAAGAGTGAGTTACGCATCGACGTTCGTGTTTCTTTCACACACACACACACACACACACGACTCGTGGCGTAGTGGTAGAGTTCCTGGCTGCCACTACGGAGGTCTGGGTTCGAATCCTAACTAGGGCTGAAATAATTTCAGTATCGCTGCGCTCTGGGTTGCTACTCCAACTCTCGTGGGCGGGGAGTTGGGTGTGTGTGTGCATGAAAGGTCACAGTATTACCCATAGATCGGTCATACGAGCTCTGAGCTCTCATCCGAGAGGTTAATAACTGTCGATCACGAGACCAACACGTGATCCAAAACCATGGTGAATCACACACACACACACAAACACACACACACACACACACACACACACACACACACCTTACGTCCCAGATAGTACTTTCCCTAGCCTTCCAGCTGCCTCTGAGCTAATGAACCGTTGCAGCTGGACACCACGCTGGATCTTGCATCACTCGATGTATGCAGACTTGATGCCGCTGTCTGTAACGCTGCAGCGCAGCCAACTGTACACCTGCACCAAACCGGAGAAAAAATCCCTGGTTCGGGTCCTCCGGACACACGCCAGCCTTGGTCAGGTCAGGTCAGGGTAGGTCATGTCATTCTCGACAGCGAGTATGAGACCGAGGACCCTAGCCTCTCTCTCTCTCTCTCTCTCTCTCTCTCTCTCTCTCTCTCTCTCTCTCTCTCTCTCTCTCTCTCTCTCTCTCTTTTTTTTTTTTTTTTTTTTTTTTTTTTTTTTTTTTTTTTTAAGTCAATCTGAGCGGAAATGCTCTGCAAAAGGAGGGGCAGTCATCCATTCAAGCGCTTTTAGGAATGAAATACAAATATGGATTATTCCGAGAAACAGTTTGGGGGACTGGGTGGAAAAAATGTAACAGAAAGAAGAGAAAGGTAAAGACAAAGAAAAAAAGAAAAAAAGGAAATTATTGAACAAGAAAAATATAATTAAAACAAAAGAAATGCGAAAGAATATTAACAAAATATAAAATAAAAAAGAAAAATTAACAAGAAAGCTAAGAGGACAAAGGAAGACAAAAAGAAAAAGAAAATTTAAAAGAAAAGAAAATGTTAAAAAAGAAAAATATACAAAAATCTTAAACAAGTAAAAGATAAAAAGAAAAGTAGAGAATAAAGAACAGATAAAGAAAAAAGAAAGAACCGTATTTCAGAGCAGCCAAAAAAAAAAAACACCCACCCTACCTCCACCCCACCCATCACCCCCTCACCCACACCCGACACCCCAATCCCCACCACCCCAACCCCACACCCACACACCCCACACCCACACCCACACCCACCCCACACCCACACATCCACCCTAATTTGGGTCACGGATGCCATGACCTCAATTGATTGGGCGTCGTCAGTCGGTAGCCAGAAGAGACTTTGTAATGTGTATCACCAGCATAGCGAAGAGAGGAAGGAAGAGAAGTGGAGAGGGAGAGGGAGAGGGAGAGAGAGAGAGAGAGAAAGAGAGAGAGAGGGGGAAGAATTAAAAGAGAGAAAAAACAGATAGAGAGATAGAGAAAAAGAAAGAGAAAGAGAGGGGGAGAGAAGATAAAAAGAGAGAGACAGAGGGAGAGAGAGAGAAAGAGAGAGAGAGAGAGAGAGAGAGAGAGAGAGAGAGAGAGAGAGAGAGAGAGAGAGGGGGGGTCAAGAATGGATTAAAAGAGAGAGAAAGACAGACAGAGAAAGAGAGAGAGAGGGGGTCAAGAGAGGATTAAAAGAGAAAGACAGACAGAGAAAGAAAGAGAGAGAAAGAGAGGGGGAGAGAGAAGATAAAAAGAGACAGACAGACAGACAGAGGGGGGATGAGAGAGAGGAGGGAGGAGAAAGAGAGAGAGAGAGAGAGAGAGAGAGAGAGAGAGAGAGAGAAAGATAAAAAGTGAGAGATAGGAAGAGAGAAAAATGAGAGATAGGAAGAGAGAGAAAGTGAGAGAAGAAAAAGAGAGAGAGAGAGAGAGAGGGGGGGGGGGTCAAGAGAGGATTAAAAGAGAGAGAAAGACAGACAGAGAAAGAGAGAGAGAGAAGATAAAAGAGACAGACAGACAGACAGAGGGGGGATGAGAGAGAGGAGGGAGGAGAAAGACAGAGAGAGAGAGAGAGAGAGAGAGAGAGAGAAGAAAAAATATAAAAAGTGAGAGATAGAAAGAGAGAAAAAGTGAGAGAAGAAGAGAGAGAGAGAGAGAGAGAGAGAGAGAGAGAGAGAGAGAGAGAGAGAGAGAAAGAAGAAGAAGAAGAAGAAAAATGGAGAGAGAGATAAAAGAGAATATTAGGAGAGGAAAGGGCGAAGAGGAAAAGAAGAAGACAGAAGGAGGAAAAAGGGATGAAGAAACGCACGCACGCGCGCTCGCACACACGCACTTATGGTATTGGGACCACGAAGGAAGAGAGGAAGAGAGAAAGAGATCACGGATGAGGGGGGAGGAATGGGAGAGAGAGGGGGGGAATGGGGGATGAAGGGGGTAGTGGGGGGTTGGGGAGAAAGGAAGGAAGGAAGCAAGGAAGGAAGGAAGGAAGGAAGGGAGGAAGGGAGGGAGTAAGGAAGACATGAAGGAAGGAAGGAAGGAGGGAAGGGGAGGAAGACAGGAAGGAAGGAAGGAAGGAAGGAAGGAAGGAAAGAAGAGAGGGAGGGAGGGAGGAAGGCAGGATGGAAGGAAGGAGGGAAGGAAGGAAGGAAGGTAGAAAGGAAGGAAGGGATTAAGGAAGGAGAAAGGAAGGATGGAAGGAAGGGAGGGAGGGAGACATGAAGGAAGGAAGGGATGGAGGAAGGAAGGCAGGATGGAAGGAAGGAAGGAAGGAAGGAAGGCAGAAAGGAAGGAAGGGATTAAGGAAGGAGGAAGGAAGGAAGGCAGGAAGGCAGGGAGGAAGGCAGGAAGGAAGGAAGGAAGGAAGACAGGAAGGCAGGAAGGCGGGGAAACAGGAATGCAAGAAGGAAGGATGGAAGGCAGGAAGGCGGGGAACAGGAAGGCAGGAAGGAAGGATGGAAGGCAGGAAGGCAGGAAGGAAGGAAGGGGACAATGGCACTCGGGGCGCCCCGCAGGTGCTCCCGAAGAATAAAAAGAAATGGATTTCTGCTAACGAGCGAAAGGAGTTAACAATTGCAAAGTCAAGAGAGACAGAGAGACACAGAGAGAGAGAGAGAGAGAGAGAGAGAGAGAGAGAGAGAGAGAGAGAGAGAGAGAGAGAAGGGTGGAAGAGAGAAATGAAGAGGAGCGATGACGATAAAGAAAAAGGCGGGTAGGAAGAGATGAGGAGGAGGAGGAGGAGGAGGAGGAGGAGGAGGAGGAAGGGGTTAGGAGGGAAAGGAAGAGGAAAGGGATATGTGTGGAGAGGTTAAGAAGGAGGAGGAGGAGGAGGAGGAGGAGGAGGAGGAGGAGGAGGAGGAAGGGGTAGGAAGGAAAGGGATATTTGAGGAGAGGCTGAGGAGGAGGAGGAATAAGAGGAGGAGGAGGAAGAGGAGGAGGAGTAAGAGGAGGAGGAGGAAGTGGAGGACGAGGAGGAAGGGGTAGGAGGGAAAGGAAGAGGAAAGGGATGTGTGAGGAGAGGTTAAGGAAGAGGAGGAGGAGGAGGAGGAAGGTTAAGGGTAGAGTATGAGAAGGAAGAAGACTAACGAACGAGGAGGAAGTAGAGGAAGAGGAAGAAGGGTAGAGGAAGAGAAAGAAGAAGAGTAGAGAAAATGTAGAGCGGTAGAGGAATAATGGGTAAAAGATGAGGAGGAGGAGCAGGAAAAGGAAGAATGTTATATAGAAAGAAAGAGGATGGGAGGAGGAGGAGGGGAGGAAGGGGAAGGGAAGGAGGAGAAGGAAGGGGCGGAGGAGGAGTAGGAGGAAGGGGAGGAGGAGGAGGAGAAGGGGGAAGAGGAGGAGAAGGGGGAAGAGGAGGAGGAGGAGGAGGAGGAGGAGGAGGAGGAGGAGAAGGAGGAGGAGGGGAGGAAGGGGAAGGGAAGGAGGTGGAGGAAGGGGCGGAGGAGGAGTAGGAGGAAGGGGGAGGAGGAGGAGGAGGAGGAAGAGGAGGAGGACGAAGAGGAGGAGCAGGAGGAAGAGGAGGAGGAGGAGGAAGAGGAGGGGAGGGGAGGAAGGGGAAGGGGAAGAAGGAGGAGGAAGGGGCGGAGGGGGAGGAAGGGAAAGAGGAGGAGGAGGAGGAAGGGAAGAATGAGGAAGGAAAGGAGGAGGAGTAGGAGGAAGGAGGAAGAGAAGGAGGAGGAGGGGGAGAAGGAAGAAGAGGAGGAGGAGGGGAAGAGGATTAGTCGCCTGAAGTATGCGAGAGGTCAGTTAATAAGTGAGTTTAAAAGGTTTATCTAACAGGGTGAAGACCCAGAACAGGACACGGAACAGGCCGGAACACTTGATGGAACAGGAACGGAACGAGACGGAACAGACACGCAGTGGCCGCTCTGGAACGGGGCTCGTTCCGTCCCTTGACACGGAACAGGAACGGAATGGAAACGGAACGGGAACGGAATGGGACCGGAATGGGAACGGAATGGGAACGCAATGTGAACGGAATGGGAATAGAACACGAGCGGAATGGGAACGGAATGGGAACGGAATATGAACGGAATGGGAACGGAATATTAAGGAATGGAAACGGAATTGGAACGGAACGGGAACGGAATGGGAACGGAACGGGAACGGAATGGGAACGGAACGGGAACGGAATGGGCGGCGAGCGACGGATGAGCTTTAGGGCGAAACTGGAATGGAACTGGAATGAGACTGGAATGGGAATGGAATGGATGGATGACAGTTGTGGTTGTAGCATTTGGGTGCTGCTCTACGTGACTGGGCTACGTGCTCGTATGTGGTATGTGGCAAGTGGTATGTGGTATATAATCGTGATATGTGGTTATGGCGTGTGGTTGCAGCGTGCGGCTGTGGTATATGGTTGTAGTATGTGGTTATGCTGTGTGTTTGAGGTATGTGAGTGTGGTATGTGGTTGTGTTATATAATAAATGGTTATCTTGTGTGTTTGAGGTATGTGAGTGTGGTATGTGAGTGTGGTATATGGTTGTGGTATGTGGTTGTGACATCTAACATATGACTCTGGCATGTGGTATGTGATATGTGGTATGTGGGTGTTATATATGAGTGTAACATGTGGTTGTAGTACTTAGTTGTGACATGTAACATGTGACTCTGGCATGTGGTATGCGGTATGTGGTATGTGGTAGTGGCGGAGGTGATGGAGGCAATGGTAATGGTATCACTAGTAAATACGAGGGGGAAGACGAGAGTGAGGGGAAAGATGAGGGTGAGGGGAAGGGGAGAGGGTAGGTGAGGGGAATAGATACAACGAAAGAGGGGAGAAAAGAAAGAAAGTACAAAGAAGAGAAGAAAAGAAAGGACAGAGAGGGGAGAGAGAGGGGAAGACGGACGGGGCTGAAGGCGAGGAGATACGAGGGGAGGCAAAAGAGGGGAATAAGGAGACAGGCTAACGAGGGGAGAAGGGAAGAGGGGACGAGGACGAAAATGAAGAGGAGGATTTTTGGGAGGAGGTTGGGCTAAATCTTGGGGGGAAGGGGAGGAGGAGGAGAGGAGGAGGAGGAGGAGGAAGAGGAGGAAGAATAAAAGGAGAGGGAAGGAAGAAGAGGAAGAGAAAGGAGGAAAAACAAAAGAAGTCGACGAGAAGGAAGACGAGGAAGAGTAGGAGGAGTATGGGGAGGAGGAAGAGTAAGGGTAAGGAGCAGAAGTAAGAGGAAGAAATAGGAAAAGAGGAGTGGAAGGAATAAAAGGAGGAGGAGGAGGAGGAGGAGGAGGAGGTGGGGAGGAGGAAGGAAAAGAGAATGGCGAAGTTTCAGTATAAAATGCGGTGAGGCATGGAGGAGGAAAAGGGGGAGGAGGTGGGGAGGAGGAGGAGGAGGAGGAGGAAGAGGAGGAGGAAAAGGGGGAGGAGGAGGCAGGGAAAGGGGTTAGAAAGGAGTTGGATTAGGAATAGGAGGAGGATGAATAAAAGGAAGAGGAAGAAGACGAGGAAAAGAAGAAAGACTAGGAAGAAGAGGAGAGGAAGAGAAGAGGGGAGGAAGAGGAGAGGGTTTAAGAGAAGGTGGAGGGAGGAGTAGGAGGGAGGAGGAGTAGGAGGGAGGAGGAGGAGGAAGGAGGAGGGTGGAGAAGGGAGGAGGAGGAGGGAGGGTGAGGAGGGAGGAGGAGGAGGAAGGTAGAGGAGGAGGGAGGAGGAGGAAGGAGGTAGTAGGGAGGAGGAGAGAGGAGGGAGGAGGGAGGAAGAGGAGGAGGGAGGAGGAGAGGGAAACAGTGGAAGAAAAGAAAGATCAGATGACTACACAAACAAGCAATAAAGGAGAGAGAAGAAGAAGAAGGAGGAGGAAGAGGAGGAAGAGGAGGAGGAGGAAATAAGATGAAACGTGAGAAGATCAGGGAAGCGAATAAGAAGAAGAAGAAGAGAATAAAATTGCAAAAGAGGAAGGAGTAAAGAAAGATGTACAGAATATAATGAAGAAGAAATGTAAGAATAAGATATTACGGAAAGAGGAGAACCGGGGAGGAAGGAAGTGAGGAGGAAGAGGGGAGGAAGAGAGGAGGAAAGAAAGAAAGAGAAGATGACAGGAAATGGCAAAGAGGGAGGAAAGAGAAGGGAGGAAGAGAAGAGGAAGAGAGGAGGAAGAGGGGAGGAAGAGAGGAGGAAAGAAAGAAAGAGAAGAAGACAGGAAATGGCAAAGAGGGAGGAAAGAGAAGGGAGGAAAGAGAGAAGAAAGAGAGGAGGAAAAGAGGAGGAAGAGAGGAGGAAAGAAAGAAAGAGAAGAAGAGAGGAAATGGCAAAGGGAGAGGAAAGAGAAGGGAGGAAGAGAAGAGGAAGGGAAGAGGAAGAACGGGAAGGAAGAGAGGAGGAGAGAAAGAAAGAGAAGAAGAGAGGAAATGGCAAAGGGGGAGGAAAGAGAAGGGAGGAAGAGAAGAGAAAGAGAGGAGGAAGAAAGGAAAGGAAGATGAGGAGGAGAGAAAGAAAGAGAAGAAGAGAGGAAATGGCAAAGGTGGTAGGAAATAGGAGGGAGGAGGAGAGGAGGAAGAGAGGAGGAAGAAAGGAAAGGAAGATGAGGAAGAGAGAAAGAAAGAGGAAAGAGAAGAAGAGAGGAAATGGCAAAGGGGTAGGAAAAAGAAGGAAGGAAGAGAGGAGGAAGAGAGGAGGAAGAAAGGAAAGGAAGAGAGGAGGAAAGAAAGAAAGAGAAGAAAAGAGGAAATGGCAAAGGGGAGGAAAGAGAAGAAAGGAAGAGAGGAGGAAGAGAGGATGAAGAAAGGAAAGGAAGAGAGGAGGAGAGAAAGAAAGAGAAAAAGAGAGGAAATGGCAAAGGGGAGGAAAGAGAAGGGAGGAAGAGAGGAGGAAGAATGTAAAGGAAGAGAGGAGGAGAGAAAGAAAGAGAAGAAGAGAGAAAATGGCAAAGGGGAGGAAAGAGAAGGGAGGAAGAGAGGAGGAAGAATGTAAAGGAAGAGAGGAGGAGAGAAAGAAAGAGAAGAAGAGAGAAAATGGCAAAGAGGGAGAAAAGAGAAGGGAGGAGAGAGAAGGAGGAAGAAGAGCAAAGGAAGGGAAGTAAAAAGAGAGTAAAACTGAATAGAGAGAGAAAAAGAGATAGAAAAAAAGAGAGAAGGAAAAAGAGAGGAAAAGCAGATGGGAAACCAGGAAAGGAAGAGAAAGAAAAGAGGGGGAAGAGGAGAAAAAAGAGGAAAAGAGAAAAAGAGAAAGCAAAAAAAAGAGTGGGAAATAAAAGAGGAATAGTTGGAAAGGAAGAAGAGAAAGAAGAAATGAGAGAAAAAAAGGAGGAGGAGGAAGGGAGCAAAGGAAGGGGACAGAAATGGAACAATAGCCAATAAGAGAAGAGAATTGAAAAGAAAGAGAGAAGTTAAAAAGAGCGAACGAAAAGAGACGACGATAATGGAAATATAGGAAAAAAGGAAAGAGGGGGAAAAGGAGATGGAAAGAGGAGAGGGGGAGGAGGAGGAGGAGGAGGAGGAGGAGGAGGAGGAGGAGGAGGAGGAGGAAGGAGGAGGACAAGGAGGAGGAGGAGGAGGAGGAGGAGGAGGGAAGGGGAAGTGGGTGAGCAGATGAAGGAAGAGAAGGAGAAGAGAGATAAAAGGAAGTGAGGGAGGAGAGGAGGAAGAGGAGGATGAGGAAGGGGAGGAGGAGCAGGAGGAAGAGGAGGAGGAGGAGGAGGAGCAGGAGGAAGAGGAGGAGATGGAGAAGGAGGAGCAGGAGGAGGAGGGGAAGAGAGGGCGAGAAGAAAATGAAAGGAAGAGAGAGAGAGAGAGAGAGAGAGAGAGAGAGAGAGAGAGAGAAAGAGAAAGTTAGGTGTAGGGAGGAGGAAGAGGAGGGGTAGGAGGAGGAGCGTTGAGAGAGAGAGAAGGTAAGAGAAAGGAATAAAGGAAGCAAATAAAGAAGAGGAGATGAGAGGAGCGGGAGGGAACGAGAAGAAGGGAGGGAGGAGGGAGGGGGAGGGAGGGGGAAGGAGGGGGAGAGAGAAAGGAGGGTGGGAGGGGGGCAAGTATTAACTGAAGGAAGACGTAAAACCTCAGACAAGAATATTGAAGGCCAAAGAATAAACAAGACAGAGGGAGTGAGAAAGGGAGTGATGGAGTGATGGAGGAAGGGAGGGAGTCAGGGAGTGATGGAGGGAGTGATGGAGTGATGGAGGGAGGGAGTCAGGTAGTGATGGAGGGAGTGATGGAATGATGGAAGAGAGAGAGGGAGGAAGTCAGGGAGTGATGGAGTGATGGAGGGAGGGAGTCAGGGAGTGATGGAGGAAGTGATGGAGGGAGGGAGGGAGTGATGGAGGGAGGGAGTGGAAGCTCAGGTAGTGGCAGCTCCGCACGGGAATAGCGCGAGCGACAGCGGCGGCGGCGGTGGTGGTGTGACAAAGACCACCTTAGAAAAGAAAGAAAAAATATAGAAAAAATAAAAATAAAATAAAAAGTTAACGAGACGGACGAAGAAGAAAAAGGGGGAATCCGATAGATCAAGCGAGAAGGAAAGGACGTAACAATAGCTGCAAATCCTGCTTCAAGGGGGAGGGGGAGAGGGAGGGGAAAGGGGAGGGAGAGGGGTGGGGAGGGGAAGCTGGAGAGGGGAGGGGAGGAGGAGGGGAGGAAAGGGGAGGGGGAGGCGGGGGAGATGGAGGGGAGGGGAGGAGGGAGGGGAAAGGGGAGGGAGGGAGGGAGAGAGGGAGGGGGAAGGGTAGGGGAGGCGGAGGGGGAAGGGGAGGGAGAGAGGAGAGGGAGGTGGGGAGAGGAAAGGGGAAGGGAAAGGGGAGGGAAAGGGGAGGGGGAGGGGGAGGGAGGATAGGGAGGGGAGGGGATAGGTCGAGAAGGGGAGGGGAGAGGAAAGAGGAGGGGGAGGGGGTAAATGGGGAGAAGGGGAGGGGAAAGAGGAGGGGAAAAGGGAGGCAGTGGGGAGGGGAGGGGAAGGGGAGTGGGGAGGGGAAAGAGGAGGGAAAGGGGGAGGGTAGTGAGAGGGGGAGGTGGGGAAGGGGAGGAAGAGGAGGGAAGAAGGGGAGAGAGTAAGAGAAGGGAGGAGAGACAGTGTCCGCGATAATCGGGGGTGCAATTATCATCAATGTTTCTAAGCTGAAAGAGGAGGAACAGAGGAATCAATATTTCCAAAGATTACTACGTATATTTAGCATCTTTATGCATAAATATTTGCGTGTTCGCACTCACATGTATGCATATATGCACATGTACATATTGTACAATTATAATGTACATCTAGTACATTCGCCTCTGTTGATCGACTGCCCGATGAATGACGTTAAGGGGCAATCACACTGGGCTATTTTTCCCTCAACATCTTAACTCCAACATTTGAATAGCGAGAATATACCTTCACTTAAAGATGTCTAGCCTTCTCTAAGAACATTTGAAAATATATATAACACCCGTATAGGTTACCAATACCTTTGTTCGTCATCCATCTTTGCTATATATGACGGGAAGATAATTTGATATTTGAGAGATTTGAAAGGTAAAACATTGTAACAAAAAGATTTTTAACTCTGTTGAAGCCTATGGAAGCCCAGTATGATAATACTATCGACGGAAACATAAATTGATACTTGGAAATTTGGAAAATAAAATACTATAACAGAAGTCGTTTGTACACTGGCAAAGCCCGTGGAACCCCTTTATCATAATCCTTAGCATCAACAACCATGGGCGCGACTTGACGCTCCGGTTTTTGACGCTCCGGTCCTTGAAGCTCCTGTCCTTGAAGTTCCGGTCCTTTGACGCTCCGGTCCTTGACGCTCCGGTTCTTGACGCTCCGGTCCTTGGCGCTCCGGTCCTTTGACGCTCCGGTCCTTGGCGCTCCGGTCCTTTGACGCTCCGGTCCTTTGATGCTCCGGTCCTTGACGCTCCGGTCCTTTGAAGCTCCGGCCCTTGACGCTCCGGTCCTTTGTAGCTCCGGCCCTTGACGCTCCGGTCCTTTGACGCTACGGTCCTTGGCGCTCCGATGCTTGTCGCTCCGGTCCTTGACGCTCCGATGCTTGGCGCCCCGGTCCTTGACGCTCCGGTCCTTGGCGCTCCGATGCCTGTCGCTCCGGTCCTTGACGCTCCGGTCCTTTGACGCTCCGGTCCTTTGACGCTCCGGTCTTTGACGCTCCGATGCTTGGCGCCCCGGTCCTTGACGCTCCGGTCCTTGGCGCTCCGATGCTTGTCGCTCCGGTCCTTGACGCTCCGGTCCTTGACGCTCCGGTCCTTTGACGCTCCGGTCCTTTGACGCTCCGGTCCTTTGACGCTCCGGTCCTTGACGCTCCGGTCCTTTGACACTCCATTCCTTGAAGCTCCGGTCCTTCACGCTCCGGTCTTTGACGCTGCTCCGGTCCATGACGCTTCTGTCCTAGACACTCCGGTCCTTGACGCTCCGGTCCTTGACGCTCCGTTCCTAGACGCTCCGGTCCTTGATGCTCTGGTCCTAAACGCTCCGGTCCTTGACGCTCCGGTCCACGAAAACGATGATGTCTTTCCTTAACGCTAAATTAAAACCCTTCCAAAATCCACCAGAGGAAAACTCCTAAAGTGGGAAATATGCTTGCGATTCTCCGGCAGGGGTCAATACATCACGACAAGGGGGGGAGAGGGTAAGGGGTGGGGGGGGGTCTGGGTTAGACATGTCCTGTCTGGAAATTTGATATTAACTCTGTACTACGCTGTACCCGACCGCTCGCGTTTCATATAACGCACGAATGGAAGCTGGGTTATCCTTCCTGGTCAAATATCAGTTTATGCAAAACCTTGATATTAAACCTGTTCTCCTATTTTACTATTATTATTATTATTATATATATATTATATATATATATATATATATATATATATATATATATGTATATATATATACATATATACACATACAGTATACACACACACACACATATATTATATATATATATATATATATATATATGTATATGAGTGGAATAGGAAACACAGTAGTCTTAGTCTTGAGTTTATTCCTGACTAGTTACGCAGGTATGCTTTTTCAAAGGAAAAAGCATACCTGCGAAACTAGTCAGGAATAAACTCAAGACTAAGACTCCTGTGTTTCCTATTCCGCTTACATCAACCTGTCAGAATGTCTCAACATCAATATATATATATATACAGTATATCATACATTCTTTTGTGTCATGGGAGTAACTCTAGGGTCAGGCATAATGGATCAAGCTAAGGCCAGGGTATGGGGCGAGGAGGTAGGCATGTACTGGAGGGGTTGGATATCATTCGCGGCCTCGTAGAGCTGGTCCAGATGGGTTCCATCGCTAAACTCAGAAAAGCAACGAGGAGGAGGAGGAGGAGGAGGAGGAGGAGGAGGAGAGGGAAGAGGAGGAGAAGGAGGTAGAGGAGGAGGAGGAGGAGGAGAGTGAAGAGGAGGAGGAGGAAGTAGAGGAGGAGAAGGAGGTAGAGGAGGAGGAGGAGATGGAGGTGAAGGTGGAGGAGAAGGAGGTAGATGAGGAGGAGGAGGAGGAGAGGAGGAGGAGAAGATGGAGGTGAAGGTGGAGGAGAAGGAGGTAGATGAGGAGGAGGAGGAGAGGAGGAGGAGAAGATGGAGGTGAAGATGGAGGAGAAGGAGGTAGATAAGGAGGAGGAGAGGAGGTGGAGGAAGAGAGGAGGAGGAGAGGAGGAGGAGGAAGAGAGGAGGAGGAAGAGGAGAGGAGGAGGAGGAGGAGGAGGGGGGGTATCTGAAATTGACGAAGTTGATTCTGAAGGGAATTGACATCAAAAGTGATCAAATTTTCACATTGAATGCGAATCAAACAAGAAATAATGGTCTCAAGCTGTCAGGAAGTAAATCTGATTTCGAAGTGGGTAGAAACAACTTCGCCAACAGTGTAGTTGATGAATGGAATAAACTTCCTGCAGAGACAGTGCAATGCAGTACAATTCGGAGTTTTACGATTCATTTAGATAAGCACCCAAGCAATATGTCGTAATGCCTGCCGTTATTATTATAACTATCATTGTTATTATTGTTGTTATTACTATTATTGTTATTATTATTATTATCATTATTATTATTACTATTATTATTATTATTATTATTATTATTATTATTATTATTATTATTATGGTTATTATTATTGTTATTATTATTATGGTTATTATTATTATGTTTATTTTTTTTATTTATTCATTATACATTATAAATTATTGTTATTTTTCTGTATGTTTATTATTTGTCATTATTTATTTTATTTATTCATTTATCTACTTTCCTTTCCCACATCCGACCCAGTTATGGACCAAAAGGTCTCCTGTCAGCATGCTTTTCCTTCGTAATCCTTTGTAACATAGCCTGACGCTCGCCAGGATAAAGTCCTTGAAGTTCTTTAGAGACTTAATACTTTTTTACATTTCATCCCACGAAAGTGGAGAGAGAGAGAGAGAGAGAGAGAGAGAGAGAGAGAGAGAGAGAGAGAGAGAGAGAGAGAGGCTTTCTTCAGCACAATAGGAGAGTGTGGCGTTAAACAAGGTCAAATCACTACAGAAGGGCAAGAGACGGCGGCGGCTGCGGCTATGGAGACGACTGCGGAGGCATGATTGTGTGATCCTATGGAGTGTCACGTTGTCTCGGGACAGAGGAGGAGGAGGAGGAGGAGGAGGAGGAGGAAGAGGAGGAGGAGGAAGAGGAGGAGGAGGAAGAGGAGTAGGAGGAGTAGGAGGGGAGGAGGAAGAGGTGGAGGAGGAGAAGGAATAGGAGTAAAAGGGGAGGAGGAGGAATAGGAGGGGAGGAGAAGGAGGAGTGTGAGGAGGGGAGAAGGAGGAGAAATAGGAGGAGGAGTGGGAGGGGAGGAAGAGGAGGAGGAGGAGGAGGAAGAGGAGGAGGAGGAGGGGAAGAGAAGGAAGAGGAGTAGGAGGAGTAGGAGGGGAGGAGGAGGAGGGGAGGAGAAGGAGTACGAGGGGAGGAAGAGGAGGAGGAAGGGAAGAAGGAGGAGGAGGAAGAGGAGGAGGAGGAGTAGGAACACAAAGGAACACAAACGAAGAACAAACAACAGCAGGCTTACTGGCCCTAACGAGGCTGTTTGTGTTTACTAAATTAAGCTACAGTTAAGAAAACAGGGCAGAAGATGAACTAACACTACTGCTACCACTATCTATCCAATTGCAATTAAATGCCGGGTTGTCAGATCTTTCATTGCAAGGGATAATATTCTATTTGCGGATTAGAGTTCAAATATTTATCTAAGCGATTTTCAAATGTTGTTATTATGTTACTTTCAACGACAGTGGAAGGTAACGAATGCTACACATTAACAACCCGGTTAAAGAAGAAGTGCTTACTTTCATTCGAAGAAAATATTTTACCAATTACTTTAAAATCGTGACGTCTTCTTGTATTTGATTGGTCTAATGAGAAGTAATCTTCGACATTGATATTGTCAAAGCCTTTGAACATTTTAAAAACCTCAATTAAATCTCCTCGCATTCTTCTTTTTGAAAGTGAAAAAATTTAGACTTTTAAGTCTTTCTTCATACGGCAGATTTCTCAGCCTTGGTAGGAGGAGGAAGAGGGAGAGTAGGAGGAGGAGGAGGAGGAGGAGGAGGAGGAGGAGGCTGCTACCTAACGGGAGCACCCGCATATGGTCCACTCTGGGCCGGTTGCAACCCGGATCCAACCAGGTGGTGGTGTGTGAAGGCACGCCCGGTATTTGGCACTCGGGCACTGCACCTGCGGGATAGGTCCTCAGACTCTCCCAGACTCTCCCAGACTCTCTCAGGACTCTCTAAGAGATCTCTGTCGTCGTTGTCTTTAAAGTCTTTGATTTTTTTTTCTATTTTTCCCATCCCAATTTTTTTCCTCTTTTTCGACTCCGTTTTTTTTCACTTTTTTGGCTTTTTCTTTTATTTTTCATATTCTCTTCTGTCCCCTTTCTTCAATCTTCTCACACACACTCACTCTCTCACTCATCTCTCTCACTCTCTCAATCTCTCACTCACTCACTCTCTCACTCACTCACACTCTCTCTCTCTCTATTTCTTTTTCTTTCTTTCGGACAGACAGGCCACATCATGGCCAGGGTAATGGCTAATGAAAACAAAACCAACCAAAAGTGTCTAGAATCATATGGCATCACATCGTGCCATCATTATCTTGTGACATACTTCCCTCGCGACGTCATCATCCACTGACGCCATCATCTCGTGAGACGTCATCACTTTGGGACGTCATCACCTCGTGACATAATGTGACGTCACCATATCGTGACCTCATCTTGTGACGCCATCATTTTGTGACCTCATTATCTCGTGACGTCATCACTTTGGGGCGTCATCACCTCGTGGTATAATGTGACGTCATCACCTAGTGACCTCATTACTCGTGACGTCATCACCTCGTGACGTCATTATCTTGTGATGTCATCACTTTGGGACGTTATCATTTCGTGACATATGACGTCATGACCTCATTATCTCGTGACGTCATCACCGTGACATCACCCTCACGCTATGCCTCCTTTTCGTCACTGCAGCAGCGCGTTCGGATGTACTTCCTTGTCAAACCGGGCAGCCAGCCAGCCACCCAGCCAGCCAGCGAGCTCATGTCGTTGCAACTTAGGTGCTCCCCCTCTGTCGCTTGGCCTCTGCTCGCACCTCATCCGAGAAATCCCGGCGTCCACTCCTCTAAGATGGACACAGGAGGCCGCTTTCTTTACCCTACTGGGGGGGGAAGAGGGAGGGGGGGAAGGAGGAGAGAGGGGAGGGATGTAAGGGGGGTAAGCCGGGGTAGGACTAATGTCTTTTCTTCCTTCTGGCCTTCGAGATCAGGAGAAGCGTTTCATAAGATCTCCTTATACAGTTGAGGGCGTTTGTCCTCCCAGAAGTCGAGTGCGCTCTCGACGGCCTTTGCAGACTCTTGTCAACCTTCGGGCGAGTGCTTGCGAAAGCGCTTGGTTGCAGAACCTTACGGCCATAGGTCTGATCCCGTGTATTACGTTTAGGCCAATACGGTTTGGTAAGGTCAACATGTGCGCACACACGCACACATACGCATACTCACACACAATAAAACATATCCATATATACATACAGTACATATATGCATACATGCATGCATACATACATATATACATACATACGTACATACATACATGCATGCATATACATAGTATATACATACATATATACATACATACATATATACATACATACATACATATACATACTACATAAACATGTAATACATACACACATAGGTACACGCATACACACATATGTGTATCCACATACTTAGACACATTGCATGGTACGTATTTATGATTTATTCTTTTTTATACATACAATACAAACATTCACTGACCTATGCACTCGTATATGGGAGAGCAATGACGGACATCTTCTGGTGATCGTGTTATTAGACAGACGTCAGAGAGAATCATCTCCCTATCATCAAAATGTAGCAACTCCCCTACCCTCCGTCTGCAAGTGAAGCCCCGAGGAGATGACACTCGATCCCCGGAGTGAACCCAAGCTATCTACTATCAATTTCACCAGTAATTCCTCCATCCCTGCACGTAAGGAGAGCCGACAACCCTCCTCTTGTTCCTCCTCCTCCTCCTCCTCCTCCTCCTCCTCCTCCTCGCAATCGGTAACAAGGCAACTATCCCACAAAGGATTTTTACAAAGGATTACAAAGACGGAGCATGCCGACAGGAGACCTTTTGGTCCATAACTAGGTCGGATGCGAAAAAATTGCAATAATGATAAATAACTAACTAGATAAATAGATAAATAAATAAAAATTATAATAATATAAATAATAATAAACAAAATAAATAAAAGCATAGGTACAGTTAGGTAGTAAACAAACAGGTAAATAGTAAATAATAATAAAGTGACATATGACTAATAATAAATCAAAATCAACCAAATAATAATAAACAAACAGACGAACAATAACAAACAAATAAACAAATAATACAAAATAAATGGCAGGCTTTACAAAAACAACAAAGAAAGAGTCCAACCTTTCTATCCAGAGAGGTCGATGGGAGGGAGGAGGAGGAGAAGAGAGGAGTAAAGAACAGGAAGTATTAGGAAGAGAGGATAGAGAGGAATGGAGAGAGAAATAAGATTATGTTGGAAAGAGACCTGGAAGGGTAGGAGGGGGGGAGGAGGTGAAGAAGGAGGACTGAGGAAGAGGAGGAAAAGGAAGGAGGAGAAACAGGAGGAGGAGGAGACGAAAGAGAAAAAAAGAGTAAAGGAAGAAAAGAGAGGAAGATAAGAGGAGACCTACTATGAGAAAAAAAGAGTTGGACGAGAAACAGGAGGAGACGAAAGAGAGAAAAAAAGAGTTAAGAAAGAAAAGAGAGGAAAATAAGAAGAGACCTACTATGAGAAAAAAGAGACGAGAAACAGGAGGAGGAGACGAAAGAGAGAAAAAAGAGTAAGGGAACAAAAGAGAGGAAAATAATAAGAGACCTGCTATGAGAAAAATGAGACGAGAAACAGGAGGAGAGGAAAGAGAGAAAAAAAGAGTAAGGGAACAAAAGAGAGGAAAATAAGAAGAGACCTACTATGAGAAGAAAAAGAGTTGGACGGAAAAAGAGGAGACGAAAGAGAGAAAAAAAGAGTAAGGGAACAAAAGAGAGGAAAATAAGAAGAGACGTGCTATGAGAAGAAAAAGAGTTGGACGAGAAACAGGCGGAGGAGACGAAAGAGAAAAAAAGAGTAAGGGAACAAAAGAGAGGAAAATAAGAAGAGACCTTGGATGAGAAAAAAAGAGTTGGACGAGATGAAATATGTAGTGTAGGCAACGCATATGCAGAGTAAAGAAAGCACTGGTGATGAAATGCAAATGAAGTTGGAGGGAGGAGGAGAAGGAAGAGGACGAGGAGGAGGAGGAGGAGGAGGAGGACGAGGGGGGAGGACAAGGTGGAGGAGGAGGAGGGTAGGACAAGCTGGAGGAGGAGAAGGAGAACGAGGGGGGAGAACAAGGTGGAGGAGGAGGAGGACGAGGGGGAGGACAAGGTGGGGGAGGACAAGGTGGAGGAGGAGAAGGAAGAGGACGAGGAGGAGGACGAGGAGGAGGAGGAGGAGGAGGAGGAGAAGGAGGAGGACGAGGGGGGAGGACAAGATGGAGGAGGAGGAGGAGGAGGGGAGGACAAGGTGGAGGAGGAGAAGGAGAACGAGGGGGGAGGACAAGGTAAGGAGGAGGAGGAGGAGGACGAGGGGGAGGACAAGGTGGAGAAGGAGGAGGAAGAGGACGAGAGGGGAGGGCCAGGTGGAGGAGGAGAAAGAAGAGGACTAGGGGGAGGACAAGGTGGAAGAGGAAGAGGAAGAGGACGAGGGGGGGACAAGGTGGAGGAGGAGGAGAAGGAGGACGAAGGGGAGGACAAGTTGGAGGAGCAGGAGGAGAACGAGGTGGAGGAGGAGGAGGAGGAGGAGGAGGAGGACGAGGGAGGAGGACAAGGAGGAGGAGGAGGAGTAAAAGGGAATGAAATAGAGGGAAGGAATATTGGGAGAGGGAAAGAAGGAGAGGGAGAGAAGAAGGATAGAAGGATAAAGAAGAAAGAGATGCGAAGAGATAATGAGAAGGGAAGGGAAGGGAAGGGAAGGGAAGGAAAGGGGAGGTAAGGGGAGGGAAGGGAAGGGAAAGGAAGGGAAGGGAAGAGAAGGGAGAAGGGAAGAGAAGGGAGAAGGGAATGGAAGGGAAAGAGAGGGGAGGGAAGGGAAGGGAAGGGAAGGGAGGGGAAGGGAAGGCGAGGGAAGGGAAGGGAAACGAAGGGAAGGGAAAAAAGGGAAGGGAAGAGAAGAAAAGGAAAAGGAAGGGAAAGGAAGGGAAGGGAATGGAAGGGAAGGGAAGGGAAGGAGGGGAAGGGAAGGGAAACGGAGGGAAGGGAAAAAAGGGAAGGGAAGAGCAGAAAAGGAAAGGGAAGGGAAAGGAAGGGAAGGGAAGGGAAAGATGGAGACAGAGGAGGAGATACAGGGAGCAATGAGAGTAGAATGAAATAAAGAAAGGGAAGGGAAGGGAAGGGAAGGAAAGGTAAGGGAAGGGAAGAAAAGGGAAGGGAATGGTAAGGGAGGGGAAGGGAAGGGAAGGGAAGTGGGGTGAAAAGAAAAAGGAGGAAAGAAATGTAGTAGAGGGAGACAAAAGAAGATGGAAGGAAGCATAAAGGGAAAGAAAACGGAGTGAGAGTACAAGTGATTGCATATAGAAAACGGAGTGAGAGTATAAGTGATTGCACATAAGTTATTAAAGAAAGAAATACCGAGAAAAAGAAAATGGGAAGAAAAGAAAATAAGAAAAAATGGGAAATTGAAAGAAAAAATGACGGAAACGGAAAATGGAAGGAAGAAGAGGAAGTGAAAATAAAACAGAAGAGGAAAATTAATGAAAATAGAAGAAAAGAGGAAGAGCAGGAACTGATGATATTGGAAAGATGAAGGAAGAAAAAGGAAAGGCAGTGAAGGGGAAGAAGAAGAATAATATAGTCGAGGATAAGAATAAGGAAGACAAAGAGACCAAAAGAAAGAAAAGAAGTAAAAGATACAAAAAAGAAAAAAAAACGAAGAGAAAAGGAAGAAGAGCAGAGAAGAAAAAAGAGTAAAGAGCAAGAGAACAGCGAAGAGAGATTGACCATTCACCCTGTAACGGTAGTATTGAACATTCCTTACATATTATACATAC
>NC_134777.1:114277778-114282778 GCF_046742065.1 Oratosquilla oratoria | reverse complement strand
TTTCCCTCCCCTTTCCTTTCAATTACCTCTTCCCTTTCCCTCCTCTTTCCTTCCAATTACCTCTTCCCTTTCCCTCCTCTTTCCTTCCAATAACCTCTTCCCTTTCCCCTTTCCTTCCAATTACCTCTTCCCTTTCCCTCCTCTTTCCTTCCAATTACCTCTTCCCTTTCCCCTTTCCTTCCAATTACCTCTTCCCTTTCCCTCCTCTTTCCTTCCAATTACCTCTTCCCTTTCCCTCCTCTTTCCTTCCAATTACCTCTTCCCTTTCCTTCCGATTATCTCTTCCCTTTCCCTCTTCTGTCCTTCCAATTACCTCTTCCCTTTCCCTCCTCTTTCCTTCCAATTACCTCTTCCCTTTCCCCTTTCCGTCCGTCCCTCTTCCCCTCGTCTCTTTCCCCTCTTTTTTTTTTTTTGTCCTCTTCCCCTTTCTTTATTGTCAGGGCATCGCTTTTTCATATTTCCAAATCCAATTTTTGGATTCTCCATCTTCTGGACATATATACACATCCATCTTCTATGCACTCTCGTGTTTTGCTAAATAATTTTCACTTTCTTTTCATTTATTTTCGTCTTACCCTCTTCCTCCTCCTCCTCTCCTCCTCCTCCTCCTCTCCTCCTCTTCCTACTGTTCTTTTTGTTATTGCTCCTCCTACTGATACACATCTACAAAGGATTACAAAGGCGGAGCATGCCGACAGGAGACCTTTTGGTCCATATCTAGGTCGGATGCGAAAAAAAATCATAATAGTAATAAATAAATAAATGAATAAATAAAAACTATAATAATGTAAATAATAGATAAAATACATAAATAAATGAATAGGTATAGTTAGATAATAAACAAACAGGTTAAGAGTAAATGATAATCAATTGACATATAACTAATACTAAATGAGAATCAAGCAAATAATGATAAACAAACAGACAAATGATAACAAAACAAATAAACAAATAATATAAAATAAATGATAATCATTACAGCATCTTGCTTAGGTGTTTATCTAAATGATTCTTAAAGCTTCGAACTGAAACTACATTGCACTGCCTCTGCAGGAAGTTTATTCCATTCATTAACTACACGGTTGGTGAAGTTTTTTCTACCCACTTCCAAATTGAATCTATTTCTGGACAGTTTAAAAACATTGTTTCTTGTCGGATTCTCATTCAATGTGAAAATTTTGTCACTTTTGATGTTGTCAATTCCCTTTAAAATCTTAAAGACCTGTATCAAGTCACCTCTGAGTCTACTTTTTTTTAGGGAAAACAGATTCATTTTTTAGTCGATTTTCGTATGATTTATTTTTGATATTTGGAATCAGTTTTGTGGCTCGCCGTTGTACTTTTTCCAATCTGTCAATGTCTTTAATGAGATTCGGCGACCATACGGAAACAGCATATTCTAAATGTGGACGAACTAACGATTTATGCTTTTTAATGGTGGACTTTTGAAGTCAAAAGATCGCGCAATCAGTCTCAGAGGCTTAAATACACTGCTTGGATGATTTGAGATCGTTACTGATAATTACGCCGAGATCTTTTTCACTATTCATTTTTGTTACTGTTATTTTTACCTATGTGCATTACCTTGCATTTACTTGTGTTGAATTTCATTAGCCACTTTTCAGACCATTGCTGTAATTTATCTAAATATTCTTGAATATCTAATTGATTTAAGTGATCATTTGCCATTCCGCACAGTTTTGTATCATTAGCAAATTTGGAAACGGCAAATTTTAGTCCATGGTCTATATCATTTATATATACTATGAATAGAAGTGGCCCAAGAACAGAACCCTAAGGAACTCCACTTGTAACATTTTTCCATCTAGAAGTTTTCCATTTAAAACAACTCTGTTTTCGATCATTCATCCAATTAATAGTCCAATTTATTTGGTGTGAAGCTAATTCAATAAGTAGTCTTTCGTGGGGGACGGTATCAAATGCTTTTGCAAATTCTAGATATATTAAATCTATATTGTTTCTTTTGTCATAATTCACATGTATTCTCCTCTTCTTTTTCATTCTCCCGTCCTCCTTCTCTTCCTTCTCCTCCTCTTGCTCTCTCTACTCTTTATAATCCCAAACCTCCTTTTCCTCCTCCTCCTCCCCATTCCTCCTTCTCCCCATTCCTCCTCCACCCCATTCCTCCTCCTCCCCATTCCTCCTCCTCCTTCTCCTCCTTCTCTTCTTTCTCCTTCTCTTGCTCTCTCCACTCTTCATAATCCCAAACCTCCTCCTCCTCCTCCTTTTACTCCTCATCCTCATCCCCCTCGTTCCCTTCTTCCTCTTTCGAGGGCGGCGCGGGCCCTTCCCCTCCCCGGCCCCCAGCATGAAGGACGCCTGGTCCGACCGTGACCCCCGCAAGGTGGCCCAGGCAAGGAACCCGACGATCGACTTGACAGCCACGAACAACCAACCTTGACGACATCCTACAACGACACCTGCGGAAATCTTTTCTGACAACACCTGCCAATATCCTGAGCACCTGTCAGTGTCATCTGTCCTACTAGAACTCCCCTCTGTTAACATCTCCAACCTTTCCTCTCCAACACCTGCCTACCTAACAAACTCGCTCTCTCATTCTCTCTCTTTATCTCCCCACCCCTCTCTCTCACTCTCTCTCTCTCTCTCTCTTCTATATATATATATATATATATATATATATATATATATATATATATATATATATATACATATCTCTCTCCCCATCTCCCTCTCTCTCCCTCTCCCTCCGTGCACGTTTTCAACCATCTAAGCTTCTTTATCTGTTCTTTCCTTCCCCACCCCCACCCTCCGCTCTTCTTCCCCCTCCTCTCCTTCGTCCGCCTTTGTTATTACTCATTTGTCGCTCCCTGACCTCCTTCTGGCCAGCCCACCAACACTTGTCTTCTCTCTCTCTCTCTCTCTCTCTCTTTTTTTTTTTTTTTGCCTCTCCCTTCATCGCTACGTTTCACATTATTCCGCCGTTTCTCCTTTTCGTGCTCTCCTCTCCTCCTCCTCCTCCTCCTCCCCCGTCTCCTCCGCCTCCGCCTTCTGATGCTCTTTCTGTTACTCCTCCAACTCCTTTGCAGCACCACCACCATTGTCATTATCATCTTCATCATCATCTCTCATTCTCTCTGTCTCCCTCCCTTTCTCCATCTCTTTATCCCTCTAGCCCCTTTCTCTCTCTCTCTCTCTCTCTCTCCTATCATCATCATCATCATTATCATCATCATGGTCATCGTCATCGTAACCATCACCATCTTCATCATCATCACTGTCATCTTCTTCGTCATTGTCACAATCACCATTACCATTATCATCACCATCAATATCACCACCTTCCCAAATGTCCACTGAAAATCCTGTTTGCCCTTGCTATCCGAGCGCATAGGGCAAAGTTGAATTCTTCGATGCACACAATCCACTTCTCTCTCTCTCCTTCTCTTCCTTCCTTCTTTTGTTCCTTCATTCTTCTTCCTCCTTTGTTCTTTCTTCCTTCCAATATCACTATTTCCTATTCTGTCTCAGACTCCTTCTCTTTCCCTCTTTTACTTCTTAGGGTTCCTTCCCCCGTTCCAGCCCCGCCCGTTCCAGCTCCACCCCTTCCAGTCCCTCCCGTTCCAGCCCCGCCCGCTCCAGCCCCGCCCGCTCCAGCCCCACCCGCTCCAGGCCCGCCCGTTCCAGTCCCGCCCGTTCCAGTCCCGCCCGTTCCAGCTCCGAGCGTTCCAGACCCGCCCGTTCCAGCCCCGACCGTTTCCAGCTCCGAGCGTTCCAGACCCGCCCGTTCCTGCCCCGCCCGTTCCAGTCCCGCCCGCTCCACTCCCGCCCGCTCCACACCCGCCCGCTCCCGCCCCGCCCCCCCCAGCCCCACCCGCTCCAGCCCCGCCCGTTCCAGCTCCACCCCTTCCAGTCCCTCCCGTTCCAGCCCCGCCCGCTCCAGCCCCGCCCGCTCCAGCCCCACCCGCTCCAGGCCCGCCCGTTCCAGTCCCGCCCGTTCCAGTCCCGCCCGTTCCAGCCCCTCCCGTTCCAGCCCCGCTTGCTCCAGTCCCCCCGTTCCAGTCCCTCCCGTTCCAGCCCCGCCCGTTCAGTCCCTCCCGTTCCAGACCCGCCCGTTCCAGCCCCTTTCCAGATCATTTCTTGTTCACCTCACCTCTCTCCCCTTTCCCTTATGCTCTTCCCTTTCCCGTCATTCCTCTTTCTTCTCCCTCCTTCTCTCCTCTTCTCTCTTCTACCATCTACTTTCTGTTTTCCTCTCATCTCTCATCTCCCCTCGTCTCCTCTCATCTCCTCTCTTCTCCCCTCCTCTTCTCTCTTCTCTTCTACCCTCTAATTTCTGTTTTCCTCTCTTCTCTCCTCTCTTCTACTCTCTACCTTTCCTTCTTCTCCTGCTCTTTGCTCCCCTCTTCTCTCTTTTTCTCTCTTCTACTCTCTTCTATCCTTTGAACGACACTTGACAAACAGGCAGCCAGATTGACTGAGAAAATAACACATAGAGAGAATGTCAGGCCGCTCCTCCTTCTTCAGGAGCTCGGAGTGTAAAAGGACACCAATAAAACAAACTGGAGAACTCCCGAAGTCAGTCACCGAACTGGGAAGGATCTCCCAGAAGGTCCGTGGAAGAACGAAGGTGTCTCGCACAAGCCTAAGACCAAAGGTTTATTAATCCCCGATGCCCAAAGGTCTCCTTCACCCGAAGATCAATCATATGCCTTTCAAAAAATAAGCAGATGGATGAATAAAATAAATTATTAGAATAATTAATCATTTGATACATGAATAAATGGATAATAATAGAAATAAAAGTAGTAATAGAACAACAATAACAACAGAAGAAGAGGAAGAAGAAGAAGAAGAAGAAAAAAAGAAGAAATAGAAGAAAAAGATGAAGAAGAAGAAGAAGAAGAAGAAGAAGAAAAAGAAGAAGAACAACAACAACAAGAGCAAAAAGAAGAAGAACAACAACAACAACAAGAGAAAGGAGAAGAAGAAGAAGAATAAGAAGAAGAAGAAGAAGT
>NC_134777.1:114262778-114270278 GCF_046742065.1 Oratosquilla oratoria | reverse complement strand
GTCTTCAGGGAAACATTAGTTGTGGAATGAGGAGCGAACATGATGGAAGCCCAAAATAGAACAATGGAATAAATTGAATGTGGATAAAAAGTTGTACAAACTTCTGAGCTCGATCATCCTCAAACTGTCAGGAAGTAGATTTAACTTGAAAGTGGGTAGAAACAACTTCGCTCACCGTGTAGTTAATGAACGGAATAAACTTCCTGCAGATGCAATGGCAATGTAGTACAGTTCGAAATTGTGAGATTTAGATAAAAACCTAAGCAATATGCTGCAATGCTTGCTATTTATTATATTCTATTTTATCTATTTATTACTATTATCCATTATCATTTATCTGTCTTTTATTTATCATGATTTATTTATTTTATTTATTTACTTATTTGTTTATACATTAATCTTTATCGCATCCGACCTAGTTATGGACCAAAAGGCCTCCTGTCGGGATGCCCTTCCTTTGTAATCCTTTGTAGGAAGTGAGAGCGCTGCACAGGAAGAAAAAGACGCCAAAACAAGAAGGAAGCAAAAGACCGAAATGGAGACCACATTTTCACAATTTTCTCAAACATGAATACATACATATACCCTACACATACCAAAGACTTTTTCACCCTTACAAGGGAGGTAGCAAAAAAAAAAAAACAGACATAAAAAATACTCCCACCCATTCCATTCCCACATACTCCACTCCCATCCACCCCCCTTCCTCCCTCTTGTCTTGGCTCCTCCTGGATAACGGGTCATCCCTGCATCTCGCTCACTGCCCCTGGGTCAGAAGCAGTGTCGCAGGACACAGCACCTCCACACCAAGAGTAAAAAAGAAAACATAAACAAGACGAACATAAAGATAAAAAAAAGGACGAAAAATCACATCAGACGGACATACAAAGAAGACGTCTGGAAGAAGAGGGAACACAGACATCTAGCCCAAATGAAGAAAAGAAATAAGGAACGGGATCTGTGTATAGTACGCCGCCGAAAACGTTGACTCATCACATTGGCAGGAAGCGTTTCTACTCTTATATTGGAAACGTTCCTCTCCTCAGGAAATGTTTCTACGCTGGAAGGGGAGGCAACGAACGAAGTTTGACCGCAAAGAAGCTCCTCTCCAATCCCAAAACCTCCACCCTCCCTTCCCCTCCCTCTCTACCTCTCTCTATATCTCTCTTCCCCTCGCTCTCTCTTTCTCGCTCTCTCTACGTCTTTTCTCCAATCCCAAACCCAACCCACTCCCTCCCTCCCTCCCTCTCTACCTCTCTCTCTATATCTCTCTTTCCCTCGCTCTCTCTTTCTCGCTCTCTCTCTGTCTCTTCTCCAATCCCAAACCCAACCCCCTCCCTCCCCCTTCCCTTCCACCCCTCCCTCCCTCCCCCTTCCCTTCCACCCCTCCCTCCTTCTCTCTATACCTATTTCTCTCTCCTCCCTTCGCTCTCTCTTTCTCTAAGTATATGAGAAAGAGAGACTAGATAACTTCATTTCTCTCTCTCTCTCTCTCTCTCTGTCTCTGTGTGTGTGTGTGTGTGTGTGTGTGTGTGTGTGTGTGTGTGTGTGTGTGTGTGTGTGTGTGTGTGTGTGTGTGTGTGTGTGTGTGTGTGTGTGTGTGTGTGTGTGTGTGTTTAAGAGAAAGAGAGACAAGACAACTTCATCTCTGTCTCTTTCTCTCTCTCTCTCTCTCTCTCTCTCTCTCTCTCTCTCTCTCTCTCTCTCTCTCTCTGTATATATGTCTAAGAGAAAAAAGACAAGATAGCTGCATCCCTGTCTCTCCCACCCTGACTGAATCAATGTCGATCAAAGTCAACCAAACTGACCCCACCTCAACTGGCGGCCCTTTGAGATGATTGGACTCTAGTGGCACCCCTACAGCCCAGAGTAACGTAGCACTTCTATAATTGGAGAATAATCTCCATTCAGAAAATAAATCAGATCACTTTTGCCTTCTATTGTCTCCCGATTCAGCTTTGAATCTCGACTTCGTCGACAATAAAATCACGTTTTCTGTGTGGTTCTTGCCCACCAGGACTCAAGTCCCGGACATCGATGGCAGATTACACTAATATGGCGTCAGAATGAGGGAAGGAGGGAAGGAGGTAAGGGGGAAGGAGGTAAGGGGGGAAGGAGGAAGGAGGGTAAGAGGGAAGTAAGTAAAGAGGGAAAGGAGGGAAGGAGGGAAAGGAGGGAAGGAGGGAAAGGAGGGAAGGAGGGAAAGAAAGGAGGAGAGAAGGAAAGAAACAGGGATGGAGAGGAGAGTAGGAGGGAAAGAGGGAAGGCGGAAGGGAGGGAGGGAGGGAGGGAGGGAAGGAGAGAGGGAAGGAGGGAAAGAGGGAAGGAGAGAAACAGGGATGGAGAGGAGAGAAGGAAGGAAAGAGGGAAGGAGGGAAGGAATGAAGGAGGAGGAGAGGGAAGGAGAGAAATAGGAAGGGAGAGGAGGGTAGGAGGTAAGGAGAGAAGGAGTAAAGGAGTGAAGGAGTGAAACAAGGAAGGTGGGAATGAGAGAAGGAGATAAGGAGGGAATGAGAGGAGGGTAGGAGGTAAGGAGAGAAGGAGTAAAGGAGTGAAGGAGTGAAACAAGGAAGGTGGGAATGAGAGAAGGAGATAAGGAGGGAATGAGAGAAGGAAGGAAGGAAGGAAGGAAGGAAGGAGGGAAAGAGGTAAGAAGAGAAGGAGTGAAGGAGTGGAGGAGTGAAGGAGGGAAGGAGTTAAGGAGTGAAGGAGGTAAGGAGTTAAGGAGGGAAGGAAGTAATGGCCGCCCTCGAGGCCATGTCCTCGAGTGTCACTCGAGAAAGCTGGAGCAAGGACGCTGGCACTTGAGCCGAGGGCCACCTTTCGAGGAGGACCTCGGGTCGAGGGCGAGCTCGCCTCGAGGAGCAGAACCAAGACTCCAGCAGAGCACCTCGCCATTACTTCGAGTTTTTCTTTCCCAGAGACCCGCGGCCTCACGGTAACCGGCAATGATTTGTGCTTCCCCTTCTATAGAACTTTCATGGAGAGAAAAGGTGTTGTGTTGTGTTGTGTTGTGTTGTGTTGTGTTGTGTTGTGTTGTCTTGATTTGGGTTGTGTTGTTTTGTTTTGTGTTGTGTTGTGCTTTGTGTTGTTTTGTGTTGTGTTGTGTTGTGTTGTGTTGTGTTGCGTTGTGTTGTGTTGTGTTGTGTTGTGTTGTGTTGTGTTGTGCTTTGCTGTGTTGTTGTGTTGTATTGTGTTGTGTTGTGTTGTGTTTTGCTGTGTTGTGTTGAGTTGTGTTGTGCTGTGCTCTGTTGTGCTGTGCTCTGTTGTGCTGTACTGTGCTCTGTTGTGCTGTGCTGTGCTGTGCTGTGTTGTGCTGTGCTGTGCTGTGTGAACATTAGGCAGTATACTCCAAGACGCCACCGGATAGCAACAGCAGTAGTAGCGATAGTAATAGTAGTAGTAGTGGTGGGTAGGAGTGGGAGTTAAGGGGGTGAGTGAGTGAGTGAGTGAGTGAGTGAGTGAGTGTGTGTGTGTGTGTGTGTGTGTGTGTGTGTGTGTGTGTGTGTGTGTGTGTGTGTGTGTGTGTGTGTGTGTGTGTGTGTGTGTGTGTGTGTGTGTGTGTGTGTGTGTGTGTGTGTGTGTGTGTGTGTGTGTGTGTGTGTGTGTGTGTTTGTGTGTGTGTGTGTGTGTGTGTGTGTTTTAGAGACACACACACACACACACACACACA
The DNA here is from genome assembly GCF_046742065.1 of Oratosquilla oratoria. Classification (NCBI taxonomy): domain Eukaryota; kingdom Metazoa; phylum Arthropoda; class Malacostraca; order Stomatopoda; family Squillidae; genus Oratosquilla; species Oratosquilla oratoria. The sequence goes on along the minus strand of NC_134777.1, from coordinate 114,266,605 downwards.
CACAGAAAGAGAAAGAGAGAGAAAGAGAAAGATGAGAAAGAGAAAGAGATAAAGAGAAAGAGAGAGAAAGATAGAAAGAGAGAAAGAGGGACAGAGAAAGAAAAAGAGAATGACGTAGGCCTATATCCTTTTCTTCCCACAGCTTGATAGACAAACGAGAGTACCATATCAGTGAGATTGACACAGACGTCCTCTCTATTTACCCAGAGACAATTCCTTAATCGCCCTCAATACCACTGACGTCACACCAGCAATTTGATCTGCTGATGGGCTGGACTGGGTCGCTCCCTGGCGCCCAATCCAGCGCCCAGAGGGCGTCTCCAGTTAGCTACTTTACGAGCCAATTTGCTAATTGCCTCCGTTTGGGTCAGGCCTACTCGGCAAACACACGCTCTCGCTCGCTCTCGCTCTCGCTCTCTCTCTTATTAATGCACACATGCATGCACGCGCACGCACGTGCACACACACACACACACATAAACAGACGCGCACACACAGAGAGAAACACAGAGAAAGAAGAATAGTTATCTGGAACAAACTGAAAGAGGAAACAGTGAGTGCTAAAACTATACATGGCTTTAAGAAAACACACACACAAACACATACACTCTCTCTCTCTCTCTCTCTCACACACACACACACAAATACACACACGCACACACAAACACACACAAATACACACACAAACACATATACACACACATACACACACATGAGCACACAAAGAAAAAAATAACAGTATCTGTATTAGTAATAATGATGATGGTGATGGAGGATGTAGGGTAGAGAAGGTGGAGGGTAGAGAAGGTGGAGGGTAGAGAAGGTGGAGGGTAGAGAAGGTGGAGGGTAAGAAGGGTGGAGGGGTCGTTTGGGGGCCACCAGGGTCGCCCTTAGGTCGCCATGGTTGTTGTTAAAGTCGGGAGTGGGATTGGGTGCGGTCGTTTGTGGCTCAGTAGGGGTCGTTGGAGGGGAGGGGGGATGGGAGGGGAGGGGAGGGGAGGGGAGGGGGAAGGGGGAGGTCGCCGGGGTGGACGGAAGGGGGTGGGATGAAAGAGGAGGATGAGGAGGAAGAGGAGGAGTGGGTGTGGGGGGACAGGGATGCTCTTTGATATTTATAAAGAAGATTAATGATTATCTACTTCTTGACTTGTCCACTAATATAGTCTTTTTTTTTTTTTTTTTTAGCTTATTTGTTCATGTAGTTACTGGTCTTGCTTACTCTTTATAATACTCGTCGATTTTTTTTTTTTTTTAATATATATTTGATGTTTATGTAGATGATTAATGATTATCTACTTCTTGACTTGTCCACTAATATAGTCAGTCTTTTTATTTGTTTTTTTTAGCTCATTTGTTAATGTGGTTACTGGTTTTGCTTACTCCTTATAATACTCGTCGATTTTTTCATATCTTTGATGTTTATGGAGATGATTAATGATTATCTACTTCTTGACTTGGCCACTAATATAGTCAGTCTTTTTATTTATTTTTTTTTTATTTTATTTGTTTATGTAGTTACTGGTTTTGGTTAGTCCTTATAATACTCGTCGATTTTTTTCATATCTTTGATGTTTATGTAGATGATTAATGATTATATTATCTACTTCTTGACTTGGCCACTAACATAGTCTTTTTATTTTTTTTAGCTTATTTGTTTATGTGGTTACTGGTTTTGGTTACTCTTTATAATACTCGTAGATTTTTTTTTCATATCTTTGATGTTTATGTAGATGATTAATGATTATATTATCTACTTCTTGACTTGGCCACTAATATAGTCAGTCTTCTTATTTATTTTTTTAATTTATTTGTTTATGTACTTCCTGGCTTTGCTCACTCCTTATAACATTCGTCGATTTTTTTTCCTATCAGTTCATCTATCCATTTACTTTATTTGGCTTTATCTTCACTATGTTCAGGTTTCATTATTTCATCAGTTCATCAATTTCTGACAAGTGTGCATGTGCCCGTCTGCGATACATATTTGTTATTTCACTCTGTTAGGTACAATTTTCAAGTGATCTCTATCAATTTTCCATCGACGTTTAACTTAGTCATTTTGATAACAGGTATGTACAATCTATTATGATTTATGTGATTTCAAAAACACTTTGTGTAGTGGGAATAAAACTACACCAAACGTGAAATGATCAAGAAATCCGTTTTTATGTTTTAAGATTCGCTATATCCATATAAAGCGCTACTTTTGACGCATCTTGACAAGTTAATCCTTCATGTTATCTGCATGGGCCAGAGGAACATAAGGAAACTTATTTCCATTGTGGAGCAAAACAGCTTTAAGGCTCACTTTTAAAGAGTCAATAAACAAGCGCCACTTATTCTTGTCATAACAGAATAAAAACCATTGCAAAACACTGCACCATCCTCAAGTGAGAAAAAATGTTCAAAATCACGATGTCGCTTACGATAACAACTAACTTTGGATTCTTTCTGGAGAAGATTCCATCCTTCTAACCTGGAAGTAAGAAGTTCAGATTGCTTTTTTGACAAGTTTAAATCCCCCGCAAGATCCTTCAGACCACCCTGACTCAATAAATGTGGTTCGCTTGAAAAACAGATTGGCTGAAAATGCATGTTTTCTGTTTCTTTTTCCATTACCTCCTCACTTGACTCATCATCACTTAGTCCCATTTATTTTGGAGGGTCAGGTACAGGAAAGTTTTGACTGTGAGGTACTGGTCTCATAGCAGATGATAAATTAGGATATCTTACAATATGCTTGGATGTTGATGTTATACCTTTATATTTGTAATGCAGAAGTAACAATCTGAAGTATGATCTTTTGGTTCTCTCCAAACCATAAAGTTGGCAAAAGGCATATGGCGTGGTGAACCTTTTGCCCGTGCAGTGAGAAGCCTGACACAGGTTACACAACACACATAAGGGGCCCAGCTTTTATCCTGGCCCCCCACTTTTCAGCCAAAATAATGTTCCTGACACTTTTTAATCAATGGCGTGAAACACCGTCTTTGTGAGTTGAATGTCAAGACACTGTAAATAAAGCAAAATTTGTCTGGGTGTTTATACAGTTTCTTGGCATTGTGAAGGTAAATGACTGATACGCTACTGTACAATATCATAAACTTATTGCTACACAAATGCGCACTACACAACCTCACACCAACACTTCAAACACAGTACTGCCAAATGTATAACAATCTCACGCTGTATTGCCAAACTCAGGGTTGCCAACCACTTGATTGAAATTTATCCCACGTAACACACGTAATATAACATACCGTGGAACACAAAAACTGCGGATGATGGAAACAATTAGACATTATTTTTAAATTCAGCATGCAAAAATATATGAGATACAGCTATTGTTTTACTTGGGACAAATTCTTTGTTGACCAGTGTAATTACACTAATAGCGTACTCAGTTTTCGAGCTGTACCATTGTAACCGTCCGGTTCGGTGTTTTACTTTTCTTTTTCCTTCCTCTCTCTCTCTCTCTCTCTCTCTCTCTTTTTCTCGCCAGCAAAATCTCCATCATTTTACTTAGAACAAAAATCCTCGCAACGAACGTCTGTTCAGGTTATGACCGATGTCAAACACCAGGAAAGGGAAACTTGGGAGTGCCAGCCAGTTGACCGCCCGGGCAGGGAAGGAGGTTATCACACTGAGCTATTCCCGGGAAGGAAAAAGGGTCATCACACTGGGCTATTTTCCTCCAACCTCCGATTAATCGGCGGTACAGCCCACCTCCAGAACTTTTTCTGTCGTAAAATTACTATGGCAAACTACTTTTTTTTCTTTTTTTTTTTAATAGTTCACATAGAATATTATTTGATATGCTAGAGACA
>NC_134777.1:114252778-114257778 GCF_046742065.1 Oratosquilla oratoria | reverse complement strand
TCACGTGCTGGACTCGTGATCAACAGCTTTCATCCTCCCAAATGAGAACTCATAGCTTATATATGCTCCGATACACAGTATTGATCCTCTCTCTCTCTCTCTCTTTATTCTCTCTCCCCTCTCTTCACCCTCTCCTGCCATTCCATTTCCCTCTCCTTTCCTCTTCTCTCTCTCTCCGTCTCCTCCTCACTTCTCCTTCTCTTTGTCTTTCTCCTTTTCCCTCCGCCTTCCCCCTCCACCTCGTTGTCTACCAAGCCTGGTAATCCTCTCCCCGCCACCTCGCATCTCATTTATCTCTCGTGGCTAAAATACAATTCGTTATTTTTCTTTCTTGTTCATTTTCACGCTTGACCTCCCACTCGACGCGCCGCCACGGTGCAGAGGCGTCAAGTCCTCACCTCCAAAGCCTCCACGAAGTCCTAATCCTACCCAAGGCGGCGAAGGACTCCGGGCCTCCTCCGACGTGAGACCTCCATATTTGGAGTGATTGGACAAGCTTAAGTTCATCCCACATATATTAAACGTCGTTATATTTGAAATGCGTGACGTCATGTCGCGCGGTGCTTTCTATTGGCTCCTCAGCCTCGGCGGGCCCTCCCGGCCAGCCAATCACGAGCCAGGAGGATTTCCATACTTAATCATAATTTGGAACTGATTCATGAAGATTTTGTGAAAGTAGTTTTTTTTTTTTTTTCGTCGACGTTGGAGCGAAAGCATCTTCCAATGTATTTCCTGGTGGCGTTCCTCTGGCAATTTTCATATTTTGACTCAACCCCCCTCAAGCCTAAATGTGATTAATCTTTGCGAATCCATCTTTTCGCTTTGGTTTCTGCATTTTCTTTTTTTCTTTTTTCTTTTTTTATCGCCCGGAGCGTGTTCGAGCTGAAATGAAATTAGCTTTTCCAAATCATCATTGGGGACAGAGGGGAGGAACTGATTTCTGACTCGAGTTATCACAGCAAGGAAAGAAATTATATATCTTTTTGAGTTTAGGTGCAAAAATATCGCCCCTTCATTTCCGATGGTCTTCATCAGACGCTAGAGCAAAGGCTAAAGCACCGCTTGGCACGAACGGAGTTCATGTTAACAGGAACATGGTCCTCAGACCCCTTCGAGTCTCAACCTCGAAACAGAAGAGAAAAGAAAAAAATATCCAAAATGTGTTCCGCGTCATTCATTCTGTTTTGGCTCAGCGGCAAGCCATTTCATGCAGGGATGGTGGTGGTGGTGGTGGTGGTGGTGGTGGTGGTGGGGGTTGGAATCCAACCAAATTGGGGTCTCGACCATTTGCGACCCTCACCGGGCCGGAATGTATGTCCCTTGTCAGCAGAAAACCGTCTGTTCTTAGTCAGAAGAACGTGCATAAAGAGCGTCACCGTTCTACCCTTCGTTGTCAATATTTTTCGACCCCCCTACACTCTTCCTCTGTATTAGTTCTATTGGTGGGAGCCTTACCTCCTGTGCTCCCCCCCTCTCTCTTTCTCTCTCTTTCTCTCTCTCTCTCTCTCTCTCTCTCTGTCCATCTTTGTCCGTCTTTCCTTCTCCTTGTCCTTCTATCCCTCTTTGTCTCTCTCTATCTTTATCTTTCCTTCCTTCCCTTCTCTCTTTCCTTCTCCTTGTCCCTCTTTCCCTCTCCCCCTCCCTCTCCCTCGTCTGTAGCAGTTCCTCAAAACAATTTGACTGTCGTCGTCGTCGTCGTCGTCAGCGTAACTTTCCGCCCAATTACCAGGACCGCCTCCAGCAGTTTCCTCTTCCTACAGACAAAAAGGATAATAATTGTGAAATAAAACGGAACGGATTGAAAGTGGACAATAAAAAATTAAAAATTAAAATGATAATTTGACGTTCACCGCCTTTGATGCCATATCCGCCCACGCTGATGAGTCCCCATCGTTGGCGTCGTTTTCAAAATTTCGAGAAGAACAGGAAGGATACGATGACGTCGAGAGTGATGACGTAGTGTCGCTCTACTCTTATTCACTGCTCCTCTCCCTCTCCCTCCATTCTCGCTTCCTCCACTCTTTCCCTCTCTTCCTTCACTTTTACCTCTTCCTCTTTCACTTTTCCTACCTCCCTCAGTCTCGTCTCTTCCTCTTTCTCTCTTTTTCTTCACCCTTTTCACCTCTTCCTCTTTCCCTTTTCCCTCTCCCTCATTCTCGAATCTTCCTCTTTCCTTCTTTTCCTTCACGTGAACCTTTCCACCTCTTCTTCTTTCCTTTTTCCTTCTTCCTCATTCTCGATTCTCCCTCTTTCACTCTCCCTCCATTCTCACCATCATAGGCAGTAGGAAGGCAAGTAGGCAAGATCCCAACGAAGGAACACTTTTCCTTCAACTTTAGCTGTCGCCAAACGATTCGCTTTCTCTCCGTAGCAGACTTCCTTTCCGTAATGAAGAACTCAATAAATGTCCCTCAGGTTCTGTTGTGTCTTCGTTATTAAGGCCTCTGAACCTTCTTCTTTTGAAGAGGAGAATTTACTGTTTCTGTTACGATAAGAATTTTTTCTCCTTTTTTTTTGGGGGGGGGGGTGCCATTTGATTTAACTTTGATCTAAACTGACAGACCTCCCTTCCCCCTTCTTCCCTCATTCCCTCTTGGCCCCCAAGCCCCAACCCCCTACACCCTAATTCAGGATTTGATGTGTCACTTCTAATCTCCTCCCCGTTCTCAAAGGCAGGCTGTTCCGGCAGGCTAACTTCCTCCCTTCAATCCATCTACCACTCTATCCATCCACTCTTGGACACCAGGGATTTTTTTTTCCCGAAAGTTGATTACAGGAAATGGGAGACAAGGAACAATCTGGTCAACAAATGCGACCTGGCGGTCGGAAATGACCGTCAACTTTGTCCAGGGGAGGGGGGGGGAGGGGGGGCGTCCCCCCACCACCACCACCACCACCAAGGAGAGCGGCTGCTTTGCTAGGAGTTCTCAGACTGTCGGACTAAACTGGCAAAGTTTCATCCGTGTCAACTTGAATAGGACCGCACGTACGTGTGTGTGTTTGTGTGTGTGTGTGTGTGTGTGTGTGTGTGTGTGTGTGTGTGTGTGTGTGTGTGTGTGTGTGTGTGTGTGTGTGTGTGTGTGTTTACCTAGTTGTATTTACCTAGTTGTATTTTACGGGAAGAGAGCTATGCTCATAGTGACCCGCTTTTGTATCTTTCAGCATCAAGTTTGTTCTTAAATATTTGTATAATTTTTTTGCACTCACTATTGCCTTATTCAATTTGTTTCAGATATCCATCACTCTCTCTCTCTCTCTCTGTGTGTGTGTGTGTGTGTGTGTGTGTGTGTGTGTGTGTGTGTGTGTGTGTGTGTGTGTGTGTGTGTGTGTGTGTGTGTGTGTGTATTTGTCTTTTGCGAACACATTTCCTCACAATGAAGTGTCCAAGTCTGAATAATTTATCATAAATTAATATAATTGATCTGCTTGTTTACTATCTACCATCTATTTGTGTACTTATCTATTTTTTTTTCGCATCCGACCTAGTTATGGAACAAAAGGTCTCCTATTCCTTTGTGATCCTTTGTGACGAGGCCCAAGTCATAACGAGGTATCAGACTCTTGTCCCGCGTCTTCGACCACGAAACCGGAGACAGACGACGACATGACGTCAGAAGCTCCCTTCGCAACTCCCTTCCAGTATAGAAAGGAAACGACCGCTGCAGAAAACTCGTAAACAGTAGGACCTATACCTGCACTATAATACTGTATCTTATTTCATCCACGTGATAGCCTTCCTCCCCCAAGTGCCACGTGCCACGTGATGGTGTGCCACGCGCAGGCGCACGTGCCACATGGATTAGAACCCCTGAGAGCCCCTGGGAGGGTAAGAAGGAGAGGGACAGGGACGCTGACGGGCATAGAGACGGGAAGAAGGGAGAGAAAGAGGCAACAAGGGAGTGATGGAGAGAGGAAGAGAGGTGGAGGGAAGGATGGATATATATATAACTATATATATAACTATAACTATATATATATATAACTATATATATATACATATATATATATATAAACTTTATATATATATATATATGATATATATATATGATATATATATATATATATATATCATATTTATATATATATATATATATATATATGCACTAAAAACCCACTATTATTTGGATTTAAGAAAAGAAGAAAATAACGAATTTCCGTATATTTCGATCACTTGCTGTGATCCTCTTCAATCCAAATAATGGTGGGTTTTAGTGCAATTACTAATGTGTAACGACATTACTGGACAGTGATACATATATATATATATATATATATATATATATAATATATATATATATAGAGAGAGAGAGAGAGAGAGAGAGAGAGAGAGAGAGAGAGAGAGAGAGAGAGAGAGAATGTTTCGTGCCGTGCCGTCATCAGCTGCGTCTGGGGTCGTCCAGCTCTCTCTACGCTTAACGTTCAACTTGGTCAACGACACCCTTGGGGTGGCGACGTCACAGGATTCTGTTCCAACGAGGGGGGGGGGGTTGCCAGCGCACCTTGAAGGAACGAGACTCTTTACCACCGCCCTTCTTCGTTCTCTTAATCCCACACTCACCAACCGCCACTTGTGCTGACGTTTGAACCCGGGACATAAACCCACTTCGGGAATTGGGGGTGTTTTATGTCCTGGGCCAAATCCCGAAATGGGGGTATTTCCTGGGCCCAAATGTCCTCACAAGTGTCGGTTGGCTAGTGCTGGATTATGAGACACGACTCGATGGCGCAGTTGGTAGGGTTCCCGGCCGCACACTACGGCGGTCCGGATTCAAATCCCGTCCAGGGATGAAATAATTTCAGTATCGCTGCATTACCCATAGATCGGTCATATAAGAGCTCTGAGCTCTCTTCCGGGAGGGAAATAGTTGTCGATCACGAGTCCAACACGTGATCCAAGACCATGGTGAATCACACACATACACACATATGCACACACAGACACACACACTCACACTCACACACACACACACGCACAGACACACGCACAGACATACACACAC
>NC_134777.1:114242778-114247778 GCF_046742065.1 Oratosquilla oratoria | reverse complement strand
GGAGCGATGGGGAAGGAGGAAGGGAGGGAAGGGGGAGGGAGAACGATGGGGAGGGAGGAAGGAAGGGAGGGAGGGAGTGATGGGGGAGGGGGAGTGATGAGGAGGGAGGAAAGGAGGGAGATAGGGAGGGAGAAGGGGGAGGGAAGGAGGGAGAGAAGGGGGAGGGGGGCGATGGGGAGGGAGGAAGGGAGGGAAGTGGAAGGTAGGGAAAGGGGAAAGGGGGAGGGGGAGCGATAGGGAGGGAGGAAGGGAGGGAAGGAGGAGATAGGGAGGGAGGAAGGGGGAGGGAGGAGGTAGGAAGGGGGAAAGGGGAGGGGGGGAGGGAGCGAATAAGAGGGGGAGTGATGGGGAGGAAGGCAGGGAGGGAAGGAGAGAGGTAAGGAGGGGGGAAAGGGGGAGGGGGAAGGGGGAAGGAGGGGGGAGCCTAAGTCGAGGGAGTTGGGTCGCGCAGGGACGAAGAAGGGACTCCAGTTGGAAACATTGGAGGGGAGATGAGAGTCGGAGAGCGCTTAGACCTCCTGTAGCTTCTCCGAGGCCCGGGGACAAGGACAGGGACAAGGATAGGGACAGGGCCAGGGACAGAGGTACCTGGCTCTCTCGCTCTCTCCCTCTCTCGTTCTCTCTCTGTCTATCGTTCTCTCTCTGTTTCTCGTTCTCTCTCTGTCTCTCGTTCTCTCTATAGTTCTCTCGTTCTCTCTCTCTATAGCTCTCTCTTTCTACCTCTCTCGTTCTCTCTCTATATTTCCCTATCTCTCTCTATTCTCTATCTCTCTCGTTCTCTCTATCTCTCTCTGTCTCTCTCTCTCTTTCTAGGCCCAATTAAATCTGACGACGATGTCTTGATAGATTCAGATTTTAAAAAAAATGAGCGAGGCGTTTAATAAATATTTTCGCTTGGTATTTACAAAGGCGAGGGTAGATACGGTAGCTGACTTCGACCCGATCTTTAGTGGGGAGAAGGTGATGTAGACTAACTAGCGCCAATAAGGAAGATGTAGTCAAGCAGACTGATGGATCTTAAAGGTACGAAATCCCCGGGTCCAGACGAGATTTTTCCTAGAATGCCGAAGGAGTGTAAACTTGAAGTCTGCGATTAGTTAACGGGAATATCTTGTAAGTGGGTAGACACTGAACTCGTGACTATTTCTTTGGGGTCAGGCAAAGGTTGTTCCTGTTTTCAAAAAGTGTGATAATTCTTCTATGCACAAGCTAATCAGCTTGACGTCGATTATAGGCAAAACGCCGGAATCGATAATAGCAAACAGAATCAGACTTCACATCGAAAGGCTTAATTTGATTCCTGACACACGGCATTGTTTCACCAAGGGTAGGTCATGTATAACTAATCTTTAATTCTTTTACACTAATGCCTACAACGCGGCAGATGACAATTATAGTTACGATGTTAATCATTTTGACTTTACCAAAGCATTCGACAGGATACTATTCAGAAACTACTAAATAAAGTCAAAGCCCATGGCATAGGAGGAAAAGTGTTTGATTGGATTAGAGCATGGATTAGTGACAGAAAACAGCAGGTCACAATTAACAGTGTAAAAACCACATGGGGGAGTGTTACTAGTGGGGTTCCCCAGGGCTCGGTTTTGGGTACCTTATTATTCATTATGTACATAAACGACTTAGACAAGGGAATTTATAGAGATGTTAGTAACTTTTAGAACGACACTAAAATAGGACACCATATTAGGTACAGAGAAGACGCCAGGATTCTGCAGGAAGATTTTAAATTGTTTGCATGGTCGGAGAAATTGCAAATGAACTTCAATATCTCAAAGTTCAGTGTATTAAACGTAGGTTTACACAACCCAGAAAACAGGTATAGCTTGAACAACGCAATTTTAGAGAAAACGTAATGTGAAAAAGACTTGGGAGTGTTAGTGAGTCCTGACCTTAAAACCAGGGAACAGTGCATTAATACCAGGAACAGAGATAATTGAGCAGTAGGATTTATTGCTAGGACAGTTACAAACAAAAGTGCAGATGTAGTTAGTCACCAAACTCCATCTGGCGATAGTTAGACCCATCCTTGACTATGCGGTACAGTTTTGGTCTCCGTCCTATAGAATGGATATTAATTAACAATAATCAGTATGAAGGAGAATGACCAAAATTATACATGGGCTCACAAATTTACCCTACAAAGACCTTGACATGCACTCTCTGGAAAGACGTAGAATGCGGGGGTAATCTAATAGAGGTATTCAAATGGGTCAAAGGATTTAAAAAATGTTATTTTGACCAAGGTCATCATATTAAGACAGCAGACAGGACTTGTAGTAATAGATCTAAATTGGACAAATTTAGATCTAAGAAGGAAATAGGCAAGAACTGGTTTACCAATGGAAGGGTTAAAGAATAGAAACTCAGTAATCATGTAGTAAGCGCTGAAACTAATGGTTGCTTGTGAAGGTTATTTAACTTTATGGATGGGGATGATAGTTAGTAATGGACATGGAACTGCCTAGTTTGGGCCTTATGGTCTCTTACAGTCTCCCCCTTTCTTATGTTCTCTCTCTCTCACTCACTCACTCTCCCTCACTCACTCATTCACACACTCACTCACTCAATCTATCAATCTCTCCATTCTTTGTCCTCCTCTTTACAGGGTGGCACAAAAAAAGAGGAGAAGAAGAAAGGTCTGGTATGGTCTGGCACGGAGGGTCCACCGGTCAGGGACTCTCTCTCTCTCTCTCTCTCTCTCTCTCTCTCTCTCTCTCTCTCTCTCTCTCTCTCTCTCTCTCTCTCTCTCTCTCTCTCACTCTCTCTTGTCTCGGCCAAATGAACACAAAAGAATTGATCGGACACAAATCCCCCAAGAAAGAAAATTCCCCCCGGTCCCCCACCTCTCCCTCCTTCCCTCTCCCCTCCCCCCACCGGCCCCCACATGGTCACTTCGCCACAACAAAGCCTTTCGATTCAGAAGAGACATTACATACACACACCAGTGTCTCTATAAGTACGCTCTTGACGTCATCACTCTCGCATTCGCTTGGCTTTGGTTTCGAGTCCCGCCCTTCTCTGCGATTCCCAGCAGTCACCGTTTGTTACCTGCCCCCCCCCCCACCAAGCGCATAATAGGGCAATGATAAAGGCTTCGGCCGCAGCTACTAGGTGCCTCATGGCGTAGTCTTAGCTTGCGGTAGATCTTGGGCCTCCTCTTGGATTAAGGGATGTCTTCTGCATCTCCCACTCCGATCCATCGCCTGATTAAAGTCGTCTGCTTACAACCAGAGTGAAACATCTGCATTTGTTGGTACTAGCACGGGGGTGGGGAGCGCATAAGTGGGTTAATCAATGTATATGTAATTGCATATGTTTATATGTATATGTATATGTATGTGTATATGTATACGTATATGTATATGTGTATGTATATGTATAGGTATATGTATAGGTATATGTATTATGTATATGTATATGTGTATGTATATGTGTATGTATGCGTATATGCATGCGTATATGTATACATACCGGTATATAATATACAACCAATACCCACGTCTGGGGTGCGTCAAAATATCATTCATTCGGAAAAGGTTTATGACAGGATAGACAGGAAGGCACTGTGGAAGGTATTACAGACATAGGGGATAGGAAGAAAGCTGTTAAGAGCAGTCAAAAGTTTTTACAAGAGTAGTAAAGCTTGTGTTAGAATTAGAAATAGAGAGAGTGGCCTGAGGTAAAGGTGGGACTTTGCCAGGGATGTGTCATGTCGCCTTGGCTGTTCAATTTATACATGAATGGGGTGGTGCAAGAGGTAAGCACAAGGGTAATGGGCCGGGGATTGAAGATGGTTAAAGAAAATTGAGAAAAATGGGAGATAAGCCAGTTGTTATTTACTGACGACACTGCGCTTATAGTAGGATCAGAGGAGGAATTAAAAAGTTAGTGACAGAGTTTGGGAAGGTGTGCCAATCAAGGAAGTTGGAGATAAATGTGGGTAAAATATAGTGATGAACTGTACAAGGGGATAATGTGGTAGGAAATTGGAAGTGTGGAAGTGAGTATTAAGGGGGAGGGACTGGAGGAAGTGGATAGCTTTAGATACTTGGATGCTAATGTGGCAGGAAAGGGAGGAATGGAGGTGAAGGTAGATTGTAAATTGAAAGAAGCAAGTGAATGCCTTGGAGGATTAAAAAGTTTAATGAGAAACAGACGTTTGGGAATGGATGTTAAGAGGAGATTCTATGAATGAGTGATTGTGCCGACAGCACTGTATGAGGCAGAAACATTGAACATAAGAGAGGAATAGAGAAGAAGTTTCAATGTGTTTGAGTTGAGGTGCCTGAGAAGTATGGTATGGGTTACTAGGCTGGATTGAGTGAGAAACGATGAGGTGAAGAGGAGACTGGGGGTGGAAAGGGAGTTAGGAAATATGATTGATGAAAGAGTATTGGAAAGAATGAATGAAGTTTAATTAGTAAAAGAGGTGTGGAAGGCAGAGGTGGAAGGAGTGAACACGAGGTGACGATCAAGGATGAGATGGATGGATGGGGTAAAAGAGGCACTGGAAAAGAGGGGAATGTCTCTTGGGAAAGGAAGGGAGAAGACAGAAGATAGGGGTGAGTAAAGAGGTATGGATGATGTTGTGATGCATGGATGGGAGTGTGTGGGGGTATGGGAGGAAGGGAGTATGTTTGAATGACATTTTGACGCAACCCGAAGGGATTTCTCCCCGTCTTTTCTTTTTCTGCATGAGGGGACGGAGAGGTGGGAGGTCGCGATTAAATGGAACGGCCTTGCTGTGGATGTGCTGTGTCTTGCTATATTGCTTCTGACCCAGGGCAGTGGGCGAGATGCAGCGATGACCCGTCATCCAGGAGGAGCCAAGATAAGAGGGAGAGAGGGAAGGTGAATGGGAGTGTAGTATGTGGGAATGAAATGGATGGGAGTGGATTTTATGCCTTTGTTTTCTTGGCTACCTCCCTTATAAGGAGGAAAAAGCCGTTGGTATATGTATATATATATATATATATATA
>NC_134777.1:114215278-114230278 GCF_046742065.1 Oratosquilla oratoria | reverse complement strand
AATATTTGGACTCTAATTCACAAATAAAATATTATTTCTTGCAATAAAAGATCTGACAGCCCGGCATTTAATTGTAACTGGATAGGATAGTGGTAGCAGTAGTGTTAGTTCATCTTCTATTGCCTAGTTGCCCTGTTTTCTTCACTGTAGCTTAGTATAGTAAACACAAACAGCCTCGTTAGGGCCAGTAGGCCTGCTGTTGTTTATTCTTCGTTTGTGTTCCTTTGTGTTCCTCCTCTAGTTCCCTTTTATGCTCCCCGTCTACGTAAACAGCCCATGTATCTTTCCTCCAGGTAACAGCAGCTTACCCTGACTACTTACAGTACAGCCCTCCCCCCCACACACACATGGGGGGGGTTACTTGACCCCCCTCGGGCTATCATTACTCTCCCCTTCCCCCCCCACGACTACCACTAGTCCACCCAACTACTACCATTCCCTCCTCCTCCTCCTCCTCGTCACTAACTAGTAGTTTCCCGTTGCAGAGGAATTGTTTTCCCATGAGGACAAGAATACCAACCCAGGAGACGCTGAACTGCCCACGAAGTCTGGGGGGTGGGGAGTTGCACTCCCTTGACGGGTCGTCGCCACCGGTGACCCTTGGAGTCGACTCCGGGCCAGCAATGGCGCCAGGAGAGATCGAAACCAACGCGCCACAAGAGCAGAAGCAGAAGAGAGGAAGAGAAAGAGGAACTGCCTTGCGACGTGACGGCCGAAGTGGGTGGCGACCCCTTCCTTGGGCAGGAACACCTGAGAGGCTCCCCCCCCCCACCTCCTCCTCCTCCTCCCCAGCCACGGGGAATTGTGGGAGGAAGAGGGAGTAGAACTGAGGAAAAGGAGGGAGAGGGGGGAAGATGAGGGAGGAGTTTTTCGAGCAAGAGGGAGGATGTTCGAAGTAAGTTCGGAAACTCTCTGTGTTACTTCTTAGTTCGGAAACCCTTGGTGTGACTTCGTGGTTGTAGGGAGCGAAGGGGAAAGGGTTGTAGACTGAATGACGAAAGAGGATTTTTTTTTAGAGGAATTGGGTGTCATGAAGGGGGGTGGAAGGGGGGGCAGAAGACAGGGGGGCAGGGGGGGTGCTTGGATTTTGAGAGAACAAGGGTTGACTCCTCTTAAATAACAAAAATATTGAAATAGATTTTTCATTTTCATCTTTTTTTTTATAAAAAAGTTATGATTTGTCGTTTGCATTTTTATCTGTTAAGAAACTATAGGGAGTGTAGGAAAGGAAAGGAAAGGAAAGGAAGGAGGAGGTAAGAGTAGAAAAAGGAAAGGAGGAAGGAGGAGCCAAGGGTAGGAATGGATAGAAGGAAGGCAGGAAGGGGTGAAAGGGAAGAGGGGAAGGGAGGAACAAGAGAAGGGGGAAGAGGGGAAGAGAGAAAGAGGGGAAGGGGGAAGTGTAAAGGGAGGGGTGAAAGGGGAAGAGGGGAAGGAGGAGGTGTATAGGGAGGAAGGGGTGAAAGGGGAAGAGGGAAAGAGAGATAGGGGGAAAGGGGGAGGAGGGGAAGGTGGAAAGGGGGAAAGGGGAAAAGGGGAAGGGGGAAGAAGGGAAGGGAGGAAGGGGCAAAAGTGGAAAAGAGGGGAAGGGAGAAAGGGAGGAAAGGGGGGAAAGAGAGAAAGGGAGAAAGGGGTGAAAGGGGGAAAAGAGGGGAAGTGAGGTCCATTCATCCATCTGTCTACCCAGTGGAGGGCACAGGACGATTCTATAAGCGCTTCCCACTGAGCATCTCACCGGGAACACCATTAACCCCTAAATGCAGAGGAAGATAACGCCCCCATCCCCCCACCTCCCCCCTCCCTTCCCCCTTCACCTACTCCCTTCCCTCCACCTTCCACTGTCGTTGAAAATAACAATAACAACATGTAAAAATCGCTTAGATAAATATTTGGGCTCTAATCCTCATATAGAATATTATCCCTTACAATAAAAGATCTGAAACCCCGGCATTTAATTGCAATTGGATAGGATAGTGGTAGCAGTAGTGTTAGTTCATCTTCTGTCCTGTTTTCTTAACTGTAGCTTAGTTTAGTAAACACAAACAGCCTCGTTAGGGGCAGTAGGTCTGTTGTTGTTTGTTCTTCCTTTGTGTTCCTTTGTGTCTTGATGACGACGTAGCTGCCTTCCTTCTTCTTCGCTAGGCAATCAATCAATCAATCAATCAAATCAACCATCCTGAGTCCACTGCTGAACAAAGGCCTCCTTCATAGCATTCCATGATTCACACGACAGCGCCATCCTCTGCCACGTCACTCCTGCAAACTTCTCGATTTCGTCTCTCCACCTTCTGTCTGGTCTCCCTCTTCCACGCTTCCTATGTCGCGGCGTCCACTCAGTAATACATTTGTTCCAACGTTCATCAGTCGTTCGCACCAACTTACCTGTCCAATTCCTTTTCCTTTCTTTTACTGCCTCCACAATATCTTTCACTCTAGAAAGATCAGATAAAGAGCAGCTCACACACACAGTCGCAGGACCCACTGCTAAGTGACACGTCGCAACTAAGTGACACGTCGCAACTAAGTGACAAGACTCGCAGAGATTTAAATTGGACAGATTTAGATTTAAGAAGGAAATAGGCAAGAATTGGTTTACTAATAGGGTGGTCAACGAATTGAATAGACTTAGTAACCATGTAGTGAGCGCTGAAACTATCAGTTGTTTTAAGAAACGGTTAGACAACTTTATGGATGGGGTATGACTGGTTGTAATGGATATGGAGCTGCCTAGAGTAGGCCTTATGGTCTCTTGCAGTCTCCTTCACTCTGTTTTTATGTTCCTGTGTTCTTGAAAGCGTTTCGCCCTCCATTCTCTCTGTCTATCTATCTATCTATCTATCTATCTATTGACTGATAAAGAACAAAAAAAAAAAAAGAACAAAAAAATCGAAGGAAAGCTCCGTCGTGGAGTCATGGAGTAGACACGTTAGATGCGGAGTACGGGGGAGTGAACGGAGGTGAGGGTTAGGAGTCAGGTACACTCCCCTCAACTGACGAGAGTCGCCGCCCGCCCACAGGAAGGAAGACCGGGGGCGGGGGCGCCCAACGCCGCCCACTCGTATTCGTCGGAATGTAATAAACGAACGAACGACGACGACGACGACGACGACGACGACGATGACGACGACGACGAGGAGGTCCTTTCTCTTCCCTCTTCTTCTTCCTCTTCTTCTTCTTCTTCTTCGCCTTCTCCTTCTTCGCCTTCTTCTTCTTCGCCTTCTTCTTCGCGTTCTTCTTCTTCGCGTTCTTCTGTTCTTCTTCGTGTTCTTCTTCTTCTTCTTCTTCTTCGCGTTCTTTTTCTTCTTCTTCTTCGTCTTCTTTGTCTTCTTCTTCTTCTTCTTCTTCTTCGCGCTTTTTTCTTCTTCGCGTTCTTCTTCTTCTTCGCGTTCTTCTTCTTGTCCGCGTTCTTCATGTTCTTCTTTTCTTCTTCTTCTTCTTCTTCTCCGTCTTCTTTTTCTTCTTCTTCGCGTTCTTCTTCTTCTTCTCCTCTTCCTCCTCCTCCTCCTCCGAGCGGAGGACGACAGGAGCCCCGGAAACTGTCCTGCTCCTTCGCCCCTCCAGGTACCATTACATTACAGAAGAGCGGAGCACAGCTCTCCGCCTCGATCGATCGTCGGAGTGCTCCGTCGAGCATCCTCTAGTGGTCTGACGGCTGGAAGGGGGGCGGGGAGGGAGAGGGGGAGAGGGGCCGGGAGAGGAGGAACGGAGGAAGAGAGGGAGGGAGGGAGGGAGGAGAGAGGAACAGGAGAAGGGGGACGGGGAGGGGGAGGGGGGCCGGGAGAGGAGGAACGGAGGAAGAGAGGGAGGGAGGAAGAGAGAGGGGGAGGGAGGGAGGGAGGGAGGAAGGGAAGGGAGAGGAACAGGAGAAGGGGTGAGAAGAGGAGGGGGGTAAAAGGAGAGGAGGAACGGAGGAAGAGAGGGAGGGAGGAAGAGAGGGAGGGAGGGAGGGAGGGAGAGAGGGAGGGAGGGGAGAGGAACGGGAGAAGGGGTGAGAGGAGGAGAGAGGGTAAAAGGAGAGGAGGAGCGGAGGAAGAGAGGGAGGAAGGGAGGGAGGGGAGAGGAGGAGAGAGGGTAAAGGGAGAGGAAGGGAGGATAGGAGGGCAGAGGTAAGGAGAATGAGAGGGAGAGAGAGAATGGAGGAAAGAGGATAGAAGTGAGATGAGAGGGAGAAAGGGAGAGGTAGGGAGAGAGGGAAAGGTAGAGAGAGGTAGAGAGAGAGATAGAGAGAGAGAGAGAGAGAGAGAGAGAGAGAGAGAGAGAGAGAGAGAGAGAAATTGGGGGGTAGAAGTGAGATGAGAGGGAGAAAGGGAGAGGTAGGGAGAGAGGGCAAGGTAGAGAGAGGTAGAGAGAGAGATAGAGAGAGAGAGAGAGAGAAAGTAAGAGAGAAACAGAGACAGAGAGACAGAGAGAGTCAGACAGAGTCAGAGACAGACAGACAGACAGGTAGGTAGACAGACAGACAGACAGACAGTCAGACAGACAGAGAGACAGAGAGAGAAGGGGAATAAGGAGAGAGAATGAGAGACGATAGGTAATGGTACCCATTCCGCCTTGTAATAATTTATTTTTTAAACTCCTCTTTCCCGATTACATGAAAAAAAGTATTTTTTTCCTTAGGGGAGTGTTTGTGTGTCTCCCTGCTAGAGAAGGGAGTCAAGTGGGGAGTGTAGCAGGGGATGGGGAGTGGATGGATTTGGATGGGTGAGTGAACATTCCTTTGTTGATAGATAGGGTGCCCCCCACTACCTCCACAAAAAAAAAAAAAAATCCGAAGTGATTTGTAACTTTCGATTCTATTGCTTCATGTTGTTATCACTCTGTCTGGAAAATGGTGGTCATCAGTTTAATCATTTGCGAACACGTAAAGGGGACTAGACTAGGGGGGGAGCTCCCTCTCTCTCCCTTCACATCTCTCCTTAGATGCCCTCACTTCTTCCCTTTGCTCCGCAGTATGGCACAGTGACGGCATCATTTTTATATAATCAGTATTTTACGGACTCCCCACGGACCAGGGTACCGTATGTGATCGGGGAATATAAAAAAAAATCTTCACTTGAAGGTTCTATAATCTCCCCCCCCCCCACACTTGACTCCCCCTTCCACGATCCCCCTTCGCTGTGATACGTATCCCCCCACATCTCCTCCCAACATCCCCCCCTCCCCCCGAAGACAGAGGCGTTGGTTTCGCCCACGAAATACTAATGATACTTATTACGTCAAAACTCTTTCGACAAACCCTTCCCATCTCCCGTTCTCTTTCCTCGCATCGCCCTCGATTCCTCCTCCTCCCATCTCATTAGCAAAGACAAACAGAAAACGGAGATTGGGACTCGAAAGATGGCCGACGCATCCGAGGAGATGGATATTCGTTTTCTTTCAGACGAGATAAGGACTGTTCACTCCCCAAACCACTCATCCTCCATCGATGCCGACAAGAGGACGGGGGTGGGGGGGAGGAATGGTTTTTGGCACTGTAAGGAATAAAACCTGTTTTCGCAAACCAGAATATTTATCTTATTCATTTATTATCTATATCATTACTATATTCAATTGCTACTATCATAATTATTATTATTATTATTATAATTCTTTCGCATTCGACCTAGTTATGGACCAAAAGGTCTCCTGTCGGCATGTTATTCCTTGTTAATCCTTTGTATTCCTTTGAATAGCGGTTCCCAAACTTTTGTCAGTTTGTTACTCAGTTTACCACGTCACATTAAGCATGTTCACAAAATTTTGTCAACATTGATATATATATATATATATATATATATATATATATATATATATATATATATATATATATATATATATATAAATTAAAACATTAGAGATATTTTCGTTTATTTATTGTATTTGAACTCTGTGCATCTCTAATGAATATTGCCAAAGATGTCGAGAACATCAGTGGGATGGATGGAGTTGCATGATTTGAAGAAGCTAATTGAGGAATTCTTGACTTCTTGAATTTCAGAACTCTTAATCTTTTTTTTTTTTTTGTCACCACTCCATTACCTCCCGAAAATTCGTTAAATTACCCCCAAGGGGGTAATTTACCCCCAGGGGTAAATTACTCCCAGGGGGTAATTTATCCCCCAGTTTGGGAATCACTGCCAAAGAATATGTCGAAGGAGGGGGGGGGAGATGACGGGGGGAGGTGGGGGAGCTGGCGGGGGAGAGGGGAGCTACCAGGAAGATGAAAAGAATCGTCTGACGGCAGCCAAAACAAGAGGAAGAGTACCAGCCAGTAAGGAAGGTAATAGATATTGTCGCATGTTTTCTATTGCGATCGCTCAAGAACAGCAATTACTGAATGGCACGAACGAAGTGTTATGGAAACAGAGACGTTATTTAGTAGCGCGCTCTTCCTGTTACATATGTACTCGTTCACAGGCACCTTGACAAAGTTTTCTTCCTCCTCCTCCTCCTCCTCCTCCTCCCTTTACCCTCTCCTCCTCTTCCTCCTCCCCCTTACCCTTACCTCTCTTCCTCCTCCTCTTCTCCTTTACCCTCTCCTCCTCCTCCTCCTCCTCCTCCTCCCACTTACCCTCTCCTCCTCCTACTACTCCTCCTCCTCCCCCTTACCCTTTCCTCCTCGCATTCCCCTTTCCCTACTACCCCTTCCCCATTTTCCCCTCCCTTCTCCCCACTCCCTCTCCCCTCTTTCCTTTTCCCTTTTTCCGTTTCCTTTTCCCTTAATCCGGTTTCCCTCTTTTTACCCTTTTCTTCCTTCCTCATGCCTCCCACTTCCCCTTTCCATTTGTCTCCTCCGTCTCACTATCCCCACCTTCCCCTCCCAACCTCCCCTCTCCCACTTCCTCCTACTCCTTTCCCCTCTCAACTCCCTTCTCTTCTTACAACTCCCACTCCCCTCGTCTCCCCTTCTCCCCTCCCAATCTCCCCCCTCCCACTTCCTCCTACTCCTTTCTCCTCTCAACTCCCTTCTCTTCTAACAACTCCCACTCCCCTCGTCCCCCCTCCTCTTCTCACAACTCCCACTCCCCTCGCCCTCCCCCTTCTCCCCTCACCCAGTCTCCCCCTTCCCACTTCCCCTCTTCCCTCGACGTGCCTTGCCTGTTTGTCCCGAAGGAACCAGCAGCGACACTAAGAAGCTTTGCCCCCGCGTCCCTCGGATCCCAACTCGGTCCCCCAGAGCCCTAGATGGGCTGTGTGGGATGAGGGGAGGGTGGGAGTAGAGTTGGGGGTGGGTTCTTTTTTTTTTTTTTTTTTTTTTTTTTTTTTTTTTTTCTTTTTTTTTTTTGAGAAGAGCGAAGAGTAATGGAAGGAAGGAGTCTGCGCGCGAACGGGAAAGTCTGGTAGGGAAGAGGGAGCGTGAGGGGGGAAGAGAGGAGGAGAAGAGGGAAGAAGATGAGGGGGAAAGAGGAAGAGAAGGGAGAGAGAAGATGAGGCGGAAAGAGAAGAGGGGAAAAGGGAAAGGAGAGAGGAAGATTTGGGGGAGAAGAAAAGGGGAGGAGAGGAAGAGGAGAGGGAAAGGGAGAGAAGAAGAGGGGGAAGAGAAGAGGGGAGAAGGAAAAGGAGAGAGGGAGGGGAGAGAAGAAGAGGGGAAGAGAGGAAGAGGAGGGGGAGAGAAGAAGAGGGGGAAGAGAAGAAGAGGGGAGAAGGGAAAGGAAAGAGGGAGGGGAGAGAGGAAGAGGAGGGGGATAAGAGGGGAAGAGAGGAAAAGGGAGAAGAGAAGAAGGGAGGAGAAAGAGAGTAGGGGAAGGGGAGAGGGAAAGTAGTCATCCGTTGTATCTTCCAACTTTTGATAGAGAGAGAGAGAGAAAGAGAGAGAGGAGAGAGGAGAGAGAGGGACAAAGAGAGGAAAGAGAGAGGAAAGAGAGAGAGAGAGAGAGAGAGAGAGAGAGAGAGAGAGAGAGAGAGAGAGACAGAGAGGAGAGAGAGAGGGGGGTTGCGTCACTCCCACCACCTCCAACACCGCTAGCACGATCACTACCACAATCACCACCAACGCCACTATGAGCACCACACCTACCCCCACCAAAGCAGACGTTACCTCCACCAACTCAACCACCCCACCACCATACCATCACCTCCACTGTTATTAAACATGGGTACCATCACTCCCACCCTAAATATCCTCCCCCCATCCCACACCTCCCTTTCCCCCCAACCCTACTCCCCCATCCCCCCCAAACTTTTCCCATACATCCTCCAGAGATCATTCCCTCCTCCCCTCTCCTCACCTCCTATAAGCTCCCCTTCCCCTTCTCTGACCCCTTCCAGGCCCGGACGACCTGTCAATCACTCTCCCCTCCCCTCCTCCTCCTCCTCCTCTTCCTCCTCTTCTCTTCCCGGCCGAGCCCAGCCTCCTCTCCTTAATCCCTCTCGGTTATTTCACTCGGCTACATTAAAGGCCATCAACAGCAACAATGTACGACACCAGCTCCCAGAATATGTTGTCGTGAGTTCCAAAACGTTTCGTTCGGGCAAAGCGACAGTGGCGTGTGTTGAGCGAAACAATTTGGAAACGTGAGACGAGACTTTAAGTCCTGAATGTATGTGGTGACCATTGATGGCAATAGGGATTGGAAAGACTGATGACGTCACGAAGTGATGTCACTTGACTGTCATCTTAAATGGGATGACAACGCTGTGACAACAATGATGACGTCATACTACATCAACGAGTGTCACAAGTGATGACGTAAGACACATGGATCAGTGATGTTGTCATGACAACCTGAGTGACATCACAACCATCGGTGACGTCACAGTAAGGCCTCACGCCCTCAAGAAGGTCTCGTCAGTCATGGGACTCGTGGCGCCAAAGTTGTGACTGGCGCCAGAAATTACCAGTTGGCGCCAGAAATTACCAGATGGCTGCATCGTCTCCCACCTGTGGAAGGACGGTGAGGTAGTAATGCACCATAAAAAAAAAAAAAATA
This sequence comes from Oratosquilla oratoria, assembly GCF_046742065.1. Lineage (NCBI taxonomy): Eukaryota > Metazoa > Arthropoda > Malacostraca > Stomatopoda > Squillidae > Oratosquilla > Oratosquilla oratoria. The sequence continues at coordinate 114,221,372 of NC_134777.1, read as the reverse complement.
ATAAAAAAAAAAAAAGTCTTTTCCTTGTCTTCCTTCTTCATTTTTTTTCCTTTGTCTTTTGTTTTCTTTTCTTTTTTCTTTTCTTTCATGCTGCGTCACATGCTTGGTCACTCTAAGCCACATTCCGTGCAATGGAGCCCAGTGTAGCATGAAAGGTACATGGACTGAGCGCGCGAAATGCAAGACCCTTCCCTCCTCCCTCCTCTCTCTTCCCTCCTGCCTCCTCCTTCCTCCCTCCTCCTTCCTTCCTCCTCCCTCCTCCTTCCTGCCTCCTCCCCTCCTCGCTCCTGCCTCCTCCTTCCTGCCTCCTCGTCTCTCCCTCCTCCCTCCTTCCTCTCCCCTCTTCCCTCCTCGCTCCTTCCTCTCCCCTCTTCCCTCCTCCCTCCGCCTCCGTTCCCCGACGCGATGCAATAAAACTTAACTTGATATGAAATACGAAACACAGCCGCAATCCTCAAGGCAAGGTTGATCAACGTGTGTTACAAAGGGATGTTTACAACACAGTGATCATAAACAGAAATAAAAAATTAGAAAAGGAAACAAAAAATGCTGAGTACTGTACAGTAGCGAAAAGGGTTAAAAATACAATCCTTGGGTACAAACAGATCGATCTGCAAGGGGGAGGAAACTTAAAAAAAAAAAAAAAAAAAAAAAAAAAACCGGGGTTTCACAGGAGTTGGGGTGAGAGGAAGAGGTGTTACTTAAGTGAGTATCAACACCAAGAAGTCCAGCGGAACCCCCCGACGACAGCCAGAATGACGAGAGAAGAGGAGAGAATTGGTGCCAGCACCCGGAAGAAGAGATGGAGGGCGCTGTGATCACCGAGACGCGCTTTCGTTGAACCCGGCGACAACAGCAACCCTCCCTTCACCATACCACCACCACATCAACACCATACTACCACCACACCACTACCACACCACCACCACCTCCCGCCCGCCCGGGAGGAAGATTTGAGGGAGAAGAAAAGGGAAGAGAGGAAGAGGAGGGGGAGAGAAGAAAAGGGGGGTATAGAAGAAGAGGAGGAGATGGGAAAGGAGAGAGGAAGGGGGAGAAAGGAAGAGGAGGGGAGAGAAGAAGAGCAATAAAACTTAACTTGCAAGAGAGAGGAGAGAGGGAGGGGGAGAAAGGAAGAGGAGGGGAGAGAAGAAGAGGGGAAATAGAAGACGAGGGGAGATGGGAAAGGAGAGAGGGAGGGGGAAAGAGGAAGAGGAGGGGGAGAGAAGAAGAGTGGGGGATAGAAGAAGATGGTAGAAGGGAAAGGAGAGAGGGAAGGGGACAGAGGTGGAGGAGGGGGAGAGAAGAAGAGGGGGAACAGAAGAAGAGGGAAGAAGGGAAAGGAGAGAGGAGGGGAGAAAGGAAGAGGGGAAGAAAAGAAGAGGGGGAATAGAAGAAGAGGGGAGAGGGGAACGGAGAGAGGGAGGGGGAAAGAAGAGAAGGGGGGATAAGCGGGGAAGAGAGGAAAATGAGGGGGAGCGTCCCCCTCTACTCCTCCCACCAACCTTCCCCCAGTGTCACCTGGCCACCTCGGGACAGGAACCGACCCACCTTCCCGATGGACTCCCAGTGTCAAACATCCTCCTCGAACTCTCATTTGCTACTAGAACTTCCCTGTACCAACTCCTTACTCAGCCATACTCGTCCTCATACTCATACTCATCATACTCATACTCATCATACTCATACTCATCAAGTCCTACACAAGAAGACACCAACTCCTCTCTCATCTCTCCACAGTTCCCTAAAAGAAAACAAAGGACTCTTAGCCTATAAATACATTCATCGAATTAAACCAATATACGAAATATATAACACACAAGACATCGCCACCAGACTCGGTGGCGCGATTGGTAGAGTCCCCGACTGTCACTACGGCGGTCCGGGCTCGAATCCTGCCCAGGGCTGAAATAATATCAGTATCGCTGCGCTGCGCTTCGAGTCGTTACTCCAACTCTCGTGGGCGGGGAGTTGGGTGTGTGTGTGCGTGTAAGGTCATAGCATCACCCATAGATCGGTCATACGAGCTCTGAGCTCTCTTCCGGGAGGGAAATAGCTGTCGATCACGAGTCCAACACGTGATCCAAAGACCAAGGTGAATACAGATTGCCCAGACCGAAAGAAGCCCTGATCGGTCAACTAAGAGCCCATAGCAGCAACAACAGCCACTGTCCTAGCCCATTCTAATCTCGTCGAATCTTTCCTCGCTAGCAAAGAGGTCAATGACTTTCGTGAGGCAGAATGATAATAACTTCTCAATTCAAGGCACAGTATGCGTCATAACCCTCAGTGTGTCCCCGATGCCGTGGCCACACGTGTCCCGTCCCCGTCCCCGCCGCTGTGTGCACGCACGCACGCGCGCGCGCACATACACACATACACACACACACACAAACTCACACACACAAACACAAACACACACAAACACACACTGAGAGAGAGAAAGAGGGGGGAAAGGGAGAGGGAGGGAGAGGGAGAGAGAGGAGGGAGAGGAGAGAGAGGGAGGGAGAGGGAGAGAGAGTGGGGGAGAGGGAGAGAGAGTGGGGGAGAGGGAGAGTGGGGGAGAGGGAGAGGGAGAGGGAGAGAGAGAGAGAGAGAGAGAGAGAGAGAGAGAGAGAGAGAGAGAGAGAGAGAGAGAGAGAGAGAGAGGGAAGTCAGGTCGCGTCACTCCCGAGACCTAGTGCCAATCGTCACGTGATATTGCAATCTGGAGTTAACGATCCGGTTCTGACGGAAGCTCGGCGTCTGACGCCGTGTCCCCCAACTCACCCCGCGTCGCCTCTCCATCTGGGGGAGCCCAGCTGGGGGACCCCAGCTGCCGGCCGCAGCCGCAGCCGCCGCCGCAGCCGCCGTTCACAACAGAAAGCGGAAAGGGAGGTCAGAAGCGGAAAATATTTTGTCCGCCGAAGAGCGAGATCGAGAGAGTGAGATCGAGTTCGAGAGCGCCCGAACTGGCGACCATCTGATGTATCGAAGTGGAGGCTCGGTTCATTGCCACTATTCGTTTTAGTCCGGTCAAATCAACTTGGGTGGTTCTTTGTCATGTTTCATTGCCCTCGTCGCCCACCGTGGTGGTGGGGGTCGGGGGGTAGGGGTGGGGGGGAGTGCCACGGAAATTAATAAAATAGCCTGGCGACACCAAGAAGGACTTCATCGGAGTGGAGAAGCTATAAGACCTTCGTAACCTACAATCGGGTTTGGTTGGTTAAGACAACACGGAGACGGGTGACTTTGTATACGGGCAAGCGACTTCGTAGCCCTGGTGGACTGAGGTCGATTCCGTCATGATGACGAAGGCCTTTGCGTGGGTCTCCTCCTTCTCCACCACCATCACCACCAACGCTCCACCTTCTCCCTCCAACACCCAACCTCCACCTGATGCATGACTTTCCCTCACTCCCTCCCTCACTCAATCACTCACCCACTCACTCATTCCCTCACTCACTCAATCACTCACTCCCTCACTCACTCAATCACTCTCTCACTCACTTACTCCCTCCCTCACTCCCTCCCTCACTCCCTCACTCACTCAATCAATCAATCACTCACTCACTCAGTCCCTCACTCACACACTCAATCAATCAATCACTCACTCACTCAGTCCCTCACTCACACACTCACTCACTCACTCACTCCCTCACTCACACACACACTCACTCACTCACTCAATCAATCAATCACTCCCTCAGTCACTCATTCACTTACTCACTCGCCTCCAAATGAACAGATCTACGATCAGGTACTTCGGCGATGTTCGCTGTGCCTTTGCCGTCACTAAACCGAAAACAGAAAAGAACATAAGAACATAAGAATGAAGGAGACTGCAAGAGACCATAAAACCTACACTAGGCAGATCCATATCCATCACCACCTGTCATCCCCATCAGCAACAAAAGCAGCTGATGGCCAACCGAACGAAACCTATGTGCTGACACCCTCGTACCTGTGTGTTCATCCCCACACGCCGTGTCAGCCGCTGACAGCTCGCTATTGTCAGCAGCGAGTGCTGACTACGTGCTGAAGGTGAGAGGGTTGGGCTGACGCTGTGTGAGTCGACGTCAGCGCGTCGGGGGGCAAGTTGCTGACGCGCTTTCTTGACAGGGCGCCATCGCCACGTCGCCACGACGACTTCTGACGAAGGAGGGAGAGGGCGGAGCTCAGCACAGGTCAAACAAGGCCAAACAAGGTCAAACAAGGCCCAACTGCAAGAGCGAGCCATCGAGAGATCGCGAAGCAAGAGGAGACCGACGAAGTTCAGCACGGGTCAAACAAGGCCAAACAAGGTCAAACAAGGCCCAATTACAAGAGCGAACCATCGAGAGATCGCGAAGCAAGAGGAGACCGACGAATTTCAGCACGGGTCAAACAAGGTCTAACAAGGTCAAACAAGGTCAAACTCCAAGAGCGAGCCATCGAGAGATCGCGAAGCAAGAGGAGACCGACGAAGGTTAGCACGGGTCAAACAAGGTCAAGCTCCCAAGAGCGATCCATCGAGAGATCGCAAAGCAAGAGGAGACCGACGAAACTCAGCACAGGTCAAACAAGGTTAAACAAAGTCAAACAAGGTCAAACTCCAAGAGCGAGCAATCGAGCGATCGCGAAGCAAGAGACCGACGAATCTCAGCACGGGTCAAACAAGGTCAAACTACAAGAACGAGTCATCGAGCGATCGCGAAACAAGAAGAGACCGACGAAGGTAAGGAGACCTTTCGACCCATGAGAGGCAGACCGGAAGCAAAACAAGAGTATTTCATAAAAGACGAAAAGAAAAAAAAATGCAAACGAACGCAAAGGAGATCGGATGAAGAAAAGGAAACAATAAGCTGGAAACATCAAAGGGTAAAAGCAAACAAAGGAAGACGATAGACTCGCTCGTCAGTGAGCTTATTTGATGCGGCACACACCTGGACTTCAACCGAAGCAAAAGGACACAAGATACAGGTGGTGAGGCACGACGAAACGAGCGCTAGGGCACATGAAAACACGTAGCTGGTAAGACACAATGGAATGAGCAGTGAGGCACAATACTTGGACCCTCAGTCACAATGGTAAGAAGGTGCAGAGAAGAATGATGGATAAGACAGGGAAACCCTGTGTGTGTGTGTGTGTGTGTGTGTGTGTGTGTGTGTGTGTGTGTGTGTGTGTGTGTGTGTGTGTGTGTGTGTGTGTGTGTGTGTGTGTGTGTGTGTGTGTGTGTGTGTGTGTGTGTTTACCTAGTTGTGTTTTACGGGAAGGGGAGCTAAGCTCGTGGAGTCCCGTCTTTGTATCTCTCCATATCTAGTTTGCACTTAAATTCTTGTATTGTTTTTGCACACACTATTCTTTCGTCTAATGTGTTCCATACATCCACCACTCTGTGGGGAATGCTGTGTGTGTGTGTGTGTGTGTGTGTGTGTGTGTGTGTGTGTGTGTGTGTGTGTGTGTGTGTGTGTGTGTGTGTGTGTGTGTGTGAGAGAGAGAGAGAGAGAGAGAGAGAGAGAGAGAGAGAGAGAGAGAGAGAGAGAGAGAGAGCAGGACCTGATACGACGCTGATCTGCCACGGAATGTAGCTACTCAGACACACTAAACGAGACGTAAGGCACAAAATCCAGGTGGTCTGACACAGTGTGTCATCCGACACATCAGAGGAACTGTCCGACACAACGGAATGAGGACGACACAAGGACGTGAGTGATCTGACACGGGAACGCAAAGTGTCATGACACACCAGGAAAGGCAGAGGAGAGAGACACAGTAAGACACGATATGTCATGTGACACACACGAGACACCACGTGACACACGGTGTGTCATGTCCCCTTTCAGGACCCGTGTATCTGAATAAAATCGCCTGACGGCAGCCGGGATAAGAAAGAAAGAGTATTACACGGTGAGGAAATGGGAAGGGGAGGCTCCATACACACGGCTAAGGTGGGGGGGGTGGGGGAGGGGGGAGGGGGAGGGGGAGGGGGGTAGCATACACTCAAAGACAAAAGTTGTGTCTAAAGGTGTGAAACACATTTACGACTTCTGTGCGAATAGGAAGGGGAAGAGAAAGAGAGAGAGAGAGAGAGAGAGAGAGAGAGAGAGAGAGAGAGAGAGAGGGAGAGAGAGAGAGA
>NC_134777.1:114205278-114207778 GCF_046742065.1 Oratosquilla oratoria | reverse complement strand
CCGTGTATCATTCCCGCAGCTGCACGGAGCCTACAGCTGCACGGAGCCCACAGCTCCACGGAGCCTACAGCTGCACGGAGCCCACAGCTCCACGGAACCTACAGCTGCACGGAGCCCACAGCTGCACGGAGCCTACAGCTGCACGGAGCCTACAGCTGCACGGAGCCCACAGCTGCACGGAGCCTATAGCTACACGGAGCCTACAGCTGCACGGAGCCTACAGCTGCACGGAGCACACAGCTGCACGGAGCCCACAGCTGCACTGAGCCTACAGCTGCACGGAGCCTACAGCTGCAAGAACCCTACAGCTGCACGGAGCCTACAGCTGCACGGAGCCCACAGCTGCACTGAGCCTACAGCTGCACGGAGCCTACAGCTGCACAATAACATCGGGAGGAGCTGTGGAGGAACAAGAATTGCTGCCGACATCCGAGGGGAGACACACACACTCACTCTCCATCTCCGAGGACGAGGGCGAGGACAAACTATGTCGAGGACGGGAAGGGAAGGAATGAGGAAGAGGTGGAGGGGGGGAGGAGGGGGGAGGAAGGGGCGAAGATGGCGACGGTGAAGGTAAGAGGAAGAAGGAGAAGGAGGCGAGGGAGGAGGAGAGGTAGAAGGAGAGGGAGGAGGAGAGGGAGGAGGAGGAGGAGAAGAGGAAGAAGAGAGGGAGAAGGAGGGGTAGGAGAGGTAGGAAAGGGAGGAGGAGGGGTAGAAGGAGAAGGAGGAGGAGGGTTAGAAGGAGAGGGAGGAGGAGAGGGAGGAGGAGAGGGAGGAGGAAGAGACGGAAGAAAAGAGTAAGGAGAGTGAGGAAGAAGAGAAGAGAAGAGGTAGGAGAGGAAGGAGAAGAGGGAAGAGGAGAGGGAGGAGAAATAGGAGAAAGAATGAGAGAGAAGATGAAGAAATACAGAAAGGGGAGGGGAAAGTGAAGGTAAGAGAGGGTGAGGAGGAGGAGGAGGAGAGTAGGAGGAGGAGTAAGGAGTAGGAGGAGGAGGAGGAGGAGTGAGGAGGGGGAGGTTAGGGAGAGGTGACGAGTGAGAGGAAGGGTATGGGGGAAAGCCATTCTCCCCCTCCCCTTAGGGAATGAAAGAAGAGGAGGATGAGGAGGTAGGGGGAGGAGGAGGAAGAGTGGGAGGAGATGAAAGAGGGGGAGGAGGAGGAAGGGGAGGAGGAGGAGGAAGAGTGGAAGGAGATGAAAGAGGGGGATGAGGAGGAATGGGAGGAGGAGGAGGAAGGGTGGGAGGAGGAGAAGGAGGAGGAGGAGGAGGAAGAGTGGGAGGAGGAGGAGGAGGAATGACACACTCTAAAGAACACAATTCCCAGCTGTGGCGTGGTCGGCTGCGACCTTAGCTCGCCAACACAAAGACTACGGTTCGACGACAACCCTGCCCCCCCAACCCGTCGCCTAACGCACATAGACACACACGGCTACCAGTGAGTGCCACTTGCCCCCCCTCCCCCCATGGTCGTCCCAAAGTACGCAGGGTGAGGGTGAGGAGGAGGAGGAGGAGGACGAGGAGGAGGAAGAGGAGGAGGAGGAGGTGAGTTAAGACTGAGTGTAAAGGGTAGTCGAGGAATGAATGAAGAAATTTGAGGAGATGGAGGAGGATGGAGGACGAGAGGGAGTGGGAGAGGGGGAGGAGGGGTCGTCAGTGTGCTATGTGATGGGCCCAAACCAATTACAACAATGTGTTGAGATACATTAGACAGCCAATGTTGGGGCCCAATTGGGTTCCAGTGAGGATACGGTAACACGCACACACACACACACACACACACACACACACACACACACACACACACACACACACACACAATACAACAGTGCCATCCCATCCATTGTGCACATAATCAACTCTATGTAAACTTGTACCGTGTATATACTATAAGTTTTATATCTTTAATCAGCTTTTGCATTGTATCATTGTCAGTGTACTATTGCTATTGAAATACACCTTTTATTATTATCATTATCATTATCATTATTATTATTATAATTATCATTATTATTATTATTATTATTATTATCATACACACCCGAGCGTCGTGTACACGCCCACAGGAGAAACGACCAGGCTCAAAGGAGGAAAATATACGCCCATGGAAGAAGCGGACACAGGAACATGTATACTTGGATCGAAACAACACGAAAAGTAATTATGTTTGTTTTAACTCATTCGAAATGAGCCCCTGTACTGATGTACTTCACTCCGGGAGAGACAGTAAGCTTAGTTGACTGTCTATATGGCTTACATACATACAGACACACACACACACGCACGCACACACATTATATATATATATATATATATATGAGTGGAAGGGTGGTGAGATAAACACCGAGTAATGTTGGAGTGTAAATTTACTGACGTTTCGTCCTTAACAGGACTTCTTCAGAGTATGAGTACATAAGCATAAAATCAACATATATATACACGCGTTCATGTCCGCGTTCCTGCTCACCACCCTTCCACTCATTCTGTCGTCCTTTTGTCCAATA
>NC_134777.1:114180278-114202778 GCF_046742065.1 Oratosquilla oratoria | reverse complement strand
ATGGAGTTCCAAACCTTCCGAGGAATCGTCGTGGGAGAACGACAAGAGGAGATGGAAGTCCAATGGGTCATCGGACCCTTCTCCTCCGAATTTTGCGCGATCTTCAGGATCGAAGCTCTATTGGGATCTGGTGCCTTCGGATGGGTCCACAGCGCGGTCTACAGATCGAACGGAGTCAAAGTGGCCATCAAGACCCAGATCAAAGAGCTCTGTTCGGAGGAGATCGACAGAGAGCTTGAATCTCTTAGGACATTGAGAAACCACCCGAATGTCATCAGCCTGAAAGGGGTCATTCAAGACCTGCAGAGCGCACAAGTTCATTTTATCCTCGATCTTATGGATCTGTCTCTCGAAGAGACAACGAACAGAATGACCTCCCACGGATTCCGTTTCCGGGAGAATGAAATTAAATCCATCTGGCTTCAGTGCCTTAGAGGCCTAAGCCACATCCACATGGCAGGACTTATCCACGGTGACTTGGCAGCCAGAAACGTCCTCTTCAGCAGGACTGGCATTGTCAAGATCACCGACTTCGGGATGACAGTTCGAGAAGATCAAGTCGTCGACAGAAGCCAAAGAGACGACCTTCTCGATCTCAGCGTCGTTTTTCTTTACACCGTCACTCAAGAGCTCGTCGAGGACCTCCAAGGCCTCCACAACAGAGTCAGCTCTTCAGGAGTCGAACTTGTGGAAGAGATGTTCTTCGGAGAGGTTTCGGCTCGTCAAGCTCTTCTTTCGCCTTATTTTGGTGAGAAACCTTCGCCACGAAGGCCTTACATCGGCCACATTCTCTATGGAAACTCGTCTGGTCCAGAAGAAGATATGGACATTTATTGATCAAAAAATATATACATAAAAAAATCAAAATAATAATAATTGCGTAAAGTAATGATATTCATTAATTCGACTATTTCCAAGTCACTAAAAATTCAAGAATTTTGCAAAAGAAAAAATAATGATAAAAATAATTATGATAATAGAAAATAAATAAAAGATACATTCTTTTCTGTAATTGCGGCTGATGACAGGTCGGTGGAGCTGAAAGAAAAATCGCTTATTTGTCAAAAAATTGGAAAACAAAATATATTAATATTTCTATCAAAGCCAAATTCGAAAAAAAATGAGCAACAATATCTAATATTGATCAACATCACGAAAAAATATATGTACACAAAAATTCGTTACATCACAAAAAGAAATTAATATTTATTTCAGGAAATTCATTGCGAATCAACAAAGAATTGGAGTTTCCCTCAGCTGAATAATCAAATCGTCAAACGACGGCTCGAGTGATGTCATGATACGATTCTCGATTTTTTTTTTTTTTTTTTAATGCCAGAAGGAACAGAGGAACGTAAGAATAGAGGAGACTGTAAAAGACCATAAGGCCTACACTAGGCAGTACCATGCCTCCTACCACCAATCATCCATAAAGTTATCTAATCTTCTCTTGAAACAGCCGATAGCTTCAGCGCTCTCTACTCAGTCTCTAAGTCGGTTTTATTCGTTGACCACTCTGTGGGTAAACCAGATCTTGCCTATTTCCTTCTTAAACCTAAATTTGTCCAATTTAAAGGCGTATGTCCGGCTTGACGAGTCTATTGAATTCGCCTTTCAATCAAAGATGTTAGGAAAGGGGTTTTCCCTCAGCTGAGTAAAATTGTCTGGTTACAAAGGCGGAGCATGCCGACAGGAGACCTTTTGGTCCATAACTAGGTCGGATGCCGAAAAAAGAATTATGATAAAGATAAATAAAAGAAAAATCAATAAAATTTATAATGATTTATATAATAATAAATTAAATAAATCCGTAGGTATAGTTAGATAATAAACAAACAAGTAAATAGTAAATAGTAACAAATTAACAGACAACTAATAATAAACAAAAATCAAGAAAATAATAATAGACAAATAATAACAAACAAATAAACAAATAACATAGAATAAATGGCAGTCATTACAGCATCTTGCTTAGGTGTTTATCTAAACTAATCTTAAAGCTGAACTACATTGCACTGGCTCTGCAGGAAGTTTATTCCATTCATTAACTACACGGTTGGCGAAGTTGTTTCTACCTACTTCCAAATTAAATCTATTTCCTGACAGTTTCAGACCATTATTTCTTGTCGTATTCTCATTCATTGTGAAAATTTTGTCAGTTTTTATGTTGTAAATTCCCTTTAGAATCTTAAAGACCTGTATCAAGTCATCTCTGAGTCTACGATTTTTTAGGGAAAACAGATATGTTTTAGTCGATATTCGTATGATTTATTTTTTTATATTTAGAATCAGTTTTGTGGCTCGCCGCTGTACTTTTCCAAGCTGTCAATGTCTTCAATGAGATTTGATGACCATACGGAAACAGCATAATATAAATGTGGACGAACTAACGATTTTTATAGCTTGTTGATAAGAGATGGACTTTTGAAGTTAAAAGATCGCGCAATCAGTCGTAGAATCTTATTTGCTTTCTCAGAGGCTGAAATACACTACTTAGATGATTTGAGATCGTTACTGATAATTACGCCGATATCCTTTTTCACTATCCACTTTTGTTAACGAATTTCTAAATAACTTGTAATCGTACTTTCATTAGCCATTTTTTAGATCATTGCTATAATTTATCTAAATCTTGAATATACAATTGATTTAAGTGATCATTTGCCATTCCGCTTAGTTTTGTATCATCAGCAAATTTTAGAGACAATAGATTTTAAACCGTGGTCTATATCATTAATATATACTATGAATAGAAATGGCCTAGAACGGAACCCTGAGGAATTCCACTCGTAGCATTTTTCTATCTAGAAGTTTTGCCATTAAAAACAACTCTCTGTTTTCGATCATCCAACAAATTTCTAGTCCAACTTAATAGGCTACCACTTACTCCGTGTGAAGCTAATTTAGTAAATAGTCTTTCGTGGGGGACGGTATCAAAAGCTTTTGCAAAGTCTAGATATATTAAATCTATATTGTTTCTTTTGTCAAAACTCGAGGTGACTGTGTTGTAGAATTCGAGTAAGTTAGTCACGCAAGAACATTTTTGTCTGAATCCCTGCTTGCTATCATTTATCAAACAGTTACTTTCTAAATGATGTTCGATAGCATCTCTGATGATAGTTTCCATCATTTTTCCTACGATTGAAGTCAAGCTTATAGGCCTGTAGTTATCTGGTTTCTTTTTGTCACCTTTTTTGAATATGGGAGTAACGTTAGCTAGCTTCCATTCTCTTGGGACATCTCCAGATATGATGGATTTCTTGAAAATAATTTCTAATGGAACAACAATCTCATTTTTCATTTCCTTTAAGATTCTTGGATGCCAACCGCCAGGCCCTGGTGTTTTATTAATTTTGAGTTTCTCTATACACGGAGAGGCTGTATGGATGAAGTGGGAGTGAGGGAGGGAGTGAGGGAGTGTGAGAGGGAGGGAAGGAAGCGGGTTCCCTTTCAGCTGAATGAATTCTTCTGGCTTTAGTTGGAGTGTCGGGGAGTGCACTCGGGATGTGCGCACGCACGCACGCACACACACACACACACACACACACACACACACGCACGCACGCGCGCAAACACACACACGGCACCCATACCGCACACACATACACACACGCACACACACACACATACACACACACACATACACACACACACACACACACACACACACACACACAAACACGCTTTAGATAAACTCGGTACTTAAGCCCTTCCTTGGTGATGGCACTTATGCTTGTATCCCTAGGGACAAGCATTCGCCAGGTCTTCGAGGAGGAGAAGGAGGAAGAGGAGAAGAAGGAGGATCTGCGGTCAAGGAAGAGCACTTACAGGTCTTGGCTCCCTATCCCCGAAGAGGTGGTGAGGACCCACATCGCCCAACCTTGTGCTCCCGAGATAGAGAAATGTCTTGGCGCCAGAGCCTCCTGGCGCCAGAGCCTCCTGGCGACAGAGCCTCCTGCTTCACTGGAGGAGGACCAGGGCGTGGAAACGGCCATGGCAGCAGAAGTAGTACACCAAAGAACTGCTGTACATTTCATAAACACACAAACACATGCACACACATACACATCCACACGTACATATATACACACACGCACATACCCATACACACATGCACACACACATACGCATACATAAACATACACACACACACACACACACATACATACACACACATACACACAAATACACACATACATAAATACATACACATACACGTACACATACACATATACACACATATACATTCACACACATACATACACATACACACACACACACACACCTACACACACACACACACACAAACATACACACATACACACACACACACACACTTCCATAAATGCATGCATGCATAATACAAACACACACACATACATACACACATTTGTATTTTGATCGCCCCTGTGAACGTTGAAGAAAAACAAGTAAATCATCAGATAAAAGAATGCGAGTCAAAAGGATAATACAAATTCAACTCATACTACACTTCGTTCGTTTCCACATTAATTAACAATAGAATACTATTCTCTTGGATGAATAAAATCACCTGCCGGCAGTCACAAACCAAACGAAGTCATAAGTGACGAAGAAAGAGTGATTCAAGAGAGTATTTAGTCGATAATTTAAAGCTACACTCTTTTCTTATGCTCCCTGAAGATAGATGAAAAACGGTACATTATCCGAGTTGGGCACTGAGACTCAAAATTTCTAAAGACTTTTTCCCCCGGAATCATTCGGCCTTCGTACCTTCAGTACTTGAGAGACAAAGTTCGAAACCTTCGGAGGAATCGTCGTGGGAGAAGAACAAGAGGCCATGGAAGTCCAATGGGTCATCGGACCCTTCTCCTCCGAACTTTGCGCGATCTTCGAGATCGAAGCTCTTTTGGGATCTGGAGCCTTCGGATGGGTCCACAGCGCGGTCTCCAGATCCACCGGAGAGAAAGTGGCCATCAAGACCCAGATCAAAGAGCTCTCTTCGGAGGAGATCGACAGAGAGCTTGAGGCTCTTAGGACTTTGAAAAGCCATCCTAATATCATCAGCCTGAAAGGGGTCATTCAAGACCTGCAGAGCGCACAAGTTCATTTTATCCTCGATCTTATGGATCTGTCTCTCGAAGAGACTACGAACAGAATGACCTCCCAAGGATTACGTTTCCGGGAGGATGAAATTAAGTCCATCTGGCTTCAGTGCCTTAGAGGCCTAAGCCACATCCACATGGCAGGACTTGTCCACGGTGACTTGGCAGCCAGAAACGTCCTCCTCAGCAGGACTGGCATTGTCAAGATCACCGACTTCGGGATGGCAGTTCGAGAAGTTGAAGTGGTCGATCACAGCCAAAGAGACGACCTTCTCGATCTCAGCGTTGTTTTTGTTTACACCGTGACTCAAGGGCTCGTCGAGGACCTCCAAGGCCTCCACAACAGAGTCAGCTCTTCAGGAGTCGAACTTGTGGAAGAGATGTTCTTCGGAGAGGTTTCGGCTCGTCAAGCTCTTCTTTCGCAATATTTTGGTGAGAAACCTTCGCCACGAAGGCCTTACATCGGCCATATTCTCTATGGAAACTCGTCTGGTCCAGAAGAAGATATGGACATTTATTGATCAAGAAATATATGTATATAAAAATCAAAATAATAATAATTGCGTAAAGTAATGATATTAATTAATTCGACTATTTCCAAGTCACTAAAAATTAAAGAATTTTGCAAAAAAAAAAAATAATAATAATAAAGATAATCTTAATGATAGAAAATAAATAAAAAATACACTTTTTTCTGTGATTACGGTTGATCACAGGTTGGTGGAGCTGAAAGAAAAATCGCTTATTTGTAGGAAAAAATGGAAAACAAAATATATTAATATTTCTATCAAAGCCAAATTCGAAAAAAATTACCAACATTATTTGATACTGACCTACATAACGAAAATATATATATAAGCACAAAAATGAGTTACATCATAAAAAGAAATTAATATTTATTTCAGGAAATTCCATGCGATTCAACAAAGAATAAGAGTTTCCTTCAGCTGAATAATCAAATCGTCAAACGACGTCTCGAGTGATGTCATGAGACGATTCTCGATTTTTTTTTTTTTTTTTTAATGCCAGAAGGAACAGAAGAACATAACAATGGAGGAGACTACAAAAGACCATAAGGCCTACACTAGGCAGTACCATGTCTCTTAAGACCACCAATCATCCATCAAGTTATCTAATCTTCTCTTGAAACAGCCGATAGCTTCAGCGCTCTCTTCGTGGTCACTAAGTCGGTTTTAGTCGTTGACCACTCTGTGGGTAAATCGGATCTTGCCTATTTCCTTCTTAAACCTAAATTTGTCCAATTTAAAGGTGTATGTCCGGCTTGACGAGTCTATCGAATTCGCCTTTCAATCGAAGAAGTCAGGAAAGGGGTTTTCCCTCAGCTGAATAAAATTGTCTGGTTACAAAGGATTACAAAGGCGGAGCATGCCGACAGGAGACCTTTTGGTCCATAACTAAGTCGGATGCGGAAAAAATTATAATAATGATAAATAAATAAATAAAAAATCAATATAAATAATGGATAAAATCAATAAATGCATAGGTATAGTTAAATAATAAACAGGTAAATAGTAAATAATAAACTGACAGATAATTAATAATAAATGAAAATCAAGCAAATAATAATAAACAGACAAATAATAACAAACAAACAAATAATATAAAATAAATGGCAGTCATTACAGCATCTTGCTTAGGTGTTTATCTAAACGAATCTTAAAGCTTCGAACTGAACTACATTGTACTGCATCTGCAGGAAGTTTATTATATTCAGTAACTACACGGTTGACAAAGTTGTTTCTACCCACTTCCAAATTGAATCTATTTCCTGACAGTTTGAGACTATTATTCCTTGTCGGATTGAGAATTCAGTGTGAATTTTTTGTCACTTCCCTTTAGAATCTTAAAGATCTGTGTCAAGTAAGTCACCTCAGAGTCTACGTTTTTTAGGGAAAACAGATTCATATGTTTTAGTCGATTTTCGTATGATTGATTTTTATATTTGGAATCAGTTTTGTGGCTCGCCGTTGTACTTTTTTCCAATCTGCCAATGTCTTTAACGAGATTCAGTGACCATACAGATTTCTTGACTGGGAGTAAAATGAGGGTAGTAATTAGAAATAAATACTCGACCTGGAAAGAAATGATAATTGGTGTCCGCAAGGTTCGGTATTGGGTCCAATCATGTTTGCCATATATATAAATGACATGGACGCAAAAATACTAAAGAAAGTACAGAGGAAGATTGTAAATCATTACATTTAGACCTAGACAAAATCTGGAAATGGACTCAAAAGTCAGAAGTGAGCTTTAATATCAAGAAGTGTAGTATAATGGAGTTTGGAAAAAGTAAAAATAGAATATCGAGAAATTACAAAATTGGTGAAGAAGTCAGAAAAGTGAACTCTGAAAGATACCTTGGGGTAATAATCGACTAAGACATGTCACCGAACAAACATATCGATAAAATAGTCGGAGAAACCTTCAACCTATTCAGTTCAATGTAAGTGGCATTTGACTATTTGGGTGAGGAAATTATTGAAAAAAATATTAGCTACACTAATTAGACCAAAACTGGAGTGCGCTGCAACACTATGGACACCCAGTACTAAAAAGAATATAAAGAAATTAGAATACAAACAGCAACGACAAAGATGGCACCAACACTCTCCAAATTAACATACGAACAAAGATTGTCCAAATTGGAAATACCAACTCTGGAACAAAGAAGAGAAAGAGATCATGAAAGGAATGGAAATCCTGCAGATGATTTATTACAATGGGATAACGGAAAAAGAAGAGGACATGAAAAGAAACTCAAAGAGGATAATTTTAGAAGAGATCTGAAAAATAATAGCTTCCCAGGCAGAGTGGTGGATACTTGGAATTATATGGAAGCAGTGTGTGCAAACACTACTCAAGATTTTAAGAAAAAAACTTGATACTATAAGATACAAAGACAGGTCACCACGAGCATAGGTCCCTTCCCGTCTAATACAACTAGGTAAACACACACACACACACACACACACACACACACACACACACACACACACACACACACACACACACACACACACACACACACACATAGACACACTACACACATATACACACACACACACATATACACACACACATATACACACACATGCACATACACATACACACATACACACACACACATACACACACACATGGCAGGCATTACAGCATATTGCTTAGGTGTTTATCTAAATGAATCTTAAAACTTCGAACTGAACTACATTGCACTGCCTCAACAGGAAGTTTATTTCATTCATTTACTACACGACTGGCGAAGTTGCTTCTACCCATTTCCAAAGACATATACACACACATATACAGAGACATACACGTACACACACACACACATACACACACGTACACACACATACACACACACGCACACACACGCACACACATACACATACACATACACACACACACACATACACACACACACACACACGACTCGGTGGCGTGATTGGTAGCGTCCCCGACTGTCATTACGGCGGTCCGGGTTCGAATCCTACCCAGGGCTCAAATAATTTCAGCACCGCTGCGCTTCACATCGTTACTCCAACTCTCGTGGGCGGGGAGTTGGGTGTGTGTGTGTGCGTGTAAGGTCACAGTATTTCCCATAGATTGGTCATACGAGCTCTGAGCTCTCTTCCGGTAAGGAAATAGCTGTCGATCACGAGTCTAACACGTAATCCAAAGACCATGGTGAATCACATACACACACACATACACACACACACACACACACACACACACCGCGCACACACACACACATACATACACTTCCATAAATGCATGCATACATAATACACACACACATATACACATTTGCATTTTGATCGCCCCTGTGAATGTTAAAGACAAATAAGTAAATCATCAGATAAAAGAATACGAGTCAAAAGAATAATGAAAATTCAACCCATACTACACTTCGTTGGTTTACAAACTAACATTGAAATACGATTCCCTTGGATGAATAAAATCACCTGCCGGCAGCCAGAAACCAAACGAAGTCATAAGTAACAAAGAAAGATTTACTCAAGAGAGTATTTAGTGCATAATCTAAAGCTACACTGTTTTCTTATGTTCCCTGAAGATGAATGAAAAACGGTACTCTTATCCGAATTGGACCCTGAGACTCAAAATTTCTAAAGACTTTTTTCCCCGGAACCCTTCGGCCTTCGTACCTTCAGTACTCGAGACACAAAGACACGATGGAGTTCCAAACCTTCCGAGGAATCGTCGTGGGAGAACGACAAGAGGACATGGAAGTCCAATGGGTCATCGGACCCTTCTCCTCCGAACTTTGCGCGATCTTCAAGATCGAAGCTCTTTTGGGATCTGGAGCCTTCGGATGGGTCCACAGCGCGGTCTACAGAGCGACCGGAGAGAAAGTGGCCATCAAGACCCAGATCAAAGAGCTCTGTTCGGAGGAGATCGACAGAGAGCTTGAAGCTCTTAGGACTTTGAGAAGCCATCCTAATATCATCAGCCTGAAAGGGGTCATTGAAGACCTGCAGAGCGCACAAGTTCATTTTATCCTCGATCTTATGGATCTGTCTCTCGAAGAGACTACGAACAGAATGACCTCCCACGGATTACGTTTCCGGGAGGATGAAATTAAGTCCATCTGGCTTCAGTGCCTTAGAGGCCTAAGCCACATCCACATGGCAGGACTTGTCCACGGTGACTTGGCAGCCAGGAACGTCCTCTTCAGCAGGACTGGCATCGTCAAGATCACCGACTTCGGGATGACAGTTCGAGAAGAGGAAGTCGTCGACAGAAGCCAAAGAGACGACCTTCTCGATCTCAGCGTAGTTTTTGTTTACACCGTCACTCAAGAGCTCGTCGAGGACCTCCAAGGCCTCCACAACAGAGTCAGCTCTTCAGGAGTCGAACTTGTGGAAGAGATGTTCTTCGGAGAGGTTTCGGCTCGTCAAGCTCTTCTTTCGCGATATTTTGGTGAGAAACCTTCGCCACGAAGGCCTTACATCGGCCACATTCTCTATGGAAACTCGTCTGGTCCACAAGAAGATATGGACATTTATTGATAAAAAATTATATATATAAAAAATTCAAATAATAATAATTGCTTAAAGTAATGATATTCATTAATTCGACTATTTCCAAGTCACTAAAAATTCAACAATTTTGCAAAAAAAATAATAATAATAATAGAAATAATTATGATAATAGAAAATAAATAAAAGATACATTCTTTTCTGTAATTGCAGCTGATGACAGGTCGGTGGAGCTGAAAGAAAAATCGCCTCGTATTCGTCAAAAAATTGGAAAACAAAATATATTAATATTTCTATCAAAGCCAAATTCGAAAAACTTGACCAACATTATTCAATACAGGTCTAAATCACAAAAAAAAAATATATATACACAAAAATTCGTTACATCACAAAAAGAAATTAATATTTATTTCAGGGAATTCTTTTCGAATCAACAAAGAATTGGAGTTTCCCTCAGCTGAATAATCAAATCGTCAAACGACGGCTCGAGTGATGTCATGAGACGATTTTTTCTTTATTGCTTGGCAGATGCCAGAAGGAACAGAAGAACATAAAAATGGAGGAGACTGCAAAAGACCATAAGGCCTACACTAGGCAGTACCATGTCTCTTAAGACCACCAATCATCCATAAAGTTATCTAATCTTCTCTTGAAACAGCCGATAGCTTCAGCGCTCTCTACGTGGTCACTAAGTCGGTTTTATTCGTTGACCACTCAGTGGGTAAACCGGATCTTGCCTATTCCCTTCTTAAACCTAAATTTGTCCAATTCAAAGGTGTATGTCCGGCTTGACGAGTCTATCGAATTCGCCTTTCAATCAAAGAAGTCAGGAAAGGGGTTTTCCCTCAACTGAATGAAATTGTCTGGTTACAAAGGATTACAAAGGGGCAGCATGTTGATAGGAGACCTTTTGGTCCATAACTAGGTCGGATGCGGAAAAAAATTATGATAGGTAAGTAGATAAATAAAAAAATTAATAGTATAAATGATAATAAATAAAATAAATAAATGCATAAGTATAATTAAATAATAAACAAACAGGTAAATAGTAAATAATAAATTGACACATAACAAGTAATAAATGAAAATCTACCAAATAAATGATAATAAACAGACAAATAATAACAAACAAATAAACAAATAATATAAAATAAATGGCAGTCATTACAGCATCTTGCTTAGGTGTTTATCTAAACGAATCTTAAAACTTCGAACTGAACTACATTGCACTGCCTCTACATGAAGCTTATTCCATTCATTAACTACACTGTTGGCAAAGTTGTTTCTACCCACTTCCAAATTATATTCCTTTCCTGACAGATTGAAACCATTATTCTCATTCAGTGTGAAAATTGTGTCACTTTGGATGATGTCAATTCCCTTTAGAATCTTAAAGACTTGCATCACGTCACCTCTGAGTCTACGCTTTTTTAGGGAAAACAGATTCATATGTTTTAGTTTATTTTCGTATGATGTATTTTTCATATTTGGAATCAGTTTTGTGGCTCGCCGTTGTACCTTTTCTAATCTGTCAATGTCTTTAATGAGATTCGGTGATCACAAGGAAACAGCATATTCTAAATGTGGACGAACTAACGATATACTCGTATATAGCTTGTTGATGAGAGATGGACTTTTGAAGTCAAAAGATCGCGCAATCAGTCCTAGAATCTTATTTGCTTTCTCAGAGGCTGAAATACACTGCTTAGATGATTTGAGATCGTTACTGATAATTACGCCGAGATCCTTTTCATCTTTAAATTTTGTTAACGAATTTCCAAATAACTTGTAATCGTACTTACTGTTATTTTTACCTATGTGCATTACCTTACATTTACTTTTGTTAAATTTCATTAGCCACTTTTCAGACCATTGCTGTAATCTATCTAAATCTTCTTGAATATCTAATTGGTTAAGTGATCATTTGCCATTCCGCACACTTTTGTATCATCAGCAAATTTGGAGACAATAGATTTTACTCCGTGGTCTATATCATTTTATCCTACAGAATGGACATAAATTCACTAGATTCAGTACAGAGAAGAATGACCAAAATGATACATAGACTCAGAAATTTGCCTTACGAAGAGAGGCTTAGGCACCTTAACTTACAATCTCTGGAAAGACGCAGAGTACGGGGTGATCTAATAGAAGTGTTCAAGTGGATCAAAGGTTATAACAAGGGTGATCCAAAGAAGGTCATCATAATAAAACAACAGGGCAGGACTCGCAGTAATGGGTGTAAACTGGACAAATTTAGATTTAAGAAGGAAATAGGCAAGAATTGGTTTCCCATCAGGGTGGTTAAGGAATGGAATAGACTTAGTAACCATGTAGTAAGCGCTGAAACTATCAGTTGTTTTAAAAAAACGATTAGACAACTTTATGGATGGGGATGACAGGTGGTGATGGATACGGAGCTGCCTAGTGTAGGCCTTATGGTCTCTTGCAGTCTCCTTTATTCTTATGTTCTTATGTTTATGTTCTTACTACTAGCCAAATTATCCGCGCGTTGATGCGAGTTCGTGAATCATTCCTAACCTAACCATACCCCACCTAACTTTAACCCTTAACCCTAACCAAACCATATTTTTAAATGAAACATAGTTATCCAAGTACCTGGAGTGATAGGGTATCAGAATATATATGGTTATGGGGGTCTATCTGCAAAACCCTAGGAGGAGTACGTGAACATACAAACATACAAATTGACAGACAAATGAAAGATATGATTATAGGGGTCTATCTGCAAAAACCTAGGAGTTTGTGAATAATCTCTAACCTAACCACTCCCAACCTAACTTTAACCCTTAACACTAACCAAAATATATATTTTTATGAAAATGAAATATAGTTATCAAAGTACCTGGAGTGATAAGGTATCAGAATATATATGGTTATGGGGGTATATATGCAAAACCCTAGGAGGAGTTCCTGAACAAACAAACAAATAAACAAACAGAGAGACAGACAAATGATAGTTTTCCAAGTACTTTGGGTTATAAGATTTCAGAATGTATACGGTTATAGGGGTCTATCTGCAAAACCTAGGAGTAGTTCGTGAATAATTACTCACCTAACCACAACTCACCTAATTTTAACCCTTAACCCTAACCAAAATATCTTTTTAATGAAATATAATTATACAAGTACCCTCGAGGGATAGGGTATCAGAATATATATGGTTATGGGGGTCTATCTACAAAACCCTAGGAGGAGTTCGTGATTAAACAAACAGGCAGATAGACAGAGGCTACTACTTTATTATAGTAGATGAGTAGAAGTGGCCCAAGAACGGAATCCTGAGGAACTCCACTCGTGATATTTTTTCATCTACAAGTTTTGTCATTTAAAACAACTCTGTTTTCGATCATTCAACCAATTTCTAGTCCAACGTAATAGCCTACCACTTATTCCATGTGAAGCTAATTTAGCAAGTAGTCTTTTGTGGGAAACTGTATCAAAAGCTTTTGCAAAGTCTAGATATATTAAATCTATATTGTTTCTGTCATAATTCGAGATGACTGTTGTAGGATTCGAGTAAGCTAGTCACACAAGAACGTTTCTGTCTGAATTGGTGCTAGCTATCTTTTATCAGTTACTTCCTAAATGATGTTTGATAGCATCTCTGGTGATAGTTTCCATCATTTTTCCTACGATTGAAGTCAAGCTTATAGGCTTGTAGTTATTTGGTTTCTTTTTGTCACCTTTTTTGAATATGGGAGTAACGTTAGCTAGCTTCCATTCTCTTGGGACATCTCCGGATATGATGGATTTCTTGAAAATAATTTCTAATGGAACAACAATCTCATTTTTCATTTCCTTTAAGATTCTTGGATGCCATCCGTCAGGCCCTGGTGTTTTATTTATTTTGAGTTTCTCTATACAAGGAGAGGCTGTATGGATGAAGTGGGAGTGAGGGAGGGAAGGAGGCAGTGAGGGAGTGAGAGAGGGAGGGAAGAAACGGGTTCCCTTTCAGCTGAATAAATTATTCTGGCTTTAGTTGGAGTGTCGGGGAGTGCGTGGTCTATATCATTTATATATACTATGAATAGAAGTGGCCCAAGAATGGAACCTTGAGGAACTCCACTCGTAACATTTTTCCATCTAGAAGTTTTGCCATTTAAAACAACTCTCTGTTTTCGATCATTCAACCAATTTCTAGTCCAACTTAATAGGCTACCACTTACTCCGTGTGAAGCTAATTTAGTAAGTAGTCTTTCATGGGGGACGGTATCAAAAGCTTTTGCAAAGTCTAGATATATTAAATCTATATTGATTCTTTTGTCAAAACTCGAGGTGACTGTGTTGCAGAATACGAGTAAGTTAGTCACGCAAGAACATTTCTGTCTGAATCCCTGCTTGCTATCATTTATCAAACAGTTACTTTATCAATGAAGTTCGATAGCATCTCTGATGATAGTTTCCATCATTTTTCCTACGATTGAAGTCAAGCTTATAGGCCTGTAGTTATCTGGTTTCTTTTTGTCACGTTTTTTGAATATGGGAGTAACCTTAGCTAGCTTCCATTCTCTTGGGACATCTCCAGATATGATGGATTTCTTGAAAATAATTTCTATTAGATCAACAATCTCATTTTTCATTTCCTCTAAGATTCTTGGATACCAACCGTCAGGTCCTGGTGTTTTATTAATTTTGAGTTCCTCTATACACGGACAGGCTGCATGGATGAAGTGGGAGTGAGGGAGGGAGGGAGGGAGGGAGTGAGGGAGGGAGGGAAGGAAGTGGGTTCCCTTTCAACTGAATAAAGTGTTCTGGCTTTAGTTGGAGTGTCGGGGAGAGCGTCTGATTACTCGGGATGTGCACACGCGCGTACACAAACACACACACACACACACACACGCAAACACACACACATGGCACCTATGCCGCACACACATACAAACACACGCACGCACGCACGCACACACACACACAAACACACACACACAAACACACACAAACACGCTTTAGTTAAACTCAGCACTTAAGCCCTTCCTTGCTGATGACACTTATGCTTGTATCCTGAGTGGCAAGCTTTAGCCAGATCTCCCAGGAGGAGGAGGAGGAAGAGGAGGAGGAGGAAGAGGAGGAGGAGGAGAATCTGCGGTCAAGGAAGAGCATTCACAGGTCTCGGCGCCCTGTGCCCGAAGAGGCGGTCAGGCCCCACATCGCCCAACCTTGTGCTCCCGAGATCGAGCAATGTCTTGGCGACAGAGCCTCCTGTTTCACCGGAGGAGGACCAGGGCGTGGGAACGGCCATTGTAGTAGAAATAGTAAACCAAAGAAGTACTTAACATTTCGTTCTTGAACTCCGAGAGACCTCTGCTGCAACTGAATAAAAAATCTCAGGGAAAATTGAGATCCTTCCAAGGGTCAGAGATGACCTCCGGTACCCCACAGAAGTCGCTGTTACTTCTCGGTATCGGTACACACACACGAGGGGGCACAGTTGGTAGAGCGCTGAACTGGGAAGTAGAAGTGCTCCCAGTACCCAGTTCGAATCCTGCCCAGGGCCGAAATTATTTTGGTATCGCTGTGCCTCGGGTCGTTACTCTGACTCTCGAATGTCATAGCATTACCCATAGATCGGACCTACGAGCTCTGATATCTCTTCCAGGAGGGAAATAGCTGTCGATCGAGTCCAACACGTGATCCAAAGACCAAGTGAATACACACACACACACACAGCCACGAACCTTACTCTCAACCTTCCTTAACCCACCACCCGCCCTCCCCACCCATTAACCTCCGGGCACGAAGCAAACAAACCCTCTCGCACCATTTCGCGATTGTTTCGGGTAGAGGGAGGGGGAGGGGAGGGGAGGAGAGGGAGGGGAGGGCAGAAGGGAGAGGAGGGGAGGGAAGGGGAGAGGAGGGGAGGGGAGGTAAGGGAGGGGGGAGGAGGAGAGGGGAGAGGAGGGGAGGAGAGGAGAGGGAGAGGGCCGAAGGGCGAGGAGGGGAGGGGAGAGGGGAGGAGAGGGGAGGGGAGGGGAGAGGAGAGTAGAGGGAGGGAGGGGAGAGGAGGGGAGGAGAGGAGAGGGAGAGGGCAGAGGAGAGGAGGAGAGGGGAGGGGGAGGGCAGAAGGGAGAGGAGGGGAGGAAAGGGGAGGAGAGGGGAAGGGAGGGGAGAGGAGAGGAGGAGAGAGGAGGGTAGAAGGGAGAGGAGAGGGGAGGGGAAGGGAGGGGAGGGGAGGGGAGGGGAGAGGAGGGGGAGGGGAGCGGAAGGGAGGGGGAGAGGGGAAGGGAGGGGAAAGGAGAAGAGGAGAGGGGAGGGGAGGGGAGGACAGAAGGGAGAGGAGGAGAGGGGAGGGGAGGGCAGAAGGGAGAGGAGGGGAGGAGATGAGAGGGGGAGTACATGGGGTACGTGAATGGCACCCACAGCTTTTACGTCAAATGGGAATGTGTAGCCGTGGGCGCGAGGATTTCGCGATGCACTGGAGGCGACTTGACCACAAACCCCCTAACCCTCGACCACAAGCCCCCTAAACCTCAACCACAAAACCCCTAAACCTCGACCACAAACCCCCTAACCCTTGACCACAAACCCCCTAACCCTCGACCACAAACCCCCTAACCCTCGACCACAAACCCCCTAACCCTCGGCCACAAACCCCCTAACCCTCGGCCACAAACCCCCTAACCCTCGGCCACAAACCCCCTAACCCTCGACCACAAACCCCCTAACCCTCGACCACAAACCCCCTAACCCTCGGCCACAAACCCCCTAACCCTCGACCACAAACCCCCAAAACCTCGACCACAAACCCCCTAGCCCTCGACCACAAGCCCCCTAGCCCTCGACCACAAGCCCCCTAGCCCTCGACCACAAACCCCCTAACCCTCGACCACAAACCCCCTAACCCTCGACCACAAACCCCATAAACCTCGACCACAAACCCCATAAACCTCGACCACAAACCCCATAAACCTCGACCACAAACCCCCTAACCCTCGACCACAAACCCCCTAACCCTCGGCCATAAACCCCCTAACCGTCGACCACAAACCCAAAACTCTCGACCACAAACACCCTAAACCTCGACCACAAGCCCCCTAACCCTCGACCACAACCCCCCTAACCCTCGACCACAGACCCCCTAACCCTCGACCACAAACCCCCTAACCCTCGACCACAAACCCCCTAACCCTGAAGGGTAACGTAGCGTAGCCTAACCTAACCCAACCTATCCTCACCCAAGTCACCTAAGCTATCCTACACTAAACTAAGCTATCCCAAGTTATCTTAGCCTAACATAACTCAAGCTAAGTTAGTCTAAATTAATCTAATAAAGTTGAACCATATCTAACCTAACCTAATATCACCTAACCGAATTCCCAACACTCATGGAGCAAAACATCCCCTCCTTCTCCTCCTCCTCCTCCTTTCCTCTTCCTCCTCCTCTTCCTCCTCCTCCTACTATCTTCCTCCTCCTCCCCCTCTTCCTCCTCCTCCTCCTCTTCCTCCTTCTCCTCCCCTTCCTCTTCTTCCTCCTCCTCCTCCTCCTCCTCCTCTTCCTCCTCCTCTTTCCACCCACCCACCACCCTTCCCCCGCGCAGGCCACGCCACAACCCATGCGGAGATAATCAGAAATAATTAAGCTTCCCCCAGAGCCCATTGGCAGAGCTAACCTTTGCTGTGATTGGCCAACGCCGATGTGACGTCATATCGCCGCACCTGGCCGGCCCCTTGCTCCGGCGGTGGCTCCCCCCCCCCTTACGCTCAATAATTAAACAAAAGCCGATCGATTTAGATCATCTGCATCTGTCTAACCTTATCGAATGGTATTTAATTTCCGGTGTGTGGAGCAAGACGCATCCCATAAACAAACCATTTTTTTTTCCTTTTTCGATTTTCCTTTCCTTCGCTCTTTCGTTTTTTCGTGTGGCTGGATAGTGACACAGTCAACAAACTCTGGCGGACCTTCGAAATTATTTAGAAAAGGCTTACAATCAGAATGAGTTCCTACTTCCCCCATCCTCCCCCTTTCCCTCTCCCCCCCAACTCTCCTTCCTACAGCACTCATCCACTTGCCTCACCCGCCCCCATTCGTATCCCTTCCGCCCATTCCCCCCTCCCTCCCTCTCCCCCGCACCCAATGACCCCCGGGGTAAACCTCCAACAAAAATCCGCCGCCACTAAAGCTAACATTTAATCCTGTCGCGGTCGCCACCTCTCGCCGCCGCAGCCGAGCGACGGGCCTGAGTACCCAATTGTGGCTGCTCAAAGCAGCACCGTGATGAATAATTATCACGTGACGGAAACCATATGAGGTAAAGTGGCACCCGGTAGGGTAGGGAGCCTACCGAGACAGCCAACGGAGATGAATATAAATCGTCTGGAGGCAGGCAGGCAGTCAAGAGAAGAAACAGAGCCACGTGCTGTGGAAGGACCAGAGATGCAGCCCTCCACCAACTTCCCCAACAGAGGAGAGGGGAGGAACGGGGATTGGGGATCTTTCTTTTAAGGATGGCTGGCTGGATGAACCATATAGTGATAGGTGGATAGATGGAGTGGGGAAATATAGCAACGAAGGCAAAAAATAACGTAATAAATGAATAAATAAACAAATGAATAAATATTCATACGAACAGAGGAATATAAAGTAAACTAGCAGGCAAATACTAAGATAAGGTAGATGAATAAGTAAATAGCTAGTTAAATAAATTAATAGATACATACTTAAACAATGAAATGAAAATAGATAATAAGGTATAATGATTCCATGATAGCATTAATAGAGATTACAATGGTAATCATAGTAACAATAATAATAATAGAAAAGTCGAAAATGATAATGACAATGATAAAAACATTCAAACAATTATATGAAAATAAATAATTAGATATAACGACTCCATGACAATATTAATGAAGGTTACGATGTTAATTACAGTAATCAATAACAAGAAAAAAGTCGAAAATAATAATGAAAATAATTATAATAATAATGATAATAATGAAAATAATGAAAATAATAATAATAATAATAATAATAATAATAATAATAATGATGATAATAATAATAACAATAATAATAATAATAATAACAATGATAACAATAATAATAATAATAATAATAATAATAATAATAATAAAAGGTGTGCGAACTGGCAGCCGCTAGTGGCAACAATATTCAACTGTGTGTGTGTGTGTGTGTGTGTGTGTGTGTGTGTGTGTGTGTGTGTGTGTGTGTGTGTGTGTGTGTGTGTGTGCCCGCGCATATGTTAACAAAAGATCACAACGAGTCGACAGCGTTTAGTAGAAGTCCAAACGATATTTGAACGTTTATGACCTCCAAGACATCATTGAACAGCAAACTCACACTCAGGGACAGGCAGAAGAGTACTGAAGCAATTAAAACATACATACATACATACATATACCAAGGCTTTTTCCCCCTTACAAGGGGGTAGCCAAAAAGAAAAAGGCATAAAATCATTCCCACCCATTCCATCCCTGAATACACTCCACACCCCTCTTATCTTAGCACCTCCTGAATGACGGGTCATCCCTGCACCTTGTCCACTGCCCTGGGCCAGAAGCAGTGTCGTAAGACACTTAAAACATATAAATATATAAAAGGGACACGCACACACTGAAAGACACCGCTAGGGAGTCCACGTGTGTTGATTGACCTTGTGAGAAGGAAGAGGATCGCGTCTAGACGTATCTGGCTTGTGCGTCCCGAAAAGTAGCGGGTGGGCCAGGAACCGTCCAGCGACTCGTGTAGTCATCTCTGACCTGAATGAAATGGACACTGATCCTGAACAAAGTCTTCAAAGATGACACAACACAGTAGGCGTCACTAAACCAATTGATATTGGCCCTAATTACCCCCATTCCCTCCTTCCCTCCCTCCTTCCTTTCCTCACTCCCTCCCTCCCACCCCCTCCCCATCCCCCAACTCCCAGCCCGAACCTGCCTCTCTGTTCCAGAATCCCCCCAGCCTCCTTCCTCTGCGTCCTCCCTCTTCCTCTCTTACCCCCCCCCACCCGTACATCCCCCCTCCCCCTCCATCCCCGCCCCTGCTCCCTTCCTGCCCTGCACGCACACACACGTGCGGCCAGCCAGTCGAGTACTTAATCAAACTGATGATTCGCTCCTTTTATACGCCGGCCGCCCTGTCCACGGTGGCCTGGCTCGTGTCTCTCCGCCTGTTTGCCTGTCTGTCTGTCTGTATGTCTGTTTGTCTGTCCGAGTGTATGTCTATCCGAATGTCTGTTTGTCCGACTGACTGTCTCTTTGATTGCTTTTCTGCCTGTTTATCTCCCTATCCATCAGTCTGTCTGTCTACCTGTCTGTCTATCCGTCAGTATATCAGTCAGTTTGTCCACCTGTGTCTGTCTGTCTTTCTATCTACTCGACTTTGTCTACCTATCTGTCTGTCTGTCTATCTGTCTCTGTCTGTCTGTCTGTCTGTTTGCCTGTCTCTGCCTGTCTGTTAGAGAGATGGGGGACAGAAGAGAGATAGAGAGTGCGATGGAGAGAGACTAACGGAAGAGATTAAAACAGAGAGAAAGAGAGACAGAGACACAGATAGAGAGAGAGAGAGACAGAGATAGGTAGATAGAGAGACGGAGAGAGATAGGTAGATAGACAGAGAGACAGAGATAGACAAAGAGAGAGAGAGAGAGATAGGTAGATAGAGAGACGGAGAGAGATAGGTAGATAGATAGACAAGAGACAGAGAGATAGACAAAAAGAGAGAGAGAGAGAGAGAGAGAGAGAGAGAGAGAGAGAGGTAGATAGATATATAGATAGATAGAGAGATGGAGAGAGATAGGTAGATAGACAAGAGACAGAGAGATAGACAGAGAGACAGAGAGATAGACAAAGAGAGAGAGAGAGGTAGATATATAGATAGATAGAGAGAGAGGTAGATAGATATATATATAGATAGATAGACAGAGAGAGAAAGAGAGAGAGAGGGAGAGAGAGATAATAGAAGGGTGAAACGAAGAAATACTAAAATGAAGACCGGGTTTTGCTCCGAATGTGTGTGTGTGTGTGTGTGTGTGTGTGTGTGTGTGTGTGTGTGTGTGTGTGTGTGTGTGTGTGTGTACAAGTGTGGGATTGGCGATGTCGATGAAAAAAGAGAAAGAAAGGAAGGGAAGTCGCCGACGTTATGCCGAACCCGAGCCGATTTCAATTACTGTCCGCAAAAAAGTTTTAATTACTATTTTTTTTCTCTCTATCCACTGGTGACCTGAGGTGACCTGAGGTGACCTGAGGTGGCCTGCGGTGCAGCCCGACAGCTCCTGCGTTTTAATTGATATTTTTTTCTCTATCTATTGGTGACCTGAGGTGACCTTAGGTGACCTGAGGTGACCCGAGGTGACCTGAGGTGCACCCCGACAGCTCCTGCGTTTTAATTGATATTTTTCTCTATCCATTGGTGACCTGAGGTGACCTGAGGTGACCCAAGCTGACCTGAGGTGACCCAAGCTGACCTGAGGTGACCCGAGCTGACCTGAGGTGCAGCCCGACAGCTCCTGCGTTTTAATTGATATTTTTTTATCTATCTATTGGTGACCTGAGGTGACCTTAGGTGACCTGAGGTGACCTGAGATGCACCTCGACCTCTCCTGGCGCCGCCCTTGAGGTGCCAAATGGATGCCACGACGATCAAAGCTAGCGACGATTGGCTGCGGCCGTGAAGCGTCTCCTGGCTTGACCTCCTCGCTTTTGCCACCACTGGACCGGAAAGCACCACAGTTCCTCGCCGTGGAACGCAAATGCGGCGAGGGTAGTGGCCTCCCTACCTACGTGCGCAGGAATCGACCTCAACGACGTATTCCCCCAGCAGTCACTATATAAATTTACTAATGTATATATATATATGTATATACTGTATATATATATATATATATATATATATATATATATATATATATATATATATATGAGGAAAATTAATAGAACAAATATAGATAGACAGACAGAGAGAGGGGGGGGAAGGGGAGAGAAGAGGGAAAGGAGGGGGAGAAGGAAGGAGGGGAGGAGGGAGGGAGGAGGTGAGGGAAGGGAGGGGCGAGGGAGGGGAGGGATAGGGAGTCGCTACCAAGGGAACGCCAACAGAGATGAATAAGATAGCCAGGCGACAGGCAGAAGGGGACGTGGCACGTGGCACGTGGCACCTGGCATGGCAGGGTGAGTGGCAAGGAAATCTGTGTTAAACACAACGTCCGGTCTGGAACGCCACGCCACGCCACGCCACGCCACGCCCGGGGCAGCAGCAGCAGCAGCAGGATTCCTCTCAGGAATTGCAATTAAGCCAATGGCCTCTGCCCCCCTCCCCCCGCCCCCACCCTCCGTCTCCCTCCCCGAACTCCCAGACTAGCCAGGATAACAACTCCACATATCTGGTTTATTGCCCGAAGTAACTCCAT
>NC_134777.1:114135278-114175278 GCF_046742065.1 Oratosquilla oratoria | reverse complement strand
AGGAGGAGCAGGAGCAAGGAGGGGATGAGGAAGAGGAGGGAGGAGAGGAGGTGGAGGAGCAAAGGAAGGAGGAGGAAGGAGAGGAGGAAGAGGAGAAGGTGGAGGTGGAGGAGCAAGGGGAGGAGGAGGAGGTAGAGGAGCAAGGGGAGGAGGAGTAAAGGGAGGAGGGTGACCAGGAGCAAGGGGAGGAGGAGGACAGGAACACAAAGTAACACAAAGGAAGGACAAACAACAGCAGGCCTACTGGCCCTAACGAGGGTGTTTATCTTCTAGTCGATAGAAGATAAACTAACACTACTGCTACCATTATCCTATCCAATTACGATTAAATGCTGGGCTGTCAGATCTTTTATTGCAAGGGATAATATTTTATTTCCGGATTAGAGTCCAAATATTTATCTAAGCAGATTTTTAAATGTTGTTATTGTGTTACTTTCAACGACAGTGGAAGGTAACGAATTTCACACATCAACCCGGTTAAAGAAGAAGTGCTTACTTTCATTCGAAGAAAATCTTTTACCAATTACTTTAAAATCGTGACGTCTTCTTTTATTTGATTGGTCTAATGAGAAGTAATCTTCGACATTGATTATGTCAAAGCTTTTGAACATTTTAAAAACCTCGATTAAATCTCCTCGCATTCTCCTTTTTAAAAGTGAAAATAAATTTAGACTTTTAAGCCTTTCTTCATACGGCAGATTTCTCAGCCCTGGTATCATTTTAGTCGTTCTCAGTTGCACTCTTTCTAGTTTACTAATATTTTTCTGGTAGTATGGGGACCAAAATTCTACACAGTATTCGAGATTGGGACGGACCAAGGAATTATAAAGGTTTACCAATATTTTTTCCATTTTTTTAAGACTCTTCTGATAAAGCCAACCAATTTATTTGCTGTTTTAACAGGTTCTGAGCAATGTTGAATTGGCTTCAAGTCATTTGATATTAAAACTCCTAGATCTTTTTCTTTGGTTACTGAATCCAGTATTTCGCCATTCATTTGGTATTGGATGTGATCATTGTTACTTCCAATGTGCATGACTTTACATTTGTTAACGCTAAATTTCATTTGCCACTTGCTAGCCCAGCTTGATAATCTGTCTAGATCGGATTGCAGTTTCTTTCTCTTTGGTGGAGAGGAAGAGGAGGAGGAGGAGGAAGAGAAGGAGAAGGAAGAGGAGGAGGAGGAGGAGAGGAGGAAGAGGTGGAGGTGGAGGAGCAAGGGCACGAGGAGCAAGGGGAGGAGGAGGAGGAGGACCAAGGAGAGGAGGAGGAGGAGGAGGAGGAAGAGGAGGAGAGGAGGAAGGAGAGGAGCAACACACCATTCACTCGACCCGCTCGACTCTCCTTTTTCTTCTGCATTTGCCCTTCCTTTTCCTTCGCCTCTTCTGCTCTTTAACTTGCCATCCTCCTCTTCTTCTCTCTCTTTACCCTCTTCTTTTCCTCCTCCTTTTCTTCCTCGTTCGGTTTCACCAGAGGGAGGCTTATGGGATTGTGGTCGTGGGGACTTCTGGGAGGAGATGGAGGAAGAGAAGGGGAGATAGGGAAGGTGTAGCGTTTGGGGAGGGGGGAGGGGGGAGAGGTAAGGGTGAAGGGGAGGGGGAGAGGGAGGGGGAGGGGAGAGGAAGGGGGAGGGGAGGGGGAGGAGAACTGATATGCGGCACAGGTTTGCTGTCGTTGCCCATCCAAGTAGAGGTCGGGTGGGGGGAAGAGGGGAGGGGAGAGGGAGGGAGAGAGGGGAGGAGAAGGGGGAGGGGGCACAGGTTTGCTGCCGCTGCCCACCCAGGTAGAGGTCGGGTGGGGGGGGAGAGAGGAGGGGGGAGAGGGGGAGGATACTATGATGACCTCCTTCCCCCAACATTGACACAGGGCGACATCACTCTGCTAATGAGTTGCATCAAGTGCGTCGTGTCAACAGAGGTGGGGGGGAGAGGGGGAGAGGAAGAGGGGAAGAGGAGGGGGAGGGGGAGAGGGGTGGGAGTGCCACCGCCCCTCCCACAAGGGCAAGTTTGACCATGTGACGCCCATCTCTTACGTCACGGCTCTCGATGACGTGGCGTTAGTGACGAACGAATGTGTGACGTTTTACGTCTGTGACGTCGCTGGTAGACCGAATCGTCGCTCTCGGTCCTTTCGATCCGAGATTGTTGGAAAGGTTCGTCTCAACTGAATAAAACTGTGACGTCACCACACACGTGTCACGTACCGTATATATAGCATATGATCAATGTATGTAAAGTGTTGGTATGTTATATTGTTGTACTATTGTCCTAAACAATTATGTATAAAAAGGCACATGTAACTGAAATATGTAAATTATCTAATTAAATTGTAATCATATAAATTCATTTCTGTAAAGAACCACGTGCCAAGTTCGCACCAAAGGAGGTGAACTTCGCATGGTGCTGGCCACTGATCGGCAAGTCAGTATAGGCTGGTCACTTGTAAAGCACAATTATAAAGCACAGTTAATGCTGGTCACTTGTAAAGCACAGCTATAAAGCACAGGTGTAAAGCACTGCTATAAACTCTTGTGCGAATTCCCTTTGTTTAACTTTTCCTGCTCCACAACAAAATCACCTAAGCCTTGGCGAAAAGGAAATAAAAGACGGATTGAAGCAGGTACAGACTGTAGGAGAGAAGCCAAATGCAAAGTATGGGATCCAATGAAGAAGCTCTGCTGGGCGAAACGTTAGATACATTGGCTCCCATACTCTGCGTTTGGCTTCTCTCCTACAGTGTTGTTGCAGTCGCTGCTGCTTTTACTCAGAGGTGCAGAATCTTTGGGAGCGACGAAGGCCGGGTCATGACGGTGACAGAAGCATTTCAAGGATACACGCGCACACAAACCGCCTCAAGGACCAAAGGATTGATGTCCTATGGCTGCCACCTCCTCCTCCTCCTCCTCCTCCTCCTCCTCCTCCTCCCACCCGCGTAGGCGGGTGGGTGGGCGTTCGGTCATCCTCCCATTCCCCCCCATCCGCAAAGAGAGAGAGAGAGAGAGTGGGGGGGGGGGTAATTATACCAGTGAAGCCCCCTTTCAAATTTCCACACGATGGACTTTATTAGTGAAAGAGAGAGAGAGAGAGAGAGAGAGAGAGAGAGAGAGAGAGAGAGAGAGAGAGAGAGAGAGAGAGAGAGAGAGAGAGAGAGAGAGAGATGGCGTTGTTCATCCACGCCCCCCCCCCGAGGCGTCCCTCCCCCCCCTCCCCCGGGGCGGCGCTCATGACGTCCTCCCCCGCCAAGAGCGGAGCCGTGAAGAGCCTCTGTCCGTAAGACCTCGACCGCACATGTGGCGGCGATAATGACTTTTTATTGCGTGTTAGCAGAGACGACCTGCAAGTACTCGGAGGGTTCGAGTCCTGCTTCCTCCTCCTCCTCTTCCCCCCTCCTCCTCTTCCTCCTCCTTCTCTTCCTCCTCCTCCTCTTCCTCCTTCTCTTCTTCTTCTTCTTCCTCCTCCTCCTCCTCCAGGCTGTTTGTGAATGGAAGATTAGCCTGGATGACCTCAACTTCGACAAATTCCTTTCGTGGATGTCACAGTCGCATCTGTTTTTCGGGTCACTTTGTCATCATCTTCGGCGTTTACCGCAAACACACAAATACGTGTGTGTGTGTGTGTGTGTGTGTGTGTGTGTGTGTGTGTGTGTGTGTGTGTGTGTGTGTGTGTGTGTGTGTGTGTTCACCTTGGTCTTTGGATCAGGTGCTGAACTCGTGATCGACAGCTATTTCCCTCCCGGAAGAGAGAACTCAGAGCTCGTATAACCGATCTATGGGTAATGCTGTGACCTTACACGCACACACCCAACTCCCCGCCCACGAGAGTTGGAGTAACGACTCGAAGCGCAGCGATACTGAAATTATTTCAGCCCTGGGCTGTGTATGTGTCTGTGTGTGTGTGTGTGTGTGTGTGTGTGTGTGTGTGTGTGTGTGTGTGTGTGTGTGTGTGTGTGTGTGTGTGTGTGCGTGCGTGCAGCGTCATCAGAGCTCATGTCCGCAGACATTTGTCCCCTCGCGAGCGCTGCATCATAACGAGCTGCAACAACACTCGCGACAAAAGCTTATCAATCAGTTATTAACGGCCCTCCTAACAGTGGCCGTGACGACGTGATGGCCCGTATCTCGTTAGGGCCACGCGCTTCCCCGGTCTGACTCCGGGCCACGCAAATGTCATATTTTTATTTTATTCTATTCTATTATATTTTATTCTATTTTGTTTTGTTTTTCTTATTTAACGAAAACACCAACCCTTACCGTAGCAAGGACGAGAAATACATCGAATATATGGGCTGTAAGGATAATAATAAACTCTTAAGTGACAACGATACACACGGACACACACACACACAGACACACATACACACACAAACATACACACACATACATACACACAAGCACACACACATGTAGACACGCACGCACACACACACACAATGCACAGACACACACATACACAAACACACGCACATACACATACACACACGCACGCAAGCAAACTCACACAAACACACGCACATACACATACACACAAACACACGCACATACACACATGTACACAGACACACACGCATACACACACACACACACATGTACAGAGACACACATACACACAAACACAAACACACGCGCATGCACACACAAACACAGACACACGCACATGCACACACACACACGCACACACACACACACATGTACAGACACACACACACACACACACAAAAACAAACACACGCATATGCACATATACACACACATACACACATGTATACACCAAGACACACGCACACACACACACACGTACAGAGACACACACGCACACACACACACTCACACACGCTACGGGTCGTTACTCCAACTCTCGTGTGGGGGGTACGTGTAAGGTCACAGCATTACCCATAGATCGGTCATACATGAGCTCTGAGCTCTCTTCCGGGAGGGAAATAGCTGTCGATCACGAGTCCAACACGTGATCCAAGACCATGGTGAATCACACGCGCGCA
This sequence comes from Oratosquilla oratoria, assembly GCF_046742065.1. NCBI lineage: Eukaryota > Metazoa > Arthropoda > Malacostraca > Stomatopoda > Squillidae > Oratosquilla > Oratosquilla oratoria. The sequence goes on along the minus strand of NC_134777.1, from coordinate 114,170,283 downwards.
CACACACACACACACACACACACACACACACACACACACACAGAATGTGGAAGTCATCATCCCGTTCCGCCCTAAACAGGGCAGCTAATGAGTAGACGTAGGAGTAGGAGGAGGAGAAGGAGGAGGAAGATAAGGAGGAGGAGTAGAAGGAGGAGGAGGAGGAGGAGAAGTAAAATGAGTAGGAGTAGGAGAAGGAGGAGGAGAAGTAGTAGGAGAAGGAGGAGGAGAAGTAGGAGAAGGAGTAGTAGGAGGAGGAGGAGGAGTAGGAGAAGGAGGAGTAGGAGAAGGAGGAGGAGAAGTAGTAGGAGAAGGAGGAGGAGAAGTAGGAGAAGGAGTAGTAGGAGGAGGAGGAGGAGTAGGAGAAGGAGGAGTAGGAGGAGGAGTAGGAGAAAGAGAAGGAGGAGTAGGAGGAGGAGTAGGAGAAAGAGAAGGAGGAGGAGGAGGAGGAGGAAAAGTGAGGTGCGGAGGTAAGAATTGGGAGAAGGGAGCCGGAGGAGAGGAGGAAGTGGAGGAGAGAGGAAAAGGGGAAGAAGGAGGAGAAAAGGGTGATGAGGGGAGGAGAGAGGGCGGTTTAGAGGAGAAAAGTTGAGGAAAACCTGACAATCTCGGGCTGGATGAGATTTGTTGAGAGGGACAGGATTGGGGTGGGCGGAGTAGTGTGTGTATGCAGATGGGAGAGGGCCTCAGCAATTGTGGAAGTTATGGGAGAGGAGAAGGAAGAACAATTAATCTGGAACTTTTTTTTTATCTCTCTTGGTCTGCGTCGACAGATAACCAGGCCGTGTCTCCTTGGGGGATAACCTCACACCAAGGGGATGGACCCGTGGAGGAAGTGGAGAAAGGAAAGGAGACTGAGGGAAGGAGGAAGGCAGCAGAAGGGAAGGGGAGGGGGTGAGGGACGTACACTACAGAAACGTTGTTTCATAAATCGACCAAAAATGTTCCCCGCCATTCGTCTTTCGTCCTGCGCTAAGGCCGAGCGTCGCCAACGCCGGAGGCAAGTGCATGCGCGAGTGAAACGTGAGGGGAGCAGCATGCATGATAACAGCAATTACTGAATCAGTGTCCCTGAAGGACGGAGAGGAAAGGAGAGGAACAAGACGCAGACAAACAGGCCGCGGGCTGTGGGGTACAATGTCAACAAAGCACGGAAATGAAGCACACTTGAGGCTGACATGAATATAACATGCCGCCGACGAGTTACACGTGTTGACAACACACAGAAGTGAAACGAACATGATGCAAACATAGGCCTAACAAGCTTTGGGCATTATACAAGCATTCTGCGAAGAGGAGACATAAAAAGAAAGAAAATTGCCGTGGACATGTAGACGCGGGGAATCTCGTTGACTTTGAAAAGACCAAAGATGAAAACAAAGCCTGAATGCCTATTCCCCCTCCACCCCCACCACCACCACCACCAGCCGGGGTCCTCCGGTCTTTGAGGCAGTGATGGTTCGTCGATCGAGTTCGAGAAGAAGTTCGACATCGGCATCCGAATAATTCTAAAGGAACATCGACTATGCACAGGATGACCTTTCCTGAAGCAGATCACAAGGCAAGACCTCCTCTTCAATCAATTCGAAAAAAATTGTCATTCCAAGTCTCTTAGGGACTCGAGGTTTCTCACGAGACAGAGAGAGGGGGAGAGAGAGAGGGGGGGAGAGGGAGAGAGAAAGAGAGAGAAAGAGAGAGAGAGAGAGAGAGAGGGAAGAGAGAGAGAGAGAGAGGGAGAGAGAGAGAGAGAGAGAGGAAGTGAGAGAGGGAGAGAGAGGGAGGGAGAGAGAGAGAGGAAGAGAGAGAGACAGAGAGGCAGACAGAGAGAGAGACAGAGAGCCAGACAAAGAGAGAGAGAGAGAGAGAGAGAGAGAGAGAGAGAGAGAGAGAGAGAGAGGGAGAGAGAGAGAGACAGAGAGAAAGAGAGAGAAAGAGAGAGAGAGAGAGAGAGAGGAGAGAGAGAGAGAGAGAGGAGAGAGAGAGAGAGAGAGAGAGAGAAAGAGAGAGACAGAGAGGCAGACAGAGAGAGGTAGACAGAGAGCAAGACAAAGAGAGAGAGAAGCAGACAGAGAGAGGTAGACAGAGAGCCAAAGAGAGAGGCAGATAGAGAAAGAGGCAGACAGGAAGGCAAACAGAGAGAGAGGCAGACAGAGAGAGGTAGCACACACACACACACACATACACACAGACACACACGCACACACACACGTAGACACACAGACACACACACACATAATGGAGTTTGGAAAAAGCAAAAACAGAATTTAAAAAAAAATACAAAATTGGCGAAGAAGAAATCAAAAAAGTGCACTCGGAAAGGGACCCTGGAGTATTAATCAGCAAAGACATGACACCGGATAAACATATAAACAAAAAAGTCGGTGAAACCTACAACCTATTAAGGTCAATGAAAGTGGCTTTTAACTACTTGGATGAAGAAATTATTAAACAAATTTTAGTCACATTGATTACATCAAAACTGGAATGTGCAGCGACACTATGGACACCCAGTACTAAAAAGAATGTAAGGAAACTAGAAAGAATACAGAGAGCAACAACAAAGTTGGCACCAGCTCTTTCCAATTTAACATACGAACAAAGATTATCGAAATTGGAACTATCAACACTACAGCAGAGACGAGAAAGAGGTGATCTACTGACTATATTTAGAATCATGAAAGGAATAGAAATCCTTGACAGGAATGATTTACTAAAAAATGACAATGGAAAAACAAGAGGTCATGAAAAGAAACTCAAAAAGGATAACTATAGAAGAGACAGGAAAAAGAATAGCTTCCGACACAGAGTGCTGGATATATGGAATAACTTAGATAAAGAAACAGTGTGTGCAAATACTATTCAAGATTTTAAGAAAAAAACTTGATGCTGAAAGATACAAAGATGGGTCACTACGAGCGTAGCTCCCTTCCCGTGTAATACTAGGTAAACACACACACACACACACACACACACACACACACACACACACACACACACACACACACACACACACACGGATGAAATTATTTCAGTATCGCTGCACTGCGAGCCGGCACTCCAACTCTCGTTGAGCAAGTAGTTGTGTGTGTGTGTGTGTGTGTGTGTGTGTGTGTGTGTGTGTGTGTGTGTGTGTGTGTAACGTCAAAGTAGTACCCATAGAACGGTCATATGTGAGTTCTGAGCTCATTCGGGAGGGTAATTGCTGTCGAATAATAATCCAACACGTGGTCCAAGGCCATGGTGAATCACGCACACGCAAGCACTCACTCTCATATACGAGCACTGAGCTCTCTTTCGGGAGGGAAATAGCTGTCGATCACGAGTCCAACACGTGATCCAAAGACCATGGTGAATCACACAAGTTGGAGATTTATATATATAATTAAATAAATATATAAATATATATATATATTCATATATACACACATATATGTATATATATGTATATATATATATGTATATATATATTTATATATATATATATATATATATATATATATTGCTTGAAACCACGAGGAAATTAACGATCGGAATACTGAATGTTTTTCGTCTATTTACGACATTTTCAAAATACTTTGAAAATATTTTAAATTAGACGAAAACGTTCAGTATTCTGATATTTGATTTCCTCGGGGCTTCAAGCAAAAATCTTTATCCACGAGTTTTATGTGATTACTGTTGCATATATATATATATATTATATATATATTTTTATATATATATATATATATATATATATATATATATATATAGTATATATATATATAATGATAATAATAATTATAATGACAGTAATACCAATATTTAATAATAATGATAATAATAATAAGTTTATTTGGCAATGAATCAATATACATGAAATGCAGATAATCAAAAGAACACATAGTTCGAAGTAACAATTATATATATATATATATATATATATATATATATATATATGTATATATATATATAAATATATATATATATATATATATATATATATATATAAGCACAAGATCCCACCATTATTGTAATAGATCGAAGGCAAAATATAATTTTTGAGGGTACTATCTGGAAGCGGCCTTGCTGTGGATGTGCTGTGTCATGCAACACTGCTTCTGACCCAGGGCATTGGACAGGATGCAGGGATGACCCGTCATCCAGGAGGTGCCAGGATAAGAGGGAGGGAGGAGGGTGGAGGGGAGTGGAATATATAAGAAATGGAATGGGTGGGAGTGGTTTCTATGCCTTTTTCTTTTTGGCTACCCCCCCCCCCGTGTAAGGGGGAAAAAGCCTTTGGTATATGCATGTATGTACTAACTGGCAATCACAAGACTCAAGTCCACAGGATAAATTACATGCACAATGTTGTGTACATAAATTAAATTAATTAAAGTCATTCCTAAGCTTCTTTTTCTCTAAATAGATTATCAAAAAAGAAAACTAATATGGGGGAATAACTAAAGTAAAACTATTACTCACCTGTGACCACAACAGATACATATAAAGAGTGAGTGAGTGAGTGAGTGAGTAAGAATATCTGAGGCGGGGGACGTACCACACTAATCCACCTGCAAGCTCTGTGAGTCTGCGACAGTCCCAAAGCCAACAGTCTCCACCACTTCTGCCTCGAATGTCCCTCAGTAAGAGACCTATTGCCCCAAAGGCAAGACTTAATACATTGTGTCACTTTCTCTTAACTGACAATAATCTAGCCCAGCGTCTCTCAACCGCAAAAGGTCCCTAAGGGTTCCGTGAGAACAAGTGAGATAAGCTAATGCACTTTTGATTTTTTTTATCTAATTTCATATACGTAATATAATTAAACGCGCACGACATATTCTTGGTTATTGTAATAATGTTATATAGACATCATCCTATCTAACCTATTATTGCGATGAAAATGAAATGAGGAAGATATGTTTTTTTTTCTTTCTTTTTTTTGCGCAGAGGTTCCTTGAGACATGCAATTTATTTTAAAGGTTACGCAAGGGTAAAAAGGTTGAGAAACGCTGATCTAGACACTGTCCTAATTCGACATACTTTGGTGGATGCTAAAGCTTACCTCACCTTACCAGTATATATCCCCTTACAGGAACTGCCTAGTGTGGGCCTTATGGTCTCTTACATTATCCTTCTCTCTTATGTTCTTATTATTGCTGTGCAGCTTTACTGTACGTAGTAACGTGAGCTGCGCGTCACGCATACTATGTATAAGTAGAAATTACCCACTGTACTAGGTTTGTTGCTCTATGAGCGTAATAAATTTATACAAACAAAGAATATATATATATATCAGAGCGCGGATCATGACCTGGCCCGGTAAAAGCTGGACGGAAATAATGATGATGATGATGATGATGATGATGATGATGATGATGATGATGATGATGATGATGATGATGATGATGACGACGACGACGACGACGACGACGGTGGTGATGATAATAATATTAAATAATAATAATAATAATAATAATAATAATAATATTATTATATAAATAATAAAAAGTCTCCTCTCGATGCCGGAGCGAGCTATTTTTCATTTTCAGGCGCCCAACTTAAAACAAAACTGTTCCCCCCACCAGTGTTTCCCTTTCAGCTTGGCCCACATCCTTCCGACACAGCTATTCAATGCATTGTTTGCATTAAGCTTATTTATCATGCTTATTTGGTTAAGACGACGAAACGGCCATCAGTACCATGCAAGCAGCAGGCCAGTCAGCCAGCCAGCCAGCCTATGATCAGCGTCGCCGTCATGTCATGTTGTATTTTGTAGAATTATTCTAGACTATCCGGTTGTGTCATCCCTATCCTTACTTTGCACATACATACACACACGCACAAAAGTGCGCACTCACATACACACACCGCACGTGTACACACACATGACGCATGTACATACATGTAGGCTATACATAATAGAGGGTTGCAAAGTACTTATAAACTTCAGTGTGGTGCCCCACCATTTTCTTACGTGTACGTATCTTCTCTTCCTGCATTAATTCATGAAAAGCAACACTTCAATTCGCCACTTCATCTTTCCTCGCCTCAGCCCAGATACTGATATCTTATTAACCGAGAACAATCGAGTCCCTCTCGCCCCAAGACGCCCCCATGTGAATAAGACAACAATCATAAAATAGTTTTCTCACCTCTCCTCCGCCAGTTGTTTTGGCAGCCTTGTTGTTCCACTTCTGAGGTAACTTCTAAGTTCATTTAGCCAAGTGAATCAATTAAGAGGCACAAATATATCCGCAATACACACATGACACGACAACGCTGCGTCTTTCTCACAAAATTTATAATTTAAAATTAAAGACACAAAATCACGAACAGAGCTAATGTTTACCACCGATTAATGGCAGATCACTGTCCCGCGCTGTATTATTTATTTCGAGAAACTACCAGAATTTAAAAGTAAAATATTTGGTGCTCCTTTACCTGTTTCAATGTTAGAACCAATTACTACAATTTATTTGATGTAGTCTTTTTAAAAAAAAATTCTAATTTCATGCACATTTCAAGTGGAGCGTCATCAACTTACGACGACAAACCGATGACGTAATGTCGTCCTTACGGGTTCTCGAGCGCACAATCATAAAACTAATGATCATGGTAAACATTTACTAAAAGAAATTTGCACAAAGCATTAACCTTTTATTTAAAACCATAAACAAATCAAATCCGTGTCAAGGTGCCACTTTGATAGACCTGTGACGTCACTAGTAATTTGTCTCCTATTAGCGTATTTGCATTTATTTTCCCCCTAGGGTATCGAATCTCCAGTTTATATTCCTGCCACAGTTTTAACAATGGATTTATACTAATTATGTAAAGTTTATTGTTTGATGTTCATTCTTACACAGGTAATGATTTTGAGGGGTTTGCTTGGATCTTCAATGTTATAAAACTGGAGGAACGCCATTTAATCTGTACAAAATAAACAAATGAATAAATGAAAAATAAATACTCTTTTGTTACGATGCCTACACCCATATATTGCAGGCCACGCTCACCTTATTATTAAGTTAGTTTATATTAGGCTGGGTTAGGTTTAAGTTAGGATTGCAAATAATTCAAGGGGAGTGCTAATTAAATGTATAAAAATGACTGGGGGGTTGAAAATCACTTGGATGATATCAACTTGGGGGTGCAAATTAAATGCTAAACCGGTAAATGGAAGAATTGCTAAAATGAGACTGAAAAGCTAAATGGTTTAATGTGTGATTAATGTATATACACCAATAGAATCCATCAACATCATGCAGGTGTCTAGATAAGAGGGAGGGAAGAGGGTGGAGGGGAGTGCAGTCTGGTAGGGATGGATTTGGTGAGTGGTTTTTATGCCTTTTTTTTTTCTCCCTTATAAGGGGAAAAAAACCTATGGAATATGTATGTATGTATAGAAGAAGCAACCAATGAAGGAAAGGATTCATTTTGACAATGCACTCCAGGTGTATAATAAGTGCCAAGAGCATGACATCAGTATTGTTTTACAAGATCTTAATGCTGGGGAAAGAAACAAACTTGTTTGCACCGGCAATTGGTAGGGTCTCCATCATCCAACAAATGAGAATGGTATCTTCAGATTTTTGCAACTATCAAGTTGTTGGAGGAATGATATTTCCACACAAAGACATTCACAAGGAAACCTGGACATTACCAGATGGTCTGACTTCTAACCAAATTAAATGCATAACGAGTCACGTGAACACGAACAGAGGAACAGACTATGGCTCAGACCATAATCTAGTAATAGCTAAAATAAAGGCAGACTAAATACCAAGAAGAATAGCAACAGCAAGGTTAAAGGTATATATATATTTTTTTTTTCTTCAAAAAACATACAACCTACCACCAGTACCATAAAATACATCAACACAAAAGTACCTTCATTCCCATACCCCCAATACAAACTCTTTCAGATTCACCAAACAATACTCCACTACTTCCCTAATATCAGTCCCACAGAAAAATCCCTCAATACAGGAGCAAGAACCATATTTACTCCGGATGTAATTTGTGATTTTATAAAGTTATGGTTGCTAATACTGCCATCTCTGTCCACTTTACAATCAACTAACCATCCCAGCCTTTTCCTTGGCCGCTTAGGTTGCATTGACATTGGAATTTTTTGGGATGTTGCTCCTACTTCCGCATCACTGATATCAACTCCTCCAACATCTACGTCCACTCCACCTTAACATCACTCTCAAGTCTCAGGGGTGTGGTGCTGGTCTTGTTCATGCCCAGGAGCATGCAACATTCACGATTGACCCTCGACCTAAACTTTCTCTTAGTCAGACTACAGTTCACCTGGCACATTTGTGACACAGATGAACTGGTTGCCAGAACAGCAGGATTTGTGTAGGACATTTTTGCAGTCTTTTCTTGAAGTTGGACAATTGTAGGTATCGAGTTGATTAAAGGTCTTGGTGTGGTTGTTTGGGTGGAACTGTTGAAGGGGAAGGGGGGGTTCATCAAATAAACTGTAATGCTTTCACATATGTATTTACCTAGCTGTATTATACGGGAAGGGGAGCTATGCTCGTAGTAACCCATCTTTGCATCTAGTTTCTTCTTAACTTCTTGTGATTCTTAGTCTGAACTGTAATACTTTTATATGTGTGATTCTTAGTATGGTCATCCTGGATTGTACTTGTCTTCAGTCTTCTCAGAAACGGCATTCAGAGTCTCTAAGACAGTGTTCTTATTCATATCAGTAACCTGTGTAGTTTGAGAATGATGCAGGGAGATCTTGGTTCCAGTTTATATATTTGGGTGGAATTGGGTATGGGGTGCCATTTTCAGGGACCGAGCAATGTACATGTACACCTAGGTGGGTGACATTGTCATCTAATGTCCAAAGCACTGGCAGTTGGAGCATGGGTAGTACCTCCCTACTTAATATCTTTAGTAACCTACAGTCATGAATACTGGAAGGTGTGGATGACTGAAGGTCACTCTTACTGTGAGGATATTGACCTTTGTATTATTCATGGTTTACTTAACCCAGTATATATATATTTTTTTTCTATTCCTGCCATTATTTCTTATGCGTGCTATGGTGGAATGTGGACTACTCCTATATTAGTGTTGAATGTTTTATGTTGTGACACTTGAACTGGAGTGTGTATCAGGGTTAAGGCTTTGACTTTCTCATACAGAGCTCTTGGTTCGTTCTATTGCTTGGGTTCCCTTGGGCCACATATTTTCAGTAGTTCCACATTTCCTTTCAAATCCATCATTTACTTTCATGTGGGTAGTCCAAGTCTAGGTCTATGTCCTCTTGGTATGGGTCAGTTTGGTGGCTTAGTAGGGATGGGTAAGCTCAGGAATGCAATCTCTCATGATGGGACAATGGTGGTCTTTATTGACTAGGATGCTCAGGTCTGTTAATAACACTGACAGTGGCATACATATACCAAAGGCTTTTTCCCCCCCTTACATGGGAGGTAGCCAAAAGAAAAAGGCATAGAAACCAATCCCACCCATTCCATCCCCTACATACTCCACTCCCCTCTACCCTCTTCCCTCCCTCTTATCTTGGCACCTCCTGGATGACAGGTCATCCCTGCATCTTGTCCACTGCCCACTGACAGTGGCAATCATTACCCTCTGTGGAGAGAGTGGGCAATAGCCCTGGTTATTACCAATGTACCAGTGCACTGGTGGCATGATAGGAAGCATGCTGGTTTCTCACTCAGTTGTGCATTCAAATCCCACACACTTCTCTAACTCCCAGGAGTAACTGCTACCTACCCCAATAGTCCATGCACATAGCACAAAGGTACTGGCTTCAGCCGCAGCTACGCACCTCTGGGTGTAGGCTCCTCACCTGATCTGTAGATCAGTGGTTCTCAAACTGTGTTCCACGGAACCCCCAGGTTCCGTGAAGACCTTTCAAGGGTTCCGTGGCAAACAATTATAATTATTTATCTGAACAGGAATGAATAAAATGAAATATAAAAGTGATGAAATCTTTTGTATTTGAGGAGTGAGAGAGGAAGAGACACTGTACGAGTGTACGACTATATACTGTATGTGTTGGTGATGGTTAGTCTTAAATCTTTTTAAGTCTGTCAAAATCTTTTTCATTGGGGGTTCCGCTAAGTACAGTAAGTCCTCGTTATACAGTACATATGCATTTCTGAAAACCTTATTGCAAATTGAAATTACTGTCTACCGAACCCATTATATCATGTAATAATAGGATATGGCAGACGTACCTTCTCCCCGCTCTTTCCTCTTCAAAACATCTAGCGGATACCGTATCTGTGAATTTTTCTTACTGTAAATAGAATAGAGGGTAGTAATTATCAAATACCGTAACTATGAATTTACTGGATAAAGAATTACCTTATAAGGAGGATTCACTGTACCATCAAATGTGAAAGGGTTCCGTTAGATGGAAAAGTTTGAGAACCACTGCTGTAGATTGTTCCCAGGACTGGGGGAGGAGTGCAATAGATGAATTTTTGTCTTGGGATGGCTGTTGCTCCTTCCTCATTATTGTCACTTGGTTGTTATTATTCATGCCATTCTATGGGTGATCTGCTGGGGGCGGCTCCCTAGCCAGGTTGGGTTTAGGAAGGCTATGTTTTATGTAGGTAAAAGTAAGGTGATGAGATGTACAAGGGGAGAGAGCGGCAGCAGGCTGGAAGATAAGAGGGAGGGAAGAGGGTGGAGGGAAGTGGAGCATGTAGAGGATGGAATGAGTGGGAGTGGTTTCTATGCCTTTTTCTTTTGGCTACCTCCCGTGTAAGGGGGAAAAGTCTTTGGTGTACAGTGAGACCTCTCATTACGGGGGATTAATTAGGTGTGTTTGCAGTGTTTTTGTCATTTTTGGTGCTGTTGTTTAGTGTGTGCAATCACTATGCCACCCAAAAACCACTCCAAATCAATGGATTATTCACATTAACGGACACTGTTACCCCCCTTTTAGTCCGTTCATGAGAGGTAGTACTGTATGTATGTATGTTTTATGGCACTTTTTCTAGTCCCTTCCCCATGTGGGATGAGGAGAGTGGATGCTGAATAGGGCTGCTCAGTCATGTAGGCTGCTGTCGAGCTGTGCTGTTCCTTAATCCTTCTATAGAACGACCAGTGTATATACTACCTGCCATGTGGGCTGTGACTAAGAACTTCCAGAAATCATAATCTGCCCCTACCAACACACACCATTTGCTGGAGGATTTACAGTTGTTGGTTGGAAGAACAAAGTTATCATTATCTACTGGGAGAGAAGATTGATGGTGGCTGAATATACTGTCAGTCTCGCTCACTGCCTCAATCTTTGTAACTCCCTGATGAGAACAGGTCCCAAGGAGCACCACTTGGAGGTGGTGAGGCAGCAAATGGTTCTCCTCTTCTATATGCCAAGATGAGAGGGAAGGAAGAGGGTGGAGGGGAGTGGAGTGTGATAGGGATGGAATGGGTGGGAGTGGTTTTTATGCCTTTGTTTTTTTGGCTACCTCCCTTATAAGGGGGAAAAAAGCCTTTGGTATATATATGTACCTCACAGTCAACTCGTGTAGAAATTGGAGCACATGGAAGAATGAGAGGCAAACTACTAGAATGGATGAAAGATTTTTTTGAAGAAGATACATGAGGACATTAGTAAAAGATGTCAAGATGGAGAGCAATAACGAGTGGAGTTTTTTTGGTTACCTCCCTTATATAAGGGGGAGAAAAGCATTTGGTATACATATATGTATGTGTCCTGTTCCAAAGTCTTGCCTAAAGATCCTGTTATCCATTTGTTAGCAGGGAGTTGATATGAAAAGCTGCAGGGTCTTGAAAAAAGATTCATAACAGGTACAGAATACCTTTGCTCATGGAAGAGGTTGGACGAGGCCTTTGATTAGCAATTGTCTCTGAATGACTGATTAATGATAAACTGTTGATAGTAATTCTACAGATTCTTTTATTGCAGATCAGATGAAAATACATGGAAAAGACCCAACATAAACTGAGACAATCTGAAGTCTTGCAGCTACAGACTAAATCTGCAAACAGCTGACCTATTTTTCAACTGTAAATTGTGCTCTGAAGCAATGGAATATCAACTTACAAGTGATTTACAAACAATAATAACACAGACTGTACCTGGCTAAGTATCCAGTATGCAAAGTACACAAACCACAACCTCAGACAGGTATCCAAAGGAAACATTAATTTCCTTTTTCTTTTTATTTACAATATAAAAGTGATAAAAGGGGATGAGTAAGGCTGCATATATATGCTTGTATTTGTCACAGACACTTATTTCAAACTAGATTTTTATTTAATATTAATTAACCATGCTGTTAACTGAGAAACACATTCATCTTTTTTTTTCTGATACCTTACATATAAATGAAACATGTGATATAGTTAAATATTATGGGTCAGCCACTGAACCCCATTGTCATCTTGGCAAAGCAGGTTTAATACATCCTTACACTAACGGCACAGATTCATTCATTGAGCTACACTGACACTGTCCTTTCACGTGTACACGCATACAAACCCACCTAAAACGAGCAGGTACTTAGCTTAATAGGATTCCACTGTAAAATTTTAAAACATTCTACATACATCAAAATTCATTATTTCCTCCAACACCATTGTATTTTTGTAACTTTATAAAGTAAAGAGTTAGGTGAGGAGAGGATAAAAGGAGCAGACAGTTGCTAATTGAAAACAAAGCTGTGAGAGAGCGATAGGCAGAGTATTTCAATGAATTGGCGAGTGTAGAGGCGGACAGGGAGGCTTTAACTAAGGTAGGGGGAGAAACTAAGAGAATAACAGCAAAAGAACATCTTGTCCATCAACATATAAACTTGCTCACCTACACTGCTTTGGCTATCGAGTACCAAAAAGCCACGTAATTTATCAATTTTCTTCAGCTCCATGATTACCAAGGACACGTGACTCAGTTACCTTTAGTATATTTAGCTCACAAACAATATTCAACTGACATGCATTAACTTGTGTGATACTTCAGGCAATCAATGACCTGCATATTAGTGCAAGAAGTGGTTAAAATCTTGTTCATTTTTCATTCAGCCTATCAATACTTCTAATAGATATTCAAAGGCAACAAAATTTAATAAACCACTTCTTCCATAAGGTTTGCCTAAGAAATACCTAATTAGCTGTTCAAGAACAATCTTATCTTTTAGCTCTAACCTTTGCTGCAAAATCTTAACTAAAGCACAATTGCAGTTAACATCTTGTATTGTCAGCTATAATGGTATAACAGGAACTAACTTTTCATATGTGTATTGTATTTAATTACATAAATGCAAGAACCTAGATATGCCTAGTTTTTTACTTGTGGGGAATCCTTAAGCATTTAATACTAGATGAGAAATTCTTAAAATTATAATGCAGGTTAACAAAGACCTCTTTATAACAACTTAAATTATAAAAAGTTGTTTTTAATTTCTAAGACTAAATACCATGTGAAGAAATTGTTCATAGCCGATTGTGATGATACCATCCCGATCTGTGTCATGTTGACTGAAAGCTGCGGTCAATGTCTGTAAACAAAAATAAAAAAAGCACAACTTGAAGATACACATTCTCTACAAACAAATAACAAGAAGTCTGTTCACCAATGCGTTTACACAATACCCGCATGCAAAACTGATATGCCAAAAAACAAATCAACCAAATTCCATCATTGACCATAATCCTTTGCCTTGTAGTACAAGCCAACTTTCACATATTTGTAAACAAAGTCAGTACATATACACACACAACAAAGTTATGTCGTAGCACATTGGTAAAATTATACTAATGACCCACTTTCGGAGAACAATAGGCAAAAGTAAAAAGATCACAGATAGTGATCAAAATATACAGATCTTTTTACTTTCGCCTATACTTCTCCAAAAGCGAGTCATTAGTTTAATTTACAGACACGTATACCGGTAAAAAAGCCTTTTCCCACTTATGAGAAGGGTGGCCAAGTCAAAGCACACTCTTATCCTACAGCCATTTTCTTTATCTAACCAATGGCCAATTTATTTACTATAATTTATTTATTATAATTTATCATCCCTCCCATTTTACCTCATCATGGATAAAGAGTTATCCTTAATCACACATACGTCTCTGTCAACACAAACATGAAGAAAGCAGTTATGAAAAGAACAAACGAATTCAGTTATCACAGGTTTATTGTTCCTAGTACAAATTTAATGGGTTATGCTCTTATAATATAAAGAAGACTCGTACTACCTTAAAAAAAGCAAGCAGGAACTGAGAAACATCTTTAATGATCCACCCATGGATAAATAATATACCATCAGGGCCCACAACTACAATCCATGAATGAAGAAGCGAAAGTAAAGTTTTACTTCACATCATACATATCACACATTAAATACCCACGCACATGCACATACACATACACAAACACACACACTCAATGTATTTGGTGGTTAGAGTTCCCAGCCGCCACTACGGCAATCAAGCTTCGAATCCCGCCCATGGCTGAAATAATTTTAGTATCACATCGCTGCGAGTCATTACTCCAACTCTCGTGGGCATGGAGTTGGGGTGTGGGTGCATGTAAGGTCACACCCATAGATCGGTCATATATGAACTCTGAGCTCTCTCCCAGGAGGGAAATAGCTGTCAATCATGAGTCCAACACATGATCCACGACCATGGTGAATCACACACACACATACACACACACACACACTCATTCACACATACACACACACATTATCATATTTACATTTGAATTTATAATATATGAATTCAAACCTAAGTATGAAAATGTACGGGGGGGAAATGTACATGAATTTGAGGCTAGGTTTGATCAACTGAAGCATGGGAGACAGAACTCCACAAGTGTTGTTCCTTCCCTGTACACTACTATTACAATTATTTAAAGTATATACAAGCAGTAAGTCTTCTAATAAACAAAATTTGTTGAAGGTGATGCTGTTTTTCTGCATTAATTATTTTCTTGCAGATACTTTCTAAAGATCTCACAAACACGGCGATTAGGGAGATCTTTAGAAAGTATCCACATGAAAATTATTAATGCAGAAAACTGCATCACCTTCAACAAAATTTGTTTATTACAATTGTGGAAAGACGCAATAGAAAGAGAGGTACGGATTGTAATTTACACGTGCTTCTATCAAACGGAAAATCCCGTACCATTGAGGAGAAGTTTTCATTTGTTGGTTTAATTAGTTACGGGTATTCATAATTTTGTTAATAGTCCCGTTTTCTGTAGGAAGTTGTGGAGAGATGAGAGAGGGGTTAGGCGAGAGGAAATAGTTATTAAGGAGCATTGAATAAATTGGGTAGTCTAACAACATGTCTGATTGTAAGAGGTACTTAGCTTCAGCAAACGAGTTTCACTGTATAACAGAATGTATTGTTTAGTTTGTTGCATTTAGGTCATGTTCCTTTGGGGATTATATCTATATACATACATACATACATACACACACACACATTTGCATAGTTTGAGTTCAAATCTCACACTATTCCCTGATTCTAAGCGGAGACAGTTACCGGCCAAAACAGCCCAAGTGCATAGGGCAAAGAGAGCTTCAGTTGCATTTATGCACCTCCTTGCATGGGCTCCTCACCCCTACCCATATCTATTTATTCATTTATCTATATATATATATTATATATATATATATATATATATATATATATATATATATATATATATATATATATATATATATGAGAGAGAGAGAGAGAGAGGAGAGAGAGAGAGGGGAAGAGAGGAGAGGGAAGAGTAGGGGGAGAGGTCGGAGAGAGAGTGAGAGAGTGAGAGAGAGAGAGAGAGAGAGAGAGAGAGAGAGAGAGAGAGAGAGAGAGAGAGAGGAGGGAAGAGAGATGGAAAGAGAGAGAGAGCGAGAGAGATGGAAAGAGAGAGAGAGAGAGAGAGAGAGAGAGAGAGAGAGAGAGAGAGAGAGAGAGAGAGAGAGAGAGAGAGAGAGAGAGAGAGAGGGGAAGAGAAAGAGAGGGGGGAGGAGAAAGAGAGAAGGGGGAGGAGAAAGAGAGAGGGGGAGGAGAGAGAGAGAGAGAGAGAGAGAGAGAGAGAGAGAGAGAGAGAGAGAGAGAGAGAGGGGAAGAGAGAGAGGGGTATCAAAATCCTCAGGTTTTGTTGCAGGCCTGATGCTATAGTTCCTTTTACCATTTTGAGTGAACACAGTCACCTTAGTAAAGTAGAAATTCGTGAATAATTTACCAACCTGTAGATATGTAAACTCTCTAAAAAGACTGAAACTTTCTTAAATATAACTTGTTATTCTTAGAACAAATGTATATGTATGTAATGTAAATAACAAATAAAATACATATATTAATGCATAGGTGTAGTTAAATAATAAACAAACAGGTAAATAGTAAATAATAATAAATTGACAAATAACTAATAATAAATAAGAATCAAGCAAATAATAATAAGCAAACTGGTATCATATTAGTGTTGGATGGGGACCTGAACACGACTAAGATGGTGTAGTTCTTGCTTCTCTCACGAGATATTCTTCTGTGGGGCTAAAGTGTGGAGAGGTTTGGTGATCAGACTTTTAGTGCTTGCTTTGTGATCCAAGTGCGTTTTTGCATTGTTTGTTTTTATGTGGTTGTTATTGTTAATACTGTTCCCTAGATTGTCTGTCCAAACAGTCCCATCTCCCCAAGGAATGCCATGGCCAAAACAGGGTTTTCCCATAAATCCTTTATGGAGCATATGTTGTGTTGTTTGTGTGCATGATTGTGTATAATGCAGTCTTCCATGATGTGTTGAACAGTATGGGGTGAAGTGTTACATCATGGGCATTTGCCCACAGTGAGGTCATCCAGTCTCTTCTGGTAGCCTAGAAGTTTTATGTGGTGCACATGGAAGGTTGTAGTAGACATTTGAGTATTATCCAACTTTTTTTTCTTTGTTTTGTTTTGTTTTTAAGGAATAAATATTAATCTCCATCAAGGTTTGTATAAATTAGACAGTTATGTTTGCCAAGAAATTTCAAAATTGTTTAAATTGTAATGTACCAGTTGTAAGCAATTGTCCCATACTTGTTGGTTACTAAGACGGCAGTAAAAGTCACGTGTACTTCTTCCACTACCTCTCCAAATTCCTTCTTCACCATGTCTCACTCAGTCATATATTCTGTACCTTGTTTTTTCCTTTTATAATTCCTTTTTTGTATTAGCACTGAAGATGTAATTATACAAAAGCGCTCTGCTTTGTTAGTTTATTTTTTCCCGGTGATTTCTCATACATTTGGGAGCACACGTTCTTAGTGTTTTCATTGCATATATATATATATATATATATATATATATATATATATATATATATATATATATATATAAAGAACTAGTAGGTGAGCACTGAGGACTAATATATCATTATGAGACAATAAACTGAGAAAGTGCCATTTTGTATTAATAATTAAAATTTGCTCTCTTGTTTGTGTTGCATTTTTGGGAGCTTTTTGCCCTTCATTATGGCTCCCAAGTGTAAGGCAGTCTTTTCTGATAGCAGTGCAAAGAAAAGGAAAACAATCACCATGGCAGGTGCTTCCTTAGACAGATTCCAACATACACCAAAAATCAATTTACAATGTTATGTAGAAAAAGAACTTCATTACAACTAAAGGACCTCCTGTATTCGTAAAGTTTTACAAACTTTTCTTTATATGTGTTTAGATTGTTTTTGCTTTGTTGTACTAATGTTACAAATCCACCTTTCTATTGTGTGCTGTCTTCTCTAAATAACTTAACCCTCAATTTAACGGACAAATGCGTGCAGACCCTAGTCCGTTATTTGAAAATCGAGTCCGTCTGTTACCAATACTGGATACCAGACACAAGTCCGTTACGTAGAAAATTGTCCATTAGGTTTCGGCGTGCACATACGTATTAGATATGTAATAAAAAGCTACAGTGCATATGTATAATGATGTACATTATATATAAAGAAGAAATTGAACCACGCCGTTAGGTTTCGGCGTGCATATACATTACTACTGGACACCTATCGGACAAATTTTCATTTTATGGACTTTGTCCGACACTATTTGACCGTTACTACCGGACATCTATCGGACAAATTTTCATTTTACGGACTCCGTCTGGAATTTCACTGTTACTACCGGACACGCCTTTTTTGTCCACTAAATCGAAAGTCCATAAATACAAGCTCCGCTAAATCGAGGGTTGAGTGTATTGTATAATCAGTAAATGTGACTAATGTAGATTATGGTGTTAATATTGTGTCCTATACTAGTGCCATAAGCATGGTGTTTATGTAGAAATCAAAGCAGCTCCATATGTTTGTTTGAGATATTGCTGATGTTTATATATAGTACAGTAAGTCCTCATTATACAGTACATATGTGTTCCTGAAAACCTTACCACAAATTGAAATTACCATATACCGAACCCATTATAACATGTAATAATAGGATATGGCAGACACCTTCTACCTGCTCTTTCCTCTTCAAAATATCTAGCGGATACCATATCTGTGAATTTTTCTTACCGTAAATAGAATCAAGGGTAGTAATTACCAAATACCATAACTGTGAATTTACCGGATAAAGAATTACCGTATGAGGAGGACTCACTGTATGCTTAGCGCGCATTTGTGCGTCAATGTGTTTAGGAGTGTATGTTCATGTATAGTGGTTGCAGCTCCAATTCTTTGTGTACTGGTTTGTGTTGGCACATGAGATGGACCCCTGTGTAGCATGTTGCACTTGATGAATGTGTGTGGGTAATTTACAGGTTTTGTGATTGTGCTGTGTCTTGCTGCATTGCCTCTGACCCAGGGCAATGAGCAAGATGCAGGGATGATCCGTCATCCAGGAGGAGTCAAGATGGGGTAGAGGGAGAGATGGTGAATGGGGGTGGAATGGGTGGGAGTGGAATTATGCCTTTTGACTTTGGGATGTGTATAAGGCTGAGTTTGTTCCTATGTCACTGGCTAGGAGGCAGTGTGGTACAGAAGGCACTGGAGTACTGACATCCTTATGTGAGAAAACAGATAAGAGAGGGAGATAGGTTAGTAGGAAGTAATAGAGAGGATAGAGTGACTTTCTGGACCCCTATTTTGAGACAAGGTATCAGCCTCTTGTGGCTGCACCTTCTTACAGAGGAGGCGGCAGTATGATGCCTTTACAATTGGAAGGCATCTCCGTCAACTTTGAAAGCAACTCTTAGGTCAACTACACTTCAAATCCAAACATTATCACCAAACTTTTCTTAAAAATTTTGCATATCTATCAAGAACCTCCTAGTTCTTCAATATCTATACTTCTTCCACTTTCTGAAACTTGTCTAAAAACTCAAAGAATGGAGTATCTGTGATTTCCATTTCACTTAAACAGCATACTACAGAAACCCAGCAGTGTAAATCTTATAACTTTGCTCCTAAAATACCTAGTATTTATTTGTAATGTTACGAGAAGAAATCGGACAAGCTTGCAAAATAGAAGAAATAATAAGCTATCTGCAAACAACTCATTTAAAGTATTATAATCCAAGAGTTCCCTACATAGCACCTACAGAAGCTTAACTCCAACAAACACTTAAATTAATACAAATCCAATCAGAGGACTTTGGCCATAACAAGCAGAAACTGATCATAAGTCATTGTGACCACTCCATCCTGGTTTTGGTCAAGTTGTTTAAACTCTGCAGTCAATGTCTGAAAGTTGAGAAAACATGAAATTAAACTCTATTAACTATAACCAGCTATAAATCTGTTTCCACCTAAGACTACACACAATCTCCCTTTCTGGTGTGCTTGAATGAAATTAACCTGTACTGATATGAGTATCAAGCCAAAGTCCTCAAAATATTCTTTCAGACGAAGAAGAAGAAATTCCTGAATCAACAAGCTACAAATGAAACACTATGAAATGTGTGCCTTAACTTCCTCTAACCCCAATGCTTTAATAATGAACACCTTCCAAGATTTTTCTGTCCTATCTATCCTTAATCAGCCATGGTTAGCTCAGAAGTTCTGCTTACACTTTGTGCATAAATGATCCAAGCTCAAAGCCTACGTGCAGACACAAAAATGAATGCTGATGGTAAGGCCTCGTATATAAACAAACCTATGATTAAAGACCGAACTCCATTCAAAAACAGAATACTGATCACTACCCTTCTTAAATTTCTCCTTTGCCAACTCTATGACCCCACTTCCTTGGTAAAATACTGTATCCAAAGTGTTGGATTTTGCGGACTAAATACTTAAAGTATATCAACAAAGCCAGTAACATTTTACTATAATTAACCTCTTCACTACAAGTCAAACATTCACTTGCACATCAGGTTGCCTGATGTACGATGATGCATCAATACACACATTACATACATACATAATATACCAAGGCTTTTTCCCCCTTACAAGGGAGGTAGCCAAAAAGAAAAAGGCATAAAATCATTCCCACCCATTCCATCCCAAAATACATTCCACTCCCCTCCACCCTCCCTTTTATCTTAGCACCTCCTGGATGACGGGTCATCCCTGCACCTTGTCCACTGCCCTGGGTCAGAAGCAGTGTCGCAAGGCACAGCACATCCACAGCAAGGTCTCTTTATTAAATCAGCGAACCCACCCTCTCCGTCCCCCCATGAATAAAAGGAGAAGACAGGGAGAAATCCTTTTTGGCTGTGTCAAATTTTGCTCACACATACTACCTCACCCCCGATCCCCCCACCCATACCACCTCATGCATCACAACATCATCCATATACAACCATTCTCCATTCACCCCTGTCTTCTGTCCTCTCCCATCCTTCCTCAACAGACATTCCCCTCTTCCCCAAAGCCCCCTTCACCTCATCCATCCATCTCATCCTAGGACGTCCCCTCATGTTCACTCCCTCCACATCTGCCTTCCATACCTCTTTTACTAGTCTTTCTTCATTCATTCTTTCCATGTGTCCAAACCATCCTAATACTTTAATACACACATTACAAAATATATAGTTATTGCTGTTATACACATCCTCTTTGACCCCGAATAGATATAACGTCACAGAAAACGTGATCAAGCCTGTTCATGGAATATAGGGGTCACTCGGCTACAACAAAATAATTATAATCAGGAAGCCGATGCCGGCATTCTTGTATACCCCACTTGCTGCTCATGACATATATATAGGAGTTGTTGTATTCAAGAGGTTGAGCCATTCTGTATCCACCAAGACATAAACCAGTAAATCCTGGATTAAGGTGGACCATGCCTGTGTGTCACAAGAGAATTAGACCTTCAACCCTAAGATTTTCTTTAATGTTCCCCATTGAGGCTGTCCACAACAGAGTGTGACAGTCTAATAGTCTACAGCGGTGCTTCTCAGATGGGCAATTCGGTTTTTTGTTTTAGTTTTCACTGGGCAGTGGACAGGGTCCAGGAATGACCCATCATCCATGAGGTGCCAAGATAAGAGGGAGGGAGGAGGGTGGAATATATAGGAAATGGAATGGGTGGGTGTGGTTTCTATGCCTTTTTCTTTTTGGCTACCCCCCATGTAAGGGGGAAAAAATCTTTGGTATATATATGTATTTTTCACTGATGCCTTGTTCTTTTGAAGTGTTTTAAACCAAGGTTTTATGCTTTTTCAGCTGAAGGGGAGTTTATTTTTTCAAATTACAAGAATTGTATATCACCACATGGGGGACATCAGTGATTAAGTTTAATTTGGGCAAGTCCCCATTGCTGATCTCACAATTGCTGACTCCTTGAATAAGCAAATTACTCTAACTATTAATTAATTCTTACCCTTCAGGCATCTACTCTTCATCTTTTGATACATACATAAACCAAAGGCCCTTTACAAATACCCTTTACAAGGGTGGTAGCCAAAAATAAAGGCATAAAAACCACTCCCACACATTCCATCCCTATTACATTCCACTCCCCTCATCCTTCCCTTTTCATACATACCTGAGAAACACAAACACAGACCTCACATGCCACACACGTAACACACCAATCAATACTGAGCCACGACTGCAGCTCACACGTCCATGCTAGATGCACTATACTTACAAACCAAACAATATACCACAAACTGGGCCAACTACATAAGCATATCTTGGCTCACAAGAAATACACAAGACAATACAAGCACATCCCCTGCCCTCTCCTTTCCCTGCTTAACAGAAATTCCCCCTTTACCCAAAATCATCACCCATCTATCCATTCCATTTTTGATCTTCATTCAAGTTCACTTCATTCATATCTTTCTGCAGGTCTTTCTTTACTTATTCTTTCCATAAGCCCAAACCATTCTAGTGTTCTTTGAGCAACACTATCTGGGAGTGGAATGGGTGGGAGTGGTTATGTGTGTTTTGACTTGGCTACCCCCCTTGTAAAGGGGAAAAAGCCCTTGGTATATAGATGGACAAGATGTACTGGTTTTATATCATCTGACAAGTTTGTGATGTAAAGTCTGAAGAGCATGGTAGGATTTACGAATATGGATAGTGAGAAATAGCGAGGTGAGGTAGAGAGTGGCGGGTGAAAAGAGCTGGAGATATGGTTGATCACACAATGCAGAGATGGTTTGGGTATGCGGAAAAAATGAGTGAAGAAAGACTTATAAAGAGATGTTGACCAGAAGTGGGTGGAGAGGACTTGGGGGGTGGGGGGGTGAGACCAAGAATAAGATGGATGGATAGAGGGAAGGGGATGCAAGAGTGAACAAAGGAGTGAATAGAGAATGGTTATGAATGGACGTAGAAATGACATGGCCAAAAATATTCTCCTTTCATCTATTGTGCATACAAGTAGACGAGGGGACATATTGTTTACATTGTATGATGAGTTTTTCTTTCTGTTATCTAAATCTTGTTCTTAAATGATTATAAATTATAAATAAAGAGCATTCCAACACAAGACCTTTTGGTCCATAACTAGGTCAGATGCGAAAAAATAATCAATAATAAATAAAGAGATAATGATAATTAACAAAATAGATCATGATTTCTCATCAATGGGAGCAAACCTTCTGGTTGCAGTTGTACGTTGATAGAAGATTTATCCAAACAAATAAAAAACTGACTCGGCCATCCTTAATCACTTTTTATTGCAGTTAAAGAATGGATGTTTATGGTTTTCAACTGTTGTTTGGTGAGGAGATTTCCATGGATGTTGGCGTGGTAAAAGATAGCCCCATCCTGTACATGGGTTGCAATCTTTCTACCCACTCCGTGGTCATCCATGACAGACATCCTCTCCCAGGGACTCTCCGCGGGGACAAAATCCCACCCATCAAGCTCCACAATCAATTCCTGTCTTTGCATTCATGCCACTACAAACACCAGGAAACATGGAATAAATTGAAAGAGAAAACAGTGAGTGCTAAAACTATACATGACTTTAAGAAAGAGCTGGATGAGGAAAGATACAACTGCGGGTCTCTACGAGCATAGCTCTTCTCCCGCAAAATACAACTAGGTACCATACATTTGCTTTCTAATATGCTTTCTCTACCTTATCTCTTTTATGGAAAGTGGTCATGCAAACATCACATGTAAAGCCAAGTATAGTAGGGCTTTTGTTTAGTGGCAAGTTCTGCCTATTCAGTGTGACAGCATGGTTTTCAGGGGCAAGTTGTTACTATGGATTTTGGCATAGAGCTACTGTGGGATTGTAGTTTTCTGGTAAATGTCCCAAAAAAGAAGCAAACCAGATTTCTTTGGACTGAAATAGTTACAAAAAAATGAAGAGCTCTAGTTTCTTATAATCCCCAAATAATGTTCTTTTCCCATGCTAATGTGCCTGTGCTTGTTATATTCAGTGAATATACCAACATCTCTTAATCCAACACTTGTCAACAGCCACTTGTGGAGACGTTTGGGCCAAGGACATAAACCCAAATCAGGAATTGCCCTAGGATATAAAACACCACCAATTCCCAAAGTGGGTTTATGTTCTGGGCCCAAACGTCCACACAGTGGCAGTTGGTGAGATTAAGAGATTAGGCAAACTGTTATTCTACCATTCATAAGTACAGTCTTATATTTCATTCAACTATGGATTGTGGAGAATGGCTGTGTATGGATGATGCTGTGATGCATGAAGGGGAGTGGATGGGGGATGGGGGGTGAAGGAGTATGTGTGAGAAATAAATTGACACAGCCTGAAGGGATTTCTCCCCATCTCCTTTTCTGCATGAGGGGACGGAAAGGGGGATAGCCAATTTAATGAAGTGGCCTTGCTGTGGATGTGCTGTGTCTTGTGACACTGCTTCTGACCCGGGGCAGTGGACAAGATGCAGGGATGACCCGTCATCCAGGAGGTGCCAAGATAAGAGGGAGAGAAGAGGGTAGAGAGGAGTGGAGTATGTAGGGGATGGAATGGGTGGGAGTGGTTTCTAGGCCTTTGTTTTTGGGCTACCTCCCGTGTAAGGGGGAAAAAAGCCTTTGGTATACGTATGTATATATGGATTGACTGACTGATAAACAGAAGGAACCATGGCCCACTCATCATAATTCAGAAAAATAAGTAAATAAAAAATAAATAATAATAATACAGTGAGTCCTCCTTATACGGTAATTCTTTATCTGGTAAATTCAAAGTTACGGTATTTGGTAATTACTACCCTCAATTCTATTTATGGTAAGAAAAATTCACAGATACGGTATCTGCTAGATATTTTGAAGAGGAAAGAGCAGGGAGAAGGTATGTCTGCCATATCCTATTATTACATGTTATAATGGGGTCGGTATACAGCAATTTCAATTTAAGGTAAGGTTTTCAGGAACACATATGTGCCGTATAACGAAGACTTACTGTAATAATAATACATACATACATATATATACCAAGGCTTTTTCCCCCTTTCAAGGGAGGTAGCCAAAAAGGGAAAGGCATAAAAACACTCCCACCCATTTCATCCCTAAATACACTCCACACCCCTCCCACCCTTCCTCTCATCTGAGCACCTCCTGGATGACGGGTCATCCCTGCACCCTGCCCACCGCCCTGGGTCAGAAGCAGTGTCGCAAGACACAGTACATCCACAGCAAGGCCGCTTCATTTAATCGGCGTAATAATCGGCGTAATAATAATAATTTATATAATCAAATAAATAAATAAAAAAATAAAATAAAATAAAAAATAAAAAAAATAGAAAATCCAACACCTAATAAATCTGTACTTACATGTAAAGTTACACAACACTGAATGAAGTCATCGAAGAATATGAGTCCTTTCCCTGATCGGTCAAATCTCTTCATTAGTACATTGTAGAAGTTGTCAGAAAACCTGGAAATAAAAGAAGAGAAAGTATCAATGAAATGCTTCAGTCCACAAAATTTGGAATTTACCCCTTCATCATGAAATTCTATTTTAAACTGAATAAACGTATCTATCATTACCTGTCATTACTAAAAACAATTCTGACGAGGTCAACAGATATACCCTAACTTTTCCAGTATGAAGTCCTGCTCAGCTGAATGAAATCATCAATCATTAACTAGAATACTCAATCATTCCACTACCTCCCAACTTACCCATTCTATTTTATCTGTATACCAAGGCCTTCTTCCCCCTTATAAGGGAGGTAGCCAGTCAAGACACACTCCTACTCCACCCATTCCACTTCCATCCACAACCCACTGTTTACCTCTCATCTTAGCTCATCGTGGATGAAGGATGATCCCAGTCTCCTGCCCACTGTCTGGGTCAGAAGCAATGCAGTACTTCCACGGCAGAGCCACTTGACTTTACAGCAACCCTCCCTCCTCAACCCCTCATGTGGAGGAAAATAGAGAACACAAAAAAATCCTTTCAGTCTGCATCAAAATATCATCCGTACACAATCATTCCCCACTCACACCTATCCCCTGCCTTGCTCAACAAACATTACCCTCTTGCTCAAAGACCCCTTTCACCCCATCCATCCACCTCATCCTTGATCATACCCTCAAGTTCACCCCATCCACCTCTGCTTTCCACAACCTTTTGCTAATCTTTCTTCACTCATTCATTCCATGTGTCCTAACTATCCCAATACTCTTTCATGTGCCCTACCTGCCAGCTCCTTTCCTACCCACTCTCCCCCTCATTTACTAAGAAGAAAAAAAAAAAATAAATAATAATAATAATAATAGTAATGAAAAATAAATAAATAAAAAATAATAAAAAATAAATAAATTAATAAATAAAAATAAATCAAGGGTCAATAAATCCTAGATCCTTACCTGTATCCAAATGTGGTGACTGCAGTTTGAAGCTCTTCACGGTTAATATTTCCTGAGCCATCTTTGTCAAAGGATCGGAAACACTGCTGCCAATCTGTCACATACTTCCAGAGAGCACCAAACTCGTCAAAATTTATGGTTCCAGAACCAGTGCGATCAAACATTCCTGCAATGACAGAATTACCCAGATATAGAAAGCTACCATCTAACACTATACTCGATGGTCACACCAGCTGTAATATGGTTACAACATTAATATTGCATGTGATCATTGACTTACAAAGTTTTGTCCAAAGAAAACCCACCATAAACTGAAAATATTGAGTCAGAAATACATTCGCTATATCTAACCATCCAAACATCAGATCTTAGCCTGACCTACCTTAATGTGGTTGTTGTTGTTATTGTTCCCTAGACTGTCTGTCTGACCAGTCCCGTCTCCCCAAGGAATGCCACGGCCACGATGGGGTTTTCCCACAAATCCTTTATGAAGTGTATGTTGTGTTGTTTGCGTGCTTGATTGTGTATAATGCAGTCTTCCATGACATGTTGAATAGTATGGGGTGAAGTGTTACATCCATCAACACATTAAGGTTACAGGATGTAACCTTAACGTGTTGATGGTGTGGATCACTCATATTCATTCTGGTTGCCACCAGTTGATTTGACTTATCCATGGGACCCCCCCTCCTCCTCCCCAACAGCACTTAAGTGTTGTATATTTCAAACATCCTTCACAGGTCTATACTTATAAACCAGAAAAATATTCATTATATTATGGAAGGTGAGCCAGCTGTTGTTTGCTGATGACACTGCGCTTGTGGCAGGATCGGAGGAGGGATTGAGGAAGTTGGTGACAGAGTTTGGGAGAGTATGTGATAGAAGAAAGCTAAAGATAAATGTGGGTAAAAGTAAGGTGATGAGATGTACAAGGGGTGAAAGTGGCAGTAGACTGGAAGTGAGCATTAAGGGAGAGCGGCTGGAGGAAGTGGATAGTTTTAGATACTTGGGTGCAAATGTGGCAGGAAAAGGTGGAGTGAAGGTGGAGGTAGAATGTAGATTGAGAGAAGCGAGTAAATGCCTTGGTGGATTAAAGAGTGTAATGAGGAATAGACATTTGGGAATGGATGCTAAGAGGAGACTGTATGAAGGAGTGATTGTGCCAACAGCACTGTATGGGGCAGAAACATGGAACATAAGAGAGGAAGAGAGAAGGAGTTTGAATGTGTTTGAGATGAGGTGTCTGAGAAGTATGATGGGGGTTACTAGGCTAGATAGAGTGAGAAATGAGGAGGTGAGGAGAAGAATGGGGGTGGAAAGGGAGTTGGGAGATAGGGCTGATGAAAGAATATTAGGATGGTTTGGACACATGGAAAGAATGAGTGAAGAAAGACTAGTAAAAGAGGTATGGAAGGCAGATGTGGAGGGAGTGAACATGAGGGGACGTCCTAGGATGAGGTGGATGGATGGGGTGAAGAGGGCTTTGAGGAAGAGGGGAATGTCTGTTGAGGAAGGACAGGAGAGGACAGAAGACAGGGGTGAATGGAGAATGGTTGTATATGGATGATGTTGTCATGCATGAGGTGGAATGGGCGGGGGGATGTAGTATGTGTGAGCAAAATTTGATGCAGCCCGAAGGGATTTCTCCCCGTCTTCTCATTTTATGCATTGGGGGGACGGAGAGGGCGGGTCGCCGATTTAATGAAGCGGCCTTGCTGTGGATGTGCTGTGTCTTGCGACACTGCTTCTGACCCAGGGCAGTGGACAAGGTGCAGGGATGACCCGTCATTCAGGAGGTGCTAAGATAAGAGGGAGGGTGGAGGGGTGTGGAGTGTATTCAGGGATGGAATGGGTGGGAATGATTTTGTGCCTTTTTCTTTTTGGCTACCCCCCTTGTAAGGGGGAAAAAGCCTTGGTATATGTATGTATGTATATTTCAAACATCCTTCACAGGTTTATAAACCAGAAGAATATTCATTACATATCTCTTGTATGAACACCCACTGATCATTAATCAAAACCTTAAGGTGCTGCAAACTTACCAATCATAAGCCTAATAGTTTCTGGGTTGAACTTGGTCCAATTCCCGTTAGACAGGGCTGCTTGCAATTCCTGAGCTTCAATTGCTCCACTTCGATCCTTGTCCACTCTGCAAAGACCAATCAATAATGATAAGAAACATCCCTTGATTTTATAACTTTCAACTTTCTGGTGTTCCAAGACATCTTGAATGGATTGTTCAAGTTAATATATATTTACATACACATATACACATACACAGACACTCACTATATGAGGAACAGTAGCAACCACTAGATGGACTGGGAAAATGCTGAGCTTCTAGTACATGAACCCAACAAGATTCATAGAAAATGTTTGGAAGCAGCCATCATACAAGGAACCAACACAATTGAACAAAACAGGGGCATGTTCAATATCTCACCCCACCTAATTCCTTTAATACCTATTGCCCACAATTTTTTAGGCTATCACTAGTTGCCCTCCCCCCCTCCCATAGACATTTACCCACCCCTCTTATTTTCTTCTTCCTTTTGTTCCTCAGTTGTGAGCTAATGTCCTTCACCCAGCCAATTGTTCCATCTTATCCTTAACTTTTCCTGTTCCCAGACATTTGGTCCACCTTCTCCTTAACCTTTCCTAATATTCAGTGATGCCCTCCCCCTACCTCCCTTCCTCTCTCCCTCCCCCCCCATTCCCACAGTTCTTATTTAACCTCAGTCATTTGTATTGTAACTATGTACTTGAAAAAGTTGTAACAAGCGAAACGCTGTGCTAATAAAGACTCCATCCTTACATTTGGTGTTAATTTCGATAGACTTGTTGGCAATTGTCACTTTCATACAGAGTAGGAGATGGGACGCTATAAGCATTGCTCATTTCCTGTATACTATAATCAGGCATGTACACGCACACACACACACACACTCGCATGGCCGGGTTCAAATCCCACCAAGGGCTGAATAATTTCAGTATCGCTGTGCTGCAAGTCATTACTCCAACTCTCGTGGGAATTTAAGAGCAAACTAGACACTGTGAGATACAAAGACAAGACATCACAAGCTAAACTCCCCTTCCCGTAAGATACAACTGGGTAATACACATAGATGGAGATGAAAAGTTGAATTGGCAAGATGTAGCTGGTGAGGTACCACAGGCCTCTGTTTTAGCACCTAACTGAACCTGTATGGTATTGAATATCAATATGATGACTGGAATAGGTACCTATGCAAACTTTGGCTGATGATGCCAAAATTAAATCATGAAGAAAATTAATAGAGATGAGGATTGTAAATTGCTACAGAAAGACCATAAGATTGAGTGAATAGAAATGGAAGATAAATTTCAATATAATGAAAAATCTTGGCATTGGGTCAAAGTAAAACAGGACAGATGATATAAAATGAGAAAGAAAGAGGCAAAGGAGGAAAAAGATTTGGGGATTTTAATCAGGGATGATCTGTTGCCACAACAAAGTTAACAAGAACCTCCCTAGAATATGCCTTCACAGAACTGTTCCCAACAATCAACAAACTGAACACAAACAACTTACAAACACTGCATACACAAATAAAAATTCCTCCCAACAGAACAAAACATGAAAAAAGACAGGAACACAATTCTAGGTCAGAATAACAACACATACCCTTCACATATTGCAATACAAATCCCCTCACTAACAATCCCCAGACAAACACACTATATATCTTCTCTAAGTGACTTATGGTCCCATGTCGGGGTTGTTGACACATTCTTGGAGGCTACAAGTCTTCAACAAGAGAAACCAGGGGCAATGAACTGATTGATCTTGCATACACATAAAATACACACACAAAAAAAGATAACACATGGGTTTATAACATTTAAATCTATCCTATAGCATAAAATAGGACAACAATGTATGTCCTGAAGCAAAGAATGAATTAAATCAAAACTTACTTTTGAAAAACGGACCATAAGAAGTTACGGTCTGGAGCTCCTGTAGTAGCCATGATGCTGATCCAAGATCAAATACTGTAAATATAAGAAATCATTAGCAATGGCATTGAAACAACATCGTGTCTAAGACTGTATGGGGCAGATACTTGAAAAGTAAGGGAGGCAAAAATGAGAATTTGAAATGTGTTTGAGAAATATGATGGGAGTTATAAGGATGAATAATAAAAAAAATGTGGCGAGATGGAGTGCAGGGGAGGATAGAGAACTAGCAGACAGGGCTGATCAAAGAATACCAAGAATGTTTTGGATATTCAGTGGTTGCTGCCAGTCATTTAGGAGCTGTGGGCCTCCAATTCTATTCCAGTATGATTCAAACACATTTTCTCTTCCTTCTCTTTGGCATTTGAAATATCTATTTGTTTCCCTATCGAATTGTTAAGTTAGGAGCTTTTGAACAATGTAAGTTTCATGTTTATCAGCGTTTGTATGATTCTGGAATTTTACCAGGCTTCCTGAAAGAGAAATCTGGGACAACCTCTCGTGATCAGCAGTTTTCTCTCCAAAAGGCAAAACTATAGATAAAAACTAGTTTATAACACTACAGTACTCAACTTCATCATGATGTACCTTGATTTTGATTGGTTACTGAATTAGAAAATATTTCCATCATTATCAGAATAAAAAATAAATAAATAAATAAACTGCTACCATTACAATTTCCCAAAACAAATTTCTCTCAGTTGTTCCCACAACTTTCTTTACATAATTACTACCAATTTGTTTTACTTACACACAAAAACCTTTCTCCGTTGCCATAATTATATTATATATCAGTTTTCCGTTGAAAACATGTTCAATTAATCTCGTCCTAATATAAAATTTTATAATCCCATACACAATGATTTTAGGCAAGCATATGAACATGACAAATTAAGGTTCCACTCTTAAAATTCAAAGAAATATTAAACATACTTATCGATATGTGAATCGCCCTTACTGTTGACAAGTCACAAGTGAGGGAATTCAAGTTTGTCACACCTTTCTTGTAAAACATTTACCTACTGTACAGCTGTTTCAGTACCACTTCTCTAGTTGTGACAAGCTTCTGCAGAATTGTACTTTTTTTAAGGCACGTTTTCACACTAACACACAAAGTGATCTCTGTCGTACTCTCACCTCTTCTCAGTAAGACTACTCCCACAGCAACTGCTTCCCTTCCACTAGTCACCTCACGAGTGTATATGATGTCGTCATCAATGACGCAGTGATGACATCATTCCTTTATATTGCCGTATCCTTGAATCGTAGAACACTTTCTCTGGTCGACGTAGCCTATTCACAAGGATGAATCATGTTTACTGACGTCATACACTGAACGAGGAAATAAAAGTAGTAATTGTAGATGCTTAGTATATATATATATATATATATATATATATATATATATATATATATATATATATATATATATATATATATTTATATATATTCATATATACTTATTTCAATCTCCCCGTTTCATTTTTGCTCGCCTTCTCTGGACAGTACTATATATATTTTATATATATATATATATATATATATATATATATATATATATATATATATATATATTATATATATATATTATATATATATATTATATATATATATATATATATATATATATATATATATATATATATATATATATATACGTTATTTGTCAATTCAATTTAATTTCGTTACTATTATCGCGGCTGTATTAGACATTTTTAAATTCTATTTTTCTTACTATGAGACATTCATTCTCAGCTCTCTCAATATAATCGAACCATATGTTTTATGTTTTCTTTAGAGATTGTCTATTCCGTTCTTGATTTTTGTTATTTCTCGTTGATACACTGGACACATTATTATTCGTGTATGCATATTTCTTAAGGGCCATTTACACGGTCAAAGGGTTTGATATACAAAGTGTCGCAACTTTAGCGTTGCGACACGCTATCTAGTGTTTTCCCATTTTCTTCAAGATTTCGGCCTCTTCTTTATATGCAGACTTAGTAAGCACCATTTTCTTTTCGCCCCCGGGAGATGGCCCTTCAGCTAATACTTTTTCCCTCGCTCAGTAAAGCCAATGGAAGTCTTAAAGCATCCAGAGATTACTTCATTTGTCTGTCTGATTTTCATTTATTATTAGTTATATGTTAATTTATTATTATTTACTATTTACCTGTTTGCTTATTATTTAACTATACCTATGCATTTATTTATGTATTTTATTTGTTATTTACATTATTATAGTTTTTATTTATTACTTTATTATTAATATGATTTATTTTTCGCATCCGACCTAGTATTTTATTTGTTATTTACATTATTATAGTTTCTATTTATTATCTTATTATTAATATGATTTTTTTTCGCATCCGACCTAGATATGGATCAAAAGGTCTCCTGTCGGCATGCTCCTCCTTTGTAATCCTTTCATTATATTTTTGCTAAACATTCTCGGTAATAGCAGAGTAGTAGATGATTGGAATGCCTTGATGGAGACTGTTATTCAAGCAGAGACAATGAATATGTTTAAAGAGCAGAATAGACAAATTGTTAGAGGGGGAGCAATATGATGTTCCCTTTCTGGATTGTTAGCACACCTGCCAACTGCCAGGATTTAGTTGCATCGTGGTGGACCCGAAGACTCGACAATGGTCACAATACCATTTCTTCAGTGGATGATATGATATGATAAGGTAAAGTTACTCGAGTACTGTTTCCCCGCAGTATTTTGTTGTGAGAGTTTGGAGCCAATTGGTTGACATTGCCTTATTGGGTCTAAACATCCTCGATTTCCTCTATTAGGTGAGAATAATGTAAACATTCTCATCCATTTGACAAGACATCATTTCACCTCGTCATCCAAAGTTTTCTCTTCACAATCCACTCATACTGGGAGCCAACAGACAAAAGATCCTTTAGTATTTCAAAATGTTTCAACTTATTAAATGGCGTCAGTTTATTCACTATGTCATATTATTTTTGTGCCTTCACATTTTTGTATTATATGTAATCGTTTTTCTTTTCATGTATCACCTTTTGTTTACGTCTTTATTATTTTTTGGAGAACCCGCGTCATTCCATACCCCTGCGTGCCTGCCACTTCTAATTTTAACCTAGCTTAGATTAGGTTGATTAGAATCATCAGTCCATTTCCTTAAACTATTAATTATCTCACAAGACTCATAAAATTGTATCCAACTCCTGTCCCGGTATCATACTACATTCCTCAAGCAAATTGACATTTGGAAAATTCACGCGAAAAAAACAGTGTAATTTCCTTTTTGGTACCGTGCCGAGCGTGGCGTCAGTCAGTAGGTACTCAACCCTCCCGCCAACCACAACCCGGATGGAATAATCCAGCTCCCGGTCATCGCAAGTCGCATCCCAGGAATTCTGCGTCGAGGGGCCCGTGTGTCCATGTTAAATGACTCCTAAAGTGTATATAATGTGTGGACGGACTGCAAAAATTGTGAACCGTGTTCAATATATATGAATTTACTCCGCGTGAACTCCGAAGTAACCTTCGAGGGATGTAGCTTGGATTCCACCATCCCCGACAATGTGACTAACAAAATCCGTGGTCATCAAGAGCATCCTGCTCTTCTAAGTATGCTTCTCCATCAAGAGATTCTACCAAGCCAGCGCTACATCATTAGGATGGATAGAGGAGTGTTGCGATGTGAGGTATCTTTTTTATTTTAGCTTTAGGTACTAGTGCGCGCAGGGTTAGTCTAGAGTGGGTATCTCCTACCATGTGCATGTATAATATGAAGAGAAACCTTCGAGTCTTATGTCTGGAAATTCTCACCAATTTACTTAGGAAGTAAATATTTGCAGGATTTTTTCCATTTGATTGGTTGTGCTATTTCAATACTTGATTATTGTGGAGACACCATGAATTGTAATAAATGTTGAAATTATCTCAAAAATTTTGTTGTAGACCTTCTTTCTGCGAAAACTAAAAATTCAAGTACATTGTATAATATTTCTGTGTAACGCGAGCTCCACTCGTTTATGGTCCAAAAACATAGGTTAGAGTCTGCACTTCACGTCGTGAGCAACTCGCATAGAAATTTTCACTTCTTTCTTTTTCTCATGTCTTACGTATTACACCACTCCCTCTCTGATAAGTATTACTTCTGTCATATAACGACAAAAGGGGATAGGAGAATTTTTAGATATTTTATAATTAATGGGATTTTTTTCCTAGTAATCCCCAAACCCCTATCCCGGTCGTATCCAGGTTCTTTAAAACAACAACAACAACAAAAAAACACAAATTCCTTACAAACAAAACTTACTATAATGATCAATAGTTAATGAATAAGATTTAATCCCAAATTGAGATAAAACGAGATAGAAACAGAGTTTTTAAAATTCACGTAATTTTTCTTTTTTTCTATTACAACCCTACGAACACAGGTACACAGATGAAAATAACACGTATAGATAAAAATAAGAAAAACAACAGATAACGAGGGCCAGAAGACGGACAAGTCCCTGATGACACTCCTAATTCAGTCTCCCAAGAAAAAGGTGACCTAACTAAAATAAAAACCCCGAAATAAAATTACGTAAGTAGATAAAAAGGGTGGGGAAAGAAAAAGAGATGAACAAAAGCCTAAACCGACAGGTTCACCTCAAATAAATAAAAAAAAAAAAAAAAAAAAAAAAAAAAAAAAAAAAAAAAAACAAAAAAAAAAAAAAAAACATCCTATTCCACTGGAATTCGGAATCCTCGCACCCAACTAAGGAAAATTTCCACTACTTACGTGGGTTACCTAGGTTGCTTACATCCTTAGGTAAAAAGGGGGGGGGACT
>NC_134777.1:114015278-114127778 GCF_046742065.1 Oratosquilla oratoria | reverse complement strand
GCGTATTGCCCTTACTCACGTAGACATATAAAAGGAAATGGAGGTGGGTATACCTTCGTTGGAGTTACATTCTGATTGATCTCCACTTATTCTAATTAACATATTTTTGAAATATACAAATA
This sequence comes from Oratosquilla oratoria, assembly GCF_046742065.1. NCBI lineage: Eukaryota > Metazoa > Arthropoda > Malacostraca > Stomatopoda > Squillidae > Oratosquilla > Oratosquilla oratoria. The sequence continues at coordinate 114,127,656 of NC_134777.1, read as the reverse complement.
CGTGTATATATATGAAAAAGAAAAATTTCGGCATTGTATCTATATTTCCAATAGCTGTAATTCTTGTTTCTACTTCAAGGTGTGAATAGCTGCTGAGGGTTGATGTTTGACCGTCGTTCTCATGATCAAACTGTTGATGACGTCATGTCGCTTGAAGGCCATCCACCAAGGTCAGGCTCAGCCAGATTTGCTTCAAACCATTTGACAAACGTGTTTGATAACCAAATACTGTATTCCATTCATATGATTAAACATCACTTCAAACACGTGTCTGACAAACCGTTTGACCGTGCAAATGGCCCTTTAGGCAAACAACTACGATTTTCATACTTTTCTTTGCATTCAGATTTGTCAGTGTTGATGAACTTTGCACATTTTTACCAACAGTAACCTTCAGTTTGTATCATTGACAGTAACGTTATCTTATCATCGAACGTCACCGTTAATGCAAACGTTAAATACCGTTATCAATGCTGTATTTATTCCATGATCATACAGTATATTGCTTTCCTGATATTTGGAGAGTAATGTCAACATGCAGATTCCGACTTCATTATCCTTGATATTTTTCCACAAGTTTAATTTGTAATTAAAGGGTAATCAGTAAGCTTAGGTACAACTTTGCATCTTATCTTTTGTAATGTTATTTTCATGAGATACTTGCTTTAAAAGAAATATCTTATCTCATAAGTGCTACTTGAGGGAATTTTTCACGAAAATATTCGTCGTTTGAACAATATCTACTTGTGGGCAGGCAACAATATGTTCCGAGAACAAAACTGAGGTTTGTACGGTTGGCTACGGTAGTGATAACACCAAAACAGAAAGTAATACATACATCACTCAATGCCCTATGCGAGTTAAGAGTAGCCTTCGTGATCTAGAAGTGACAGTAAGCAACGACTGCATACTTAGTAACTACTAAGTATTTCAGCGGCTTTGACCCATCGTTTTTCGCTCATATTTCCGAAATAACCATTCACATCAGTATGATATATTAGCACAGCCTAATTCACACCCGGCCATAATTTTATTTGTTAGAGTGCATTTACAAGTGTATTAAATTACGGCGTTTACTCTTGATATTAAGTGTGTCGTAGCCGACACCCGTGAAGTAAATCGAACAGGTGAAGTCGTGACGTCATCACAAACTACCTCGTGTATCCCAACTTCACTCGATTTACTTCACGGGTGTCGGCTACGACACACACAATATCAAGAGTAAACACCGTAATTAAATACACTTATGAATACACTATAACGTCAAAAATTATGGCCGGGTGTGAATTAGGCTGTGCTAATATACCATGCTGATGTGAATGATTATTTCGGAAATATGAGCGAAAAACGATGTGTCAAAGCCGCTGAAATACTTAGTAGGCGCACTCCAACGCAAAGTCTGCGAGAAGACTGATGGGCTGGATCTTCAGAACTTTCAGCACAAGAGAGGAGGATTTTCTCATGACTTTGGAGAAACCTGGTGTTGTCTAAACCGGAGTATTGCTGTCAGCTGTGGAGCCAAACTAATTTTGGGGAAGATAGAGAAGCTTGAATCATTACAGAGAAGTTTCACCAGTAAAATGACTTCCCTGGCTGGTAAAACCTACTGGTAACGCCTGAAATACCTGAGGCTTTACTCTCCCCAAAGAAGATAAAGGTATTAGATTATATACACGTAGTAAATTCTGGAAGGATTGGTACCTAACCTCGGCATCAACGTGAGCCCTAATTGTACGCGAGCCTCAGAGCGTTTCAGTAGGACTGGGCTTCAACTTTTCAATAGCCTTCCATCGTGTATGAGAAACATGCCAGCCTGCAGTGCAGAAATTCTCAAGAAACGCATGGACAAGACAGAGGACACGCGTCCTCTGCCCTCATACCAGACTCTCACTACAACAAACTGGGCCAGCTCAAACCAAAATAGAGGTTACAGTGGCATTGCCTGTAGCAGAGGACATTAGTTGTCCTAAATCTTCTTAAGGATACTCAGGGATATCCTTTACAGCTTCTATCGTCCTTGCTTACATTAATGTTTTTTTTTTTTTTTTTTTTATCTCAGACTCAAATTTCTGTGTTTCTTGGACTAATATTTTATTCCAATTTGTCTTTGCCATCAAGACTACAATCAAATGACTTTAATTATTAAAGGGAGTGGCACACTCGATATATCTTGTTAGCATGCTATTTGTGTTAATAACTTTGATTTTTGCTATTCAAAATAAGTAGCATGCTACTGACTCTTGCTGCTTGGAAAAGTATGGGTATGGGCTGTCTAGAAACGACCATATGCTTTCGTGGGATCTTTTCTTGTGTGTGTGAGGTGAAGAACAGCCAGTTACAAAATGAAGGATGGTAGTGTGAAAAAGCAACTATTGCTACTAAGCTGAATCGAGCCGGAGGTTCAGGCGTGGTCAAGGAGGCCCTGAGTAGCATGCTACTCACTTTGGATAGCAACAATCAAAGCGAGTAGCAAAACGAAGTTGCATGGGAGCGAGAAATTATTTGTGGGTAAGGTGGCGGCACAGTAGGCATTTCTCGCTAGCATGCTACTTGCTTTTGCTACTTGCTTTGCAAGCAAACTCTTGCGTATCCGTCACAGGAAATGTTTTGATGACATTTATTTATTTATTTATTTATTTTTTATTATTTTTTTTTTTGTGGGGGGGGGGAGCCAGCGGCTAATGAAACCAACAACAAAGCTTCCCACAAAAATTCTCCTACTGTTTACAAAAGTCTACTGCGATAGCCGAAAAATTCTGAACACCGATTTCATGTTGTTTTTAATTCTATAACAAGTGTATAGTGACAATGAAAGATATATAGAAATTTCACGTATAAACAATAATATGCACACTTAATTCTATTTATATTTTACATATAAACCCCTAGAATGGTGGCTCATCTAAGCACTCAAGTGAGTAGCAAAACTTGCTATTAGTTTGTGGTGAACAGTCCCCCACATGTGCTTCTACGCGACATTTTGTCTTATAGTATCGCTGCTCCAGAATTAGGATGGACAAGGAATGTGTGTTGTAGAAACAGCTGGCCTTCGGCCTTGTATTACTTTTGTTAAGTCCATATTACGCCTGTACTACAGGCATTTGTATCCTCATGAAAGCACAAATTAGGCCCTGCCATGTTTCGGTCAGTCTGGGTCCTCCGCTACCTTTCGGTACGCAAGAATGGTATATAAGGAGGCAGGCTATGCTCTCCATGTTCAGTTCTCTTCTGTACTTGTCACCAGCGGTGCGCGACCCAAGGCCCACGGCCACTTTTGTGGTTAGGGCATGCCTCGGAGCCCGACCGCCGACCCAGCCTAGGTCGACACTCGCACTAACCAGAATAAAACAAGCAAACACTCTTGAGCTTCATTCACTCCCTCGGCACCAAAACACAAGTAACGTCCTCGTAATGTTACATTGGTGACCCTGGGAGTTTTGACGCGAGTGCACCCAGCCTTCTGATCTGGTTCATCGACAACTTGTGTGACTCCATGGACGTTCTTCAACCCCACCACAGTTGCAGCCACCGCACCGCCAACCGCTGTGGTCATCACCACAGCCTTCGCAGCTACAATCGCCTCATCGTTCGACGTCACAACCTTCTCCTCGCTCGACGTCACGGGCGGCCGGATGCTGCGCCCTACACACCATTGACGTCAGCCAGACGAGGAGGTTATCGCTTCCACTGACGTCACTCACGGCCGCTTTCCCGACGGACGTCACGAGCAACACAGATTGACGTCACGGCTGCCTCCCTACTGACGTCGCTACTTCTAGAAAGCCACCGCTGCCGCTGTCATCGGCACCAAAGCACAAGTAACGTTCTCGTAATGTTACAAGTCCTCCCAGCAATCTATCCACTTTTCCCAGCAGCAAGAGTCAGTAGCATGCTACTCAATTTGAAAACGAAAAAATCAAAGTAACAAAACCAAGCGGCATGGTGCCGCCACCTTTAAAGTGGCTGCCCACCATGCATTTCTCGCTAGCATGCTACTCGCATTACTAACAACCTCTTGCTTATCAATCACACAGGAAACGTTTTGCTGGTGACTTTTTAGTAAGCGGTTATCTAAAACAATAACAAAATTTCCCGTCAAACTATGCAAACGAGTCCTTTACTACGGTGGCCAAATAAATAAAATCATATTGTGATTAATGTTTGAATAAGGGATAAGTAACATATGTGAATAAAAAACACGTATAAACAATAATATACATGATCAATTCTATCTATATCTTATAAATAACCCCAGGAAAGTTGGCTCATTTGAGCACTTAAGTGAGCAGCAAAACTTGCCATTGGTTTCTAAATAGCAGGTCAGTAGCATGCTACTCTAGAAAGCAAAAATCAGAGCAAGTAGGTAAAATAAGTAGCATGGTAATGATAAATGACTAGTGCGGCGCCACCTTTAAACATAGTCTGAATGTACTGTATGGCATTCATAGATCACTGACAACAACGTGGGAGAGAATGTCTACGGATATAAAAAAAAAAAAGTGCCTTGTCGTAAGGCGAAATGGAATTCTGAGCATATATACACGCTTCTGGAATACTGCAGAGAATTCCCAATAGTGTGGGATTGTGGACATGAGCAGGTCAGCAAGATTCTCCAGAAAAAAAAAAAAAGAGAAATTCAAGTTTGATTTCCCTACTCTGGCATTAATTAACTACAAATATATTTATTTTCATTCCTGCCTATTGTAATTTAATGGAAGGTTAGGTCCCATTAAATACAATTTACCAAAGTTCTGATTAGGTTAGCCTAGCTAGAAAACATACTTTTATTAATTATTCATTTTAACTCTCAGTTTCTCTCAACCTACAAGCCCTGCCCTCTTTGTGTGACCTGACCTTACCAGTAACTGGGAACTAACCAAGGTAAGCTACCTTGGAGGCTGGACTTAGCTTCTGTGACTTAAAATTAATGTACACTTAATTAAATAAGGCTTATGGCCGCTCAATGACAGTTCCATTAATAAAAGGCCTGTCAATTTATTTTCTGTTGAAATAATTCATCAAGTTCACACAGAGCCATTTGTAAGAATCTTTTCCCCCCCATTACATTTAACACTAGTTATAGAGGTATTAGTGTTACTAACACATCTAACTAGTGTTAAATGAAATGGGGAAAAAATGGGCATTGGTAAAGAAGGGAATGTCTGTTGAGAAAGGATGGGAGAGGACAAGATATGGGTGAATGGAGAATGTGTATGGATGATGCTGTGATGCATGAGGGGGAGTGGGTGGGGGATGGGGGGTAAGGGAGTATGTGTGAAAAATGAATTGACACAACCTGAAGGGATTTCTCCCCCATCTTCTCCATTTCTGCATGAAGGGATGGTTACCAAATTAATGAAACAGCCTTGCTGTGGATGTGCTGTGTCTTGCAACACTACTTCTGACCATGGGCAGTGGGCAAGATGCAGGGATGACCCACCATCTAGGAGCCAAGATAAGAGGGAGGGAAAGGGGTGGATGGGAGTGGAGTATGTGGGGATGGAATGGGTGGGAGTGGTTTTTATGTCTTTGTTTTTTGCTACCTCCCTTGTTAGGGGGAAAAAGCCTTTGGTATGTATGATGTACATTTAACTTTCACTTTCCAATTTCCCTTGCTTAGATTAATGTGCCAAGTATTTTGCAAGTGATGTCCATGGCAGGTTTGCTACAATAAAAGTATTTTTTCAACAAGAGGTGAAGATGATCCACAACACACATTGTGGATCAAGTGGTGTACAGCCAAAGTGGGAGGTTTTTTTTTTGCATGTTTATGTACGTTGCCTCATCATGATTGGTATACTACAACAGCTTCATCAATCTCATTGGCTAATCCAAGTCTTCCCAAGAAGAGAAAGTGAATACACCAGCTCATCAGAAAATTGCTAATGTAGTTGCAGCAATGGGATTTTAGATAAGCCACCAAAACCAACCATGGTTAAGGAGTTTCAGCAAATGCTTTCTACTCTCCTGCCCTTTGGGATGGAAGACAGAAAGACGTGGCTGTAAAACTCCCAATGTTATTCATAACGAACCTCCACTTTCACCAAATGACCTTGCACTCAACTAGGCACCATTTTTTTTTTTTTTTTCAATAAATGAAGTCATGTATTTTTATTCCTCATCCACTTGTCTGCTTGTGATGTGATATTTTGTATCAAACTGGCATTTTTCTTTGAGATTTTTTTTATACATTCCTTCTCTCATTTCAGAAAAATGAATACGTACAACTGAACCCATGTGGTGAATGGGGCATGACACTTGTAGTTTTATAATTTTGTATCATAGAACAGTATAATAATATATAAAGAGGGATGGAATCCTGGGACATAAAACAAACTTTTATTGTATTTATTTGTAAATCATTTGCTGTATATACAACATGAACATAAAATTAAATAGACTGATAGGAAAGACTGTAATACAGGGAGGATCTAGTGGAGTGGGGCCGTCCTGTATTGCCAATCAACTTGCCCTTCGTTATTGAAATATGCAAGGAACTGATCCCTCACTACTTTTGCCTCATTCTCTGCATTACAAGGAATGCATACAAGATCCTGCAAGGCTCCAGCAACCTCAGGATGCCTAGTATTACTGGTGCTGCCATGTTGATATTCCTGCCCTGCCTGTTCATCACAAGTGTATTCATCAGGGGTCTTTGAAAGGAGGTAGTTATGAAGAACAACCGTTGCTAAGATAATCTTAGTAATATTTTGGGGAGAAGTTAGGATAGCTTGTTGGAATATTCTAAACTTTGCAGACAATATGCCAAATGCATTTTCTGCGGTGCGTCTTGCATGACATAGCCGATAGTTGAAGTTCATCTTTTCAGGGGTTAAGTCCTTACTAGTATAGGGTTTCATAAGGTTCTTTTGTAAGGGGAAGGCATTATCACCGATCACAACACTTGGACACACAATATTTGAATACGGAAGTGAGGTAGGTGGTGGGATCCTGATAATGTTATCCTGTAAACCCTTTTTCAGCGAGCACTTGTCCCAGATGCCTCCGTCACTTGCATGCCCATCTCCACCGACTTCAACGAATAAAAACTTATACCTGGCATCAACGAGAGCAAGCATAATTACACTAAAGTTACTATTGTAGTTGTATGTTGACCCAGACTTTGCAGGTTTGCCGATAAGTACTCTCTTCCCATCCACAGCTCCGATACAGTTGGGAAATTGCCATTCATTATTGTAATCTGCCTGCACTTGACGCCACTCGTCTTCTGTCTGAGGCAGCCTCAGATGATTTGTAAGAAGCATCTGGTACAGGGCATCACACACCTCGGGGATTATTCGGCTTAATAGGTTAGGGCTGATCCTGTACACGTACCCTAATGACTGCTTGGATTCTCCTGAAAATTGATTACATAAAATTAGGTCCCAAAGAAAGTAGAATTAGAGAAGTACAAATACATGGATTTTATTTAATTGAATATCACATGACTATATAGGTCTGTTTCCCAACCTTTCTTTCAGGCGACCCCAAGTGATCCTCATATGACTGCAACCACATTAATATATTTGTATATATGTTAATATATGACTAGTTCTTGAATATAAAAAGTAGGGGACAAGTATAATAAACATATGTGTAAGAAAGGTAATGTAAGGTTTTATGAGACAAAGTTAACATCATCATGGTTATTGTACTGAATTCATATAATTTTGCAAAAATAAATAAATAAATAAAAAAAATAGCATACAAGATGTCTTGCCAACCCCAGTGATACAGGTGATAGGCTATTTAGTTATTCATGTTTCATTAAAAGAATATATATAGTTTTATGGTTTTACTCTTAGAAACAGAACCCTTTTTCTAGTTCTTTACAAGAACTCCACTTTTTTTTTCTCTTGCCAGAAATTACCCACTTCCAGCAGAAACATTAAAATCATCAATACAGCCAATAAACTAAAATACTTTAGGCTAGGATGAAAACATTGTTGTTTATATAATGGTTGTCACACATTTGCACAAGTAACCAAACATTCATGTACAGTATATCTACTACAAAATAAAATAAAAATACTACAAAAGCAATTTGACCCATTTCATTTTCCGTTTAACACACTTTATTAATATTGGGTTAGAAAGTGAATATATATAAATATATATATATATATATATATATATATATATATATATATATATATATATATATATATATATATATATATATATATATATATATACATATGACAGAACCTAGCCTAACACAAGTTACCAAACCTAACCTATTCCAAATAGAGGGGATGTGTTGTCATGGTCATATTACAGTTTTAAACTAATCATTTGCATAGTAAATAAAGTATCAAAATATTCAAGCAAATTATTCGATTACAATCAAGTAGATGGTGAAACATTACATACAAAACTGTGGTATACCACTTCATTGTCAAGTAAATTACAAAAATATATACATTTGCACAATCACCTACAAGCTGAAATTATTGATGGCACAAATTAACTGGTAATGGCAAGATTGCACTGTCCAATAAAGGAATAACAATAAATAAATAACCAGTACTTTGTCTTACCTGTGACCAAATGTCTGAGTGTTGCTGATAGGCGCTTGTGTGCAGTCACTGCTTTCCTCATCCTGGTATCTTGTTTGCTGATGAAAGGTTCTACTAATGATAACAATTCTACAAACTGTTCTTGGTTGACTCTGTGAAAGAATCTGAAGGACTCATTATCTTCCAGACTTAATTCCTTCACTAGGTTGGCATACATACTTTTGTCATTACGTCTTGCTAGCCAGGGCCGTACCCATAACCTTTTCTTCTTCTTCTTCAGTTTCTGTAGCTTTCGGACCTGTATTAGTAACTGAAGTATTGTGACACAGTCTTTCAGAGTATACAAATCGGGATACATTATATGCTTATACTACGACGCAGGAGGATGCTTGTAATGTAGGACGTTTCGACCGCGGACGTTTTAGTCTCGGACGTTTCGGTCTCTGAAATTTTGTCGATCACGGTCATTTAGAGTTCACTTTTTACACACCTCTTTGAGTATCTGATAAATCGGTCATTTTGCTTCATAACATAATATCAGATAACATTTAATATGTTCTCATTATTAACCAAGAAAACATATCTTATTTCAAATTAACCAAGTATGTCCCATTTTGCTCCAAAATAATAAGGTATGCATACGTAATGACACATATTTGCAGGTTATTTAAATTCAATCAAATGTCAGATATAAATTTCCAATAAGGAATTTACTGTTTCACCACTTCACACCTTAAAATTCCTAACACAGGTTATGGCCCACCCCCTGCAGGTACGGTTGTGGTTATGGACTACCTACAATAGGTCACCCGATCGCGCGGGATCGTTGTTTCTGGAAGGGGGAGAGAAGTCTGTAGGGAAATGAAAAGATGGTTGTGCGTAAAAGGAGATTGTTGCAACTGAACCCATTTTAAGGATGTTTGCTAAGAGTTAGTGTCGTGGCTCAGGAGACTTGGACCTCACTATTTATGAAGGGATTCAGGAATAGTTTTACGGTTATGTTGTAGATCCTCACAAAGGTTCTTTGGCCGCGCATGTAGACCCTTATACATTGTCTTGGTTCTCTTGTTTGAACGAACACCTCGTACCTACTGGGTAATAATAGAACCCACACTATTCAGTACAGAGGCATTCGGTAAAAATAATGAAAAACAGACAAATTTCTAGCATATTACATGTTTAACTGAATGGAGATGTCTTAACTTAACATGATAAATAAGTTTAAACAACATATCACTTTTAAAACGTTATACATTAATGGGGCCGAAACGTCCGGGTCGACAATTTCATGAGGTTGAAATATCCGGGCCGAAAAATCGGCGCACGGAATACTTGGCGGGAAAGCTTTGTTCAAGATCTAAGAATATAAGGTCTAACCACTTCCGACCGAATTTCGAGGGAGTTGGCGCAGCGGGCCCGTGAACGTCACCTGGCTGTTCAAAGTGGGGTTAGCGGGTCCTATAGCTGTCAGTTGAAGCTGGTCCGTCGTTGGAAAATGACGTTGCCTTCGCTCGCACCGCTCCACGCAATTAGTTATATTCTGACAAATATTATATAAAATATATAAATATATATAAAATATTATAGTTCCTGTCTATATATATGAATATATAATATATATAATATATAAAATATTATAGTTCCTGTCTTCCTTGGCATTTCACAGTTTTCTTCAGTGTATCACAGAGAAAATGGACTCAGCCAAATGACGTCAGAAGCTGCGCAGAAGAATTCTAACGGTCTGATCTGTATATTTAGACCTTGGCTTTGTTATTGTTTCGTTAGCAGCTAGCCGAAAAATAACCAGCAACATCCTATGTGACGGCTACACAAGAGCTTGCTAGCAAAGTAAATAGCATGCTAGCAAGAAATGCCTTGTGTGCCGCTATCACATTTTCACTTGGCTCATTATAATTCTATTACTTGGGTATTACTGTAACAAAGGTTTACCAAGGAAAAGCATATTGGCATCATATCGCCACAAACTGACAAAAAACTTCTTTGTGAAAAAATTGTCATTAAACACACACTCCCAAATGAATGGAGAAGTGCTTGTACAGTTCCACTTCATAAAGGAAAAGGGGATAAATGTGACGTAGTTTTCGAGGAATTAGTTTGTTGAACATAGAAATTGAGGGAATAATTAATGAGTAGAAGTGTGGGTTTAGGAAACGGATGCATAGATAGAAAAAAAAAATTGGCGAGGCAGATTTGCAAGAAGCTTTTGTCAAAAGGTAAGGATGTATTTTGGGCCTTTATGGGTTTAGAGAGAGCTTATAACAGGTTAGATAGGAAGGCATTGTAGGAGGTATTGCAGATATATGGGATTGGGGGAAATCTGTTAAGGGCAGTCAAGAGTTTTTATGAGAGTAGTAGAGCTTGAGTATTGAAAATGGTGAGAGTAAGTGGTAAAGTGGTTTGAGTTGAATGGGGGGCTCCATCAAGGCTGTGTCATGTCGCCATAGTTGTTCAATGTGTACATGGATGGGGTGGTATACGAGGTAAATGCAAGTGTAATGGGCAATGGATTGGAGATGGTTAGAGACAGTGAAGTAGATGAGCCAGTTGTTTGTGGGTAATGCTGCACTTGTGGCAGGGTCAGAGGACCTAAGGCAGTTATTGATGGAATTTGGGAAGGTATGTGATAGGAAGAAATTGAAAGTAAATGTGGGTAAAAGCAATGTGAGATGTGCACGTGGACAGGGAGGCAACAAGTTGAAAATAAGTTAAAAGAGAGAGGCTAGAGAAAGTGGATAGTTTTAAGTGTTTGGGGTCACATGTAGCAGGAAATGGAGTAGAGGAGGAGGTAAACTGTACTGTGAGGGAAACACGTAAACATCTTGAGGGATTGAAAAATGTCATGAAAAATAGGCATCTGGGAATGGATGCAGAGATTATAAGGAGTGATTGTGCCTACGATACTGTATGGGGTGAAGACTTGGGATTTAGAGAAACATAACGGAGTTGAAATGCATTTCAGCTGAAGTGTCTAAGGAATCTAGAGGGGTTTACATGGGTGGAGTGAGATATGGGGACTAAGCTTTGACGTATTCTGGGTTTGGGAAGGAGAGGTCATGTGTGAAAAGGTTGAAGTTTTTATGATAATATGTATTGCTCCTTGGAAGACAACTTTGTAGTCTTTTGGTCCTTGATAGAAATTTTCCTGCCACCTGAAAAGTTTTACCACCCTTTCTAATTGTTGTGTTGTGCCTAGGTTTCCGTTATATTTTTGACAGTGCCCTCTGGGAATATAAGATACTTTTCTTATCTATCTATATACAATATATATATATACACTAGAGGCCTCCTCCCTCTTATATGGAGGGTGGCCAAGTCATAGCTCTCACTCAAAACAAATAAATTTATTCAGACTCCCCAACCAACTCAGCATCATGAGAATGAAGGGTTGTCTTGTCCCTCATGACACTGCATGGGTAAGAAACAATGCAACAAAGCACAGCTCTTCTACAGAAGGGCCCAGCTTCTGAAGTGGGTTTCCACACCACTTCACTGTATAGCAAGTCCCCTTCTCATCCACTCAATTAAATTTTGAAACAGAAGAGAAAACTCTTTTATTCATCACTTCTAATCTGTTTCTTCCCAGAGCTTTGTGGGAGGGCCCAAGGACTTTTGCAGGCTACAGTGGGGCTGTGGGCTTTTCACTTAGTAAAACTTACACAACAGTTGATAAACTGATCCTAATCTTTCCCACTGCCACCATTTATCTTCTGTTTGGTGATGCTTCCTTGTGATATCAAAGTCGTTTTTGCCAGGTTAATGACATGCGCTTCTTTCATTGTTCACACTTTTTACTCTTTAAGCACTTTGTACATGATCACTTCCTCTAACAGTTAACCTTTAAGTCAAGAAGTAGGTCACACATACTTATATTTCAGCTCTGTCAACTTGGAAAAAATCACGATCATCATATAAATAAGGCAATGTTGTGTTAATAATTAATTGTACATAAGTGATCCCTTTATACACAATTTATATTATGGACTACAACTATGGCCATTATGTACATGCACAGATATACAGTACAGCACATAAATATACTTTTATACTGTGTCATAAAAAGAAGAATAGGTATGCTCTTTATTCAAATAAGGCAATTGCTTAACCCTGGGTACACTTCAGGAATGAATGCTCCTAAACACGTTTTCATTACACACACAAACACATGCACCCATTCACTGCACACGCACACACACGTGTGCTCACTGTACACATACATCACTCATTGCACGTACACGGCAGGCCCTCTGCATCTATAGGTCTCACTGGGTCTTGAACATTTGCCTCACTGTGGAGCAAATGCCAGTGGATGGTTACAGGACTGGTTTATTCCTGTGTGAGGGTTGACAACTTAATGTTACACACACCCTGCCCCACATCATATTACTGTGCTCTAAGTCTATATTCACCCATGTCAGTCATATCTTGATGTACAAATCTCCATTTCATGACTGTGCCCTTAAATAGTGCTCCACAATATTCAGTTTACAAGTCCAGGTGCACTGTCTGTACAGTAGACTATGTGCCCTACTTTGTGCAAGTGAGCTTTACAAGAATAATTGTGATGACAATCGCCCTACTACCTAAGGGGTGTATTTGCACTGTCCCCTAAAGCATGGGCCCCAAGTATGCCACATCTCCAAATGGTGATTTTCCCAGGGGTAATGAACTGATTGTTTGATCTCATCCCAAAGCACTCTGAAAAAGTGATGAGCCTGAAGCAAGTGAAATTGGATTGTATTGTGAAAGTGCATGGAGAGTACAAGTTATGCTGCTGTTGGAAAAATTTTTCATGTCAATGAGAGCACTATGTGATACATGATGAAAAATTGTCAAAGATCTGGGATTTACTGGCAACTATTTTGTTTATCTGCTTGTCTGGGGACATGTCTTTGGTGATGATTACTCCTAGGTCCTTTTCAGAACCAACTTTCTTTACTTTCTTTGCACCGATTTTATAGTGTTCTGATATTCTTTTTTTTTTCTTACTTTTTCCAAATTCCATTATACATTTCTTAATGTTGATGTTCACTCCCCACTTCTGACTCCATTCTCAGACCTTGTTCAGATCTCTCTGTAGCAATTCACAATCTTTTTCCGTACTTACTTTCTTTAGTAGTTTTGTGTCATCTGCAAAGAATGTAACACTCCACACCTTCATCCATATCATTTACATATAAAGCAAACATTATCGGAGCCAATATGGAACCCTGTGGGACTCCACTTACCATTTCTTCCCAAGTAGAGTACCATTCATTTTTCTTCCATGCAAGAAATCATCCATCCATTTGAATAGTTTATCTCCTGTTATTTTGAGTTTTCTTGATAATTTTTTGTGTGGTACTTTATCAAATGCCTTTTGTAAGTCCAGGACAGCACAGTCTGCCCATCTGTCCCTTTCTTGCATTATATCTATTAACCTTGAATAGAAACGGATCAAATTTGTGGCACATGAATATGAATTGTCTCAGATTTAGTATATTCTCTTCCAGATGCTTAGTCCATCTACTTTTGATAACATTCTCACAAATTTTGGCTATTGTACTTGTAAGGGAGACTGGTCTATAGTTTGTTGGGTCTTCCTCGTTTCCCCCTTTATATATTGGCACGATGTTGGCATTTTTTGTCCTCTGGTACCTTTCCTTCTTTGAGTGAGCATTCATTTATCTTATATATTTTGTCCATTAGTTCATCTATACATTCTTTTAGTATCCAGTTTGCAATTCCATCTGGGCTGTGCAATTTTCTGGCATCAAGGTCAATTATTTGGTCCCTTATTTCTTTCTGTGTCACAATTATTTCTCTCATTGGGGGGATCTTTTTCCCTTTCCTTCATCTCAATTGTTTATGTTTTCTTTAGTGAACACAGATTTGAAATGTTTGCTCATAATTTCAGCCATTTCTATATCCTCTGTGTATTCCATGTTCCCTTGATGTAGTTTCACTATTTCCTGTTCATTTTTTAGTTTAACATTCATATATCTATAGAATAATTTAGATTGATCTTTACATTTGTCTATTATGTCTTTTTCAGTTTCTTTTTTCTTCCCTGTGTATTTTTACATATTCATTTCCATCTTTTCCAAGCTTTGTCTCTTCTATCTTTTGCCTCACTACAGTTTTTGTTATACCAGCACTTAATGTACACCTTTTCCTGTTTTTGTTTTGGCACAAATTTATCCACTCCTTCTTTACAGATTTCTTTTAAAATTGTCCATTTCCCTTTCACCTGGGTTTCTTCATTAAAGAATTTTCCCAATTCGCTTTTTGAAAGAATTTTCTACATACATATACCAAGGCCTTTTCCCCCTTACAAGAGAGGTAGCCAAATAGGGAGAGGCATAAAACCATTCCCACCCATTCCATCCCTCAATACACTCCACACCCCTCCTATCTTAGCACTTCCTGGATGACGGGTCATCCCTGCACCTTGCCCACTGCCCTGGGTCAGAAGCAGTGTCGCAAGACACAGCACATCCACAGCAAGGCCGCTTCATTAAATCGGCGACCCCCCCTCTCCGTCTCCCCATGCATAAAAGGAGAAGGGGAGAAATCCCTTCAGGCTGCGTCAAATTTTGCTCACACATACTACCTCACCCCCCATTCTACCTCATGCATCACATCATCCATATACAACCATTCTCCATTCACCCCTGTCTTCTGTCCTTCCTCAACAGACATTCCCCTCTTCCCCAAAGCCCCCTTCACCCCATCCATCCACCTCATCCTAGGACGTCCCCTCATGTTCACTCCCTCCACATCTGCCTTCCATACCTCTTTTACTAGTCTTTCCTCACTCATTCTTTCCATGTGTCCAAACCATCCTAATACTCTTTCATCAACCCTATCTCCCAACTCCCTTTCCACCACCATTCTTCTCCTCACCTCATTTCTCACTCTAGCCTAGTAACCCCCATCATACTTCTCAGACACCTCATCTCAAACACATTCAAACTCCTTCTCTCTTCCTCTCTTATGTTCCATGTTTCTGCCCCAAACAGTGCTGTTGGCACAATCACTCCTTCATACAGTATCCTCTTAGCATCCATTCCCAAATGTCTATTCCTCATTACACTCTTCAATCCACCAAGGCATTTACTCGCTTCTCTCAATCTACATTCTACCTCCACCTTCACTCCACTTTTTCCTGCCACATTTGCACCTAAGTATCTAAAACTATCCACTTCCTCCTGTCGCTCTCCCTTAATGCTCACTTCCAGTCTACTGCCATTTTCACCCCTTGTACATCTCATCACCTTACTTTTACCCACATTTATCTTTAGCTTTCTTCTATCACATACTCTCCCAAACTCTGTCACCAACTTCCTCAGTCCCTCCTCCGATCCTGCCACAAGCGCAGTGTCGTCTGCAAACAACAGCTGGCTCAACTCCCACTTTTCTCCATTTTCTTTAACCATCTCCAATCCCTGACCCACTACCCTTGCATTTACCTCTCGCACTACCCCATCCATGTATAAGTTGAACAGCCAGGGCGACATAACGCATCCTAAGTTCCCCAAATCCATTTTGTTATACATCAGCCTTCCTTTTCTGTGTTTCTCAGTTCTCCCCATATACTTCCTCTTTTAGTTCGAGCTCAAGTAGTATGTGGTCACTCTTCCCAATTGGTGCCTTGTATTCGATTTTATCCACAATTTCAGCCTTTGGTGTAAATATCAAACCTAGTCCCAACAGTTCTTTGTTATTTCTATATCTGGTATTTTCTTTTACCCATTGAGTCATTGTGTATTCAATGGTCATGTCCAATAGTATGTTTCACCAAAGGTCCTCTCCACCCTTCAGTCATCTCCCAATAATTTCTGTAGAGTTAAAATCACCCATGATTACAAGATTTCCTCCTTTCAGCATTTCATTTAATGTATGCCTTGTGTCTTCCAACATTTTGTGATGGCCATTTTCTTTCCAAGAACATGTTCTTAGGGGCACATAGACCATCACAAATTTTCTTCTTTTCTTGTCACTATTTTCAACATTCATCATGATCAATTCCACATTTTCTCCTTTTGTGATCTTCGTCACATTTAAGCCCTTCTTACTTTAAAACATGACTCCACCCTGCTAGGACGGTGCCCCTTACAGAGGGCTCTGTAGCATGGAATTTAATTAACCATACCCTTGGTCCAACTTGCTGGTGGCATGGTCCTAAATGCTGTCACCTCAACCTCCACTACAAGTAACAATGCTCTAACACAACACTCACCTTGATGGTGATTAGGCTTCAGTATCTTCATGATTACATGAGCTATGTCAATGGAAATAAAAATCTCAGTAGAATCACCCATACTGAATAGATCTGTACTAAAGATGGGACTAAGGTCACCTTGCACACACAGTCGCAACATGACAATCCTCCCCACCCCCTAACCACTTCAGAAATATGGAGCAGACAAGAAGAAATCACTTCAGGCCACACCATTTCCTCTTCCAACTGTGTACAAATGAATTTATTACTATATAAAAGGAAAAGTCAATGTAACATTCTTCTAAGATGGAACTGCCACATTGTTACAGGCTTCATTTCATCTAGGAAATGTCTAACAAACTCAGAGGTAAAAAAAACATATCCTCAAAAACTTGAGCAATTACAATATTCATGACCACTTCTTTTATTGATCATTAATATCCCACCCACCCTTTTTTTTAACACCTTTTTTTTTTTTTTTTAGTAAAACTGTCAGTGATAGATCAAATCCCTAAATTACTTTAAATAATAATATTCTGGTATGCACTATTACAACTATAGGATACAGATCACCGGATTTGAACCACCAAAATTAGATAAAAAAGCGAGGATAAAGATGGGGCCCACACATCTATTGTGACACCATACCAGCCCTGCCGAGATGGAACTATACTCTGTGAGTAGTTCCTATCTAAAATACCACTACCTATCAGGCCTACCAACTACACTTAAAACAACCACTGTATGTAAAGGCATTACAGTGTCCCTGTAAGTCCTGGGCATTCATTTTTGAGGACCCAACATCCACTCTGTAAACAGATTCTCAGAGCAGAGACCACACACTATATGGACTAAAATCTCCACACTTAAAATTAAAACAAGTCTGCAGTTTTCACGTGCAACTTGGGTCCCTGAAACTTCATATAACCATAAAGCTGTATGACTTACCATAACAAACCTACAAATGCTACAGTTTTATAGTATCTGACCAGTCCATTAATGGGACTGAGAAAGTGTTAAGTACTCAAGAATACCAAACCTTTCTGATATCTATTAACACTTCAGATAGCAATATCACAACCATGAGTAGACATTGTTCTCAGGCTTTCTGTTATGGAACAGTCTTTACAAATTATTTGACACATGTGTTCCATTTCTACATTTTTTTCACTATAACCTTCCTTATGAATGCTACTGCATCAGTCGAGCCAGAAGGCATTAGAGCACCTCTGAATCATGGCTACAGAGGCTTGTAACCATATGCAGCATAACCTTAACTTAATAGAACCTTGTTTATATCACTGTGTTGAAGAATATTCATTACAGATGCTATAGTTTCACACTGATATCTCATGATCATCACAGAGTTGAACATAATCACCTTTTTTATTTCAAAAGTTATTTTAGATTATATATTTCTATGAGGAAATAATTATAACTGAAGTATACAGCATGAACTTGGAGTTAATTTTACAAATTAATGTGGGTGGTTTCAGCACAAGGCGAGTACAATTCCCTCTCTGCAACAGAAGTGATTATAAATACAATTTTTTTTGCCATATTGTTTTTGTGTAGACCCAACAATTCATAGTGTGCCCTTTCAACAGTAACATAATGCAAAAGTTTTGCTCGTGTTAATTCCAGAAAGTTTCATTCAATACAATGAACTTGATTGATGGAGCTCATTAACTGATACAATCTCCAAGTCTGTGGTCTGCTCCTAAGTGGAATATTGTTGTCTCTGTTAAAACACAAGCTCATTAACTGATATACTCTCTAAGTCTATGGTCTGCTTGTAGTGGAATATTTGTCTGACCTCTTGGATCAAAGTACACTGTATGTATGGCATTAAGCTCAAGATGTTTTTACTTGTATCCCACTATAATTAACAAGACCCTGTTCCATGAGAACAAACTGAAGTGCTCATTCTCATTAATGGCTTTTGCCCCAATATTTTTACCCTGTCCTTCTTCCTCTCCTCCCTCTTGAAGCTGCTCTCATATTATACACTATTTCATCCCTAAACCAAAAGATAGAAATTCCCCTTAAAGGCATTCTATCAATGTAATCATTTTATCCCCTTGTATCATCATTTGTCCCTGAAATAACATCGAGAATTGTAACTAATAATGATGCTTAAGGTGTAACTTAGATGATTATTGCAAACTATTATTACTTGCAATAACACACATACTAAAAGGCTTATGAAGTGGGTGGCTGTGTCAAAGCATTTAACCACCCTACACCCATCCAAGGAGGGAAGTGGGAGGTGAACCAGCTGTTGTTTGCCAATAACACTGCACTTGCAGCTAGGTCAGAGGAGGGTCTAAGGCAGTGAGTGACAGAGTTTGGGAATGTATGTGATAGGAGGAATGCAGGGATGACCCGTCATTCAGGAGGTGCTAAGATAAGAGGGAGGGTGGAGGGGTGTGGAGTGTATTCAGGGATGGAATGGGTGGGAATGATTTTATGCCTTTTTCTTTTTGGCTACCCCCCTTGTAAGGGGGAAAAAGCCTTGGTATATGTATGTATGTATGTGATAGGAGGAAATTGAAAGTAAATATGAGTAAAAGCAAGGAGATGAGATGTACAAGTGGAGATGGTGGCAGCAAGTTGGAAGTAAGTCTTAGAGGAGATTATTTGGGGTCACATGTAGCAGGGAATGGAGGAGTTGGGGTGGAGGTTAACTATAGAGTGAGGGAAGCAAGTAAATGTCTTAAGAGGAATGAAAAAATATCACAAAAAATAGGTATCTGGGAATGGATGCATTGAGATTATGTGAAGACGTGATTGTGCCTATGATAATATATGGAATTTCAGGGAGACAGATAAGAGAAATCCACATGTGTTTTTTGTATCAATGGTGGAGGTTATAAAGATGGATCAGGTGAGAAATGAGGAGGAGGGTGGGGTTAGAAAGGGAGTTGGCAGATAGGGCTGATGGAAGAATATTGGGATGGTTTGGGCACATGGGAAGAATGGGTGAAGAAAGATTTGTAGAAAGAGTATGAAAGGCAGAGGTGGATTGGAGTGAGCTTGAGGAAGAGACCAAGAATGAAATGGATGGGTGGGGTGGAGGGGGAAGGCAGAAGGCAAGCAATATGTGCAAGTGGAAAATGGTTGTGAATGGACTATAATTTGACTTTGCCTGAATTAATTTCTCCTCATCTTCACTATTTCTGCATGAGGGGTCAAGGGGAGAAGGGTCACCATGTAAATGAAGTGACTGTCCCTGCTGAGGATATGTTGTTTCACTACATTGATTATGACCCAGACAGTGAGCAGGAGACAGGGATAACCCTTCATCCATAAAGAGCCAAGATGAAAGGGAAACAAACAATTGTATTACAGATGGGAGTAGGATGGGTGGGAGTGGGTGTATGCCTTGGTTGTCATTATTGTCATTCACTAGACTGTCCGAGCAGTCCCACCTCCCCAAGGAATGCCATGGCCGGAACGGGGTTATCCCACATATCCTTTATAGAGTATATGTTGTGTTGTTTGCGTGCGTGATTGTCTATAATGCAGTCTTCCATTATGTGTTGAATAGTACGGGGTGAAGTGTTACATCCTCTCTTATAAGGGGGAAGAGGCCTTTGGTATATAGACATCCATCCAAAACCCACTTCTTGTCCGTACTCTCTTAGCACACTGTGTATACACGGTCATCCATGTCTCTTGCCCATTGCTTGGGTCAGAGGCAATGCAGCAAGACACAGCTGTTTACATTATACCACTCACACTCCAGAGCCTCCTTTGGAGCTATCTTCACAATATCCTTGAATATTCAACATTTTTTCAAGATTTACACTTTCTTGCATGACCTCTTAGGTCACTGTCATGATATGAACTGGCTTCAAGATGTCTCCCATGAAAAAATATACACATACATATGTGTTTGTGTGTGTGTGTGTATATATATATATATATATATATACACATACGCCCACACATATGCACACATTACATCCCCTTTCATACTTCTCTTTCTGTGACTAAACACTCAATAAGACAAAGAGATAAATCCTCATTTACATGGTCCATTGCTCTGAGGGAACAACTTCCCTACTTACCACGACACAAAAATTAAATAAAATCTTGTAGTAGCAGCGGTTATCTTTTAATGTGCTTCTGTCGGAAGTAATCTGGTGCAATCTCCACAAGCCAATGGGAGTCGACTATGGAGTTCAAGTGCATATAGGTCTTGCCTGTTTGTACTAATTCTGTAAAGAGAATATATGCTGGCTTTGACTGAAATAAGACGGAAGATGGATGGATGGCTGCTCCAGATTTATTCTCCAATGTAATATATTTTCCGTCCAACTGCAATTCAGCAATATTGGTGAAAAGGCCTGTGATGAGACACCTGAGAAAGAGAATGTAAAACAAAATGTAATATGCACCTTATTATTAAGAAACAAAATGTAATATGCACCTTATTATTCAACCAAATCTGAGAGAGAGAGAGAGAGAGAGAGAGAGAGAGAGAGAGAGAGAGAGAGAGAGAGAGAGAGAGAGAGAGAGAGGGAGATAGAGGGGGGAATACATAATTTTTGGACAAGATACGATGTTTTCCTTTCATGTCAAAAAAAAAAAAAAAAAAAAAAAAAAATATTGAACATATCCTGAACACCATATATATATATATATATATAATATATATATATATATATATAAGAATGAAGAATACCATATTACACAGTCATCCAAATAACAGAAAATGAAAAATGGGCCTTACTTGCGAACAGGCTCCAGTTTCTGCTGGCACGACACTAAGTTGACACTACATCGATGGCACACCTGAGCCAACTGTTTTCTAACTTCCATGGCATAAAGTAGATTACGATAATTAAGGAAATTTTCATTACACCATAGCTGTAAATGAAATTTAGATTTAACTGAAGTGACCTCTGAATATCCTTTTTAATTCTATAGCAGATAATTTTCTACTCGTATGCAATATATCTAATATCATTCATGTAAATTCAACATACATACATATACCAAAGGTTTTTCCTCCTTACAAGGTAAATTCATATTAATAAAATTTCATTTGTGCTAAACATTTCAACTGCAAAAGACACATCTTTATACCTGATCTAATGCGGTAATTGTTAACAAAATGGTCAGAGTAGCCACCACATAATGATGGAACCATTATACAATGCCTCAGTTGTTCAAGCTTTTTCCAAGTACATATACCAAAGGCTTTTTCCCCCTTATAAGGGAGATAGAAAAAAAAAAAAAGCTTGAAAACCGCTCCCACACATTCCATCCCTATCATACTCCACTCCCCTCCACCCTCTAGGCACCTCCTTACTTTCTGTCCTTTTCCTCTTTCTCCATCTATCCTCCACTCTCAACTTCCCTTACACCAAAAACTTGTCTGATATTCCCCCATTCCCTTCCCTTAGAACATGTACATCCTTAACTCTTCCTACTATTTTCCTGGTTACCACTATATAGCCCATTAACACCCTATCCACCACCCTCTCCCATGTGTACTTATGCTTGACTTTCTTCCTAAACATTGTATTTGCTATCATCAACTCTCTTGTTACATCACCATCAACTCTCCACTTCGATATTTTCCTAGAACTCCACACTTCCCAACCACTTCATTTATTGGTTCATTTCCTACCCTAGAATTAAGGCTCCCAATACCACTACAGTGGTGTGCCAGTGGGCCCAAATACACATCGAAGATAGCTACCCTAAAAAATAAATAAAAATCAAATAAAACCTTGAAGGATATGAAAAAACACTAAACAGACATTACAAAACAAGTAAACAAGAAGAAAGAAAATTGTGAAAACACATCAATATAACAGATGAGGGAAAAAAATGCTGTCTAAATTGTTAAAAAAAATTGTTTTAATTCTACCATTGTCATCACTGATTCTGTATTTCTCGTGTCACTTTTTTTTTATCTCTGTATCTATGCTTCTCTGCTGCAGCGTATTCTTCTTGTCTCTCTTTCAATAGTCAAGATGGATGGGAGTTTTCCTCTGGGTTATATTACTTCCACTTTTCCTGCACTACCTTATCTATCATATTTACTAATAATCCTTTGGTCAACACAGAGTGCATATGGTGACAAAGACAGCATGAGTAAAAATAACATACCTTACTCTCTCTAGCTCCTCTGAAAGCCCTATATATCTTCAGGAGTGTTATATGATCTCCTTCTACAGATGAGAATTTTTTTCTAACCTCAGCTGCCTTTTCTTTTTTTCCACTTGGATTAATGAATATAGATTCACTTGAAAGCAATGCAATAATAGTCAGCATCTGAAAGGAAAATCACAACACAAATTAAAAACATTCAATATCAAGCATTTCGCACAACTCAAATTACAAATGCCCAAGATGTAACACTTCACCCCATACTATTCATCATGTCATGGAAGACTACATTATACACAACCACGCACGCAAACAACACAACATACACCCCATAAAGGATTTGTGGGAAAACCCCATTTTGGCCATGGCATTCCTTGGGGAGATGGGACTGCTCAGAGAGACAGTCTAGGGAAGAAGAAGAACAACAACAACAACTCAAATTACAATATAAGCATACATACATACATACATATACCAAGGCTTTCCCCCTTACAAGGGAGGTAGCCAAAAAGAAAAAGTCATAAAACCATTCCCACCCATTCCATCTCTAAATACACTCCACCCTCACTCTTATCTTAGCACCTCCTGATGATGATAATAACTATTGCTTGGAGCTTCACTGACTGGAAACATGCAGCCCTACAGTAACTATCAATGGTCCTTAGCTCTTCCACAGATCCCTCCAAGAAGAAACTTTAGTCTGTATAGTACCATTGTGGGGCAGTTTCTACATCGCTGGCTTATAGAAGTAGCAGGAGGGGTGTAACTTCCAACTGTCAGCCCTCTTTACATGAAAATGTGGAGGATATACAAATGAAGTGTTCACAAGTTCTGAAGATGAGTAGCAGGGGAATGGTTCCTCCTGACATCCATATTGCACAATCACTATTTGCAGATATCCATCAGTTCCTAGTCATCCAACCTTGTAACCCATACCAAACTTCTCAGATATTTCACCTCACAACACATTTAAACTTCACCATTGTGACTCTTAAATTCCAAGTCTCTGACTATACAGTGTGGTAGCCACAATCACCCCTTCACATAATCTTCTCTGCATCCATTCCCAGATGCCTATTCATCATGATACCTTTCAGGCCCCTAAGACATTTACTTGTTTCTCTCAATATACAGTTTATCTACACTCCCAATCCTTCATTTCCTGCTACATGCAACCCAAAATACTTAAAATTGTCTACTACCTCCAGCCTCTCTCCTTTAAGACTTACTTCCAACTCACTGCCATCTTCTCCCCTTGCACATATCATCACTTCAATTTTACCCACATTTCCCTTCAACTTTCTCATACTATATACCTTACCAAACTCTGTCACAATAAAAGTAAAAAATAAATTTAAGATGGTGTGATCTCTTTCAGTTGGCCATCTGTCAGTTTGTTTCTAATGAACCAAAGTGTCTAGTTGTTGGCTTTTACTGGCAAAGGACTACAACGAGTACCTGTCTATCCCCTCACCTCCAACAGGAGATCCCTGAAAGGCTAAGACTTAGTCCCTAGACTGGTCCCAAGACCTCTTCATCAACTTCGACTGTATTTCTTACACTTTTCACAACCAGGAACTGCTCACCTCTTTCTACTACTTCCAACTGATGATGTAGAAACAGTCTCACATTTGTACAACACAGACAACAGTCCACAATCTCTTTCCAGAGAGATCTGTGGGAGGTTCTAAGGACTTGACAGCTGTTTTGGGGTTATGGGTTTTCCACTCAGTGAAACTTGAGGCAAAAATCACCATTATTATTAAAATTATCATTATTATTGGCAAATAATAAGTATATATTCCTAGCTATAGTCTACAAAGATGAAACTTTGAAACTGATGATAACAGAGACAAAAGTAAGGAATGAACACAAGAAAATGGAGAGATCGATGCTGATAATAATGCTGAAAGACCAGAAGAGGAAAACTTGGGGAAGCAAGCAGACTATAGTCAAAGATATTGTGAAGGTGGTAAAAGAAAGGAAGTAGAATTGGGTTGACACTATCTCCAGACTGGATCCAAGATCTACTATTATCTTCAACTACATTTCCTCTATCTTTTCACTCAAGGAAGACATTTTTAGTTGTTGTCTTGATAAGGCTAAAGTAGGCCAGTGTACAATGTGTTCAGTGTCTTCTCTGTGGTGATTGCATCTGCGGAATTTTGATTTTGTGGCCAAGCCTATTTATGTTGTCACTATACCAAAATGGTTTTAAAGATGATAAACCGTTTTATTAAAAGGAAGGGAACAGCCATCTGTTGACAGCTCTCCTCCTGTGAAAGACAAAGGAAAGAGAGTTGAAGACAATAATGAGAGATACTGGACCCAGTCTGAAGACAGAATACAGTGCCAGTTCTCAGGGCTGCACTTGTTGATGGAGGTGAGGGTATTAACAGGTTTTAAAGATGGACAGCAGAAAGAAGATCTTCACAGACATCCATTTTACAGGACTACCACTCTCAGGTATCCATCATTATTTTCACAAATCATTCCATACAAATATTCCAACATATCTTTACTTACCTCTTCAGTGCATCCATAGTCAGGACCACTTAGAATAACTTTGGAGTATCTAGGCTCAAGAGGAAATTGAGCCATCTTTTTGCCAAGCTCAGTAAGCTCCAACTTGTCAGGTAAGGGCTGATTGATGGCACCCAGCATCTTCAATTGTTCTACAGATTGTTTGATCCCAGCTGCTGAAGGCTTGTCAATGAAGTCAAAATTAGTAATATTCTTTACACCAATGGCAAGAAGCTGCAGAATTACACTGGCAAGATTTGATCGAAGGATCTCAGGTTTGGAGTTGACGCTCATTTCACCGAACTCTTCCAAAGTAAATGCTCGATAACAGAACCCCGACGTCTCCCGTCCAGCTCTCCCTGCTCTTTGCCATGCCTGAGCCTGGGAGATTTTCTGTACCTTAAGTACGTCAAAGCCACTGGTTGTGTGGTAGCTGCGCACTTTAACCTGGCCAGAATCTACCACATACCTAATACCTGGGATGGTGATTGAAGTCTCTGCTATATTTGTACTGATAATTACTTTTCGTTCTCCGGGCGAAGTTGGCCTAAAGGCATCCATCTGCTGATGGGCAGGCATAGCTGCATACAGGGCATAAACACGTAATCTTGGATACTCGGACAGGGTATCATCCTTACTTATCTGACGGACAGTTCTAACCACCGCGTCAATCTCTTCTTGGCCCGTAAGGAAGAGGAGAATATCATGCTGGGCAGGAGCTTCTTTATGGATCTGAAAGATGGTACTCATACTTGCAAGAACATAGTCTTCTTGCTTTTTTCTCGCATAAAACACTTCAATTGGAAACTGTCGACCTTCAATGTACAACACTGGAGCATCACCAAAATAACCACTAAAATGATCAACATCCATTGTGGCTGACATAACAATAATTTTCAAATCCTCTTTATCCAGAGACTTCCGTGCCTTTTGGGCATCTTTCACGATACCAAACAACACGTCTGTACTGATTGTTCTTTCGTGAGCTTCATCCAACACAATCCAACTATATTTATTAAGTAATGGGTCTGATATTGCTTCTCTAAGTAGCATACCATCAGTGGCATATTTAACTTTGGTACTTATCGATGTAGCTTCTTCAAATCTGACAGAATAACCTACAAGACCTCCTACGCTAGTATTCATCTCTTCTGCAACTCTCTTGGCTACTGAAATTGCAGCAACTCGTCTGGGCTGAGTTATACCAATCATTCCCCTTCTGTCTAGTCGTTCCTCATGGATATACT
Source organism: Oratosquilla oratoria (assembly GCF_046742065.1). Taxonomy (NCBI): domain Eukaryota; kingdom Metazoa; phylum Arthropoda; class Malacostraca; order Stomatopoda; family Squillidae; genus Oratosquilla; species Oratosquilla oratoria. Next base: position 114,101,020 of record NC_134777.1, on the reverse strand, counting down.
GAGGGATCTGGGTTGTTTTCCCACTTCCTGTCTCTCCAATTACAATAACAGTATCATTCTCTTTCAACTGCTCTAGTAATTTGAATCGTGTGGGGAAGATAGGCAAGGCCTTTCTCTGTTTCACTAATAATTTAAGGGCCTCATTGTTTACATTATTATTTGCTTTTCCATTTGCAAAAACCTTTCCATTGCTTTGTGGAGATTTGTGAAAGTGATTTGACTTTTGCCCAGGTGAAGGATGGGTGCCATTCTGTGTGACAGGCACCTGCGACTGGCTGCGATAAGGGCCGTTTCCAAGCACAAACTTGGGCTTCTTCATAGGTGGTCCATCTACTCCTGCCATGGCTCTGGAACAAAAGAAGTAACTTAAGTGCATATCTTAAGTGTACAGTACTGCTAATTCATATGAGTACATATGATAAAATACAGGAATTCTTTGAAACACATGACATGCATTTTGGGAAACAAAAAATTCTTTCAGAAAGTGAATTGGGAAAACCTCTTTAATGAAGAAATACAGGTGGAAGAGAAATGGACATTATTAAAAGAAATTTATAATGAGTGGATAAATATGTACCAAAACAACAACAGGAAAAGGTATACATTAAGTACTGGTACAACAACAAAAGTAGTGAAGCAAAAAATAGAGACAAAGCTTGGAAAAGATGAAAAAAAAAAAAAAGTAAGTGGCAAACATATATCAAACTAAGAAATGAACAAGTAAAAATATACAGGGAAGAAAAAAGAAACTATGAAAAAGAGATGATAGACAAATGTATCAACCTAAATTATTCTAGATATGTAAATGGTAAATAAAAAAATAAACAAGAAATAATCCACATCTGGTTAAGGATGTGGAAGTGTTGGAAGGGGTACAGTGAAGAGCTACAAAGCTGGGTAAATGATTGGAAACAGTTACCAGAGTGGGTTACCCATGTGGACTCGGTAATCACATGTGATGGAGGAATTTATAAGGTTTGGAAAATGCAGGTGCAGCTTTTTTAACTTTATGTGCACATAACCACATGTCCATGTAGAAATGAGGATCTGGTGCTGGCGACAGGCATAATTGCCTCTCCCAGAAATCCTGTTGTATGATGTTTAGATAAGAAAAAGTTATTAAAAAAAATCAACGAAATAACAGTAAAATATTTAAAAATAAAAATTGCTTTAAAGATTTAGAAAATATAGCTTTCTACACAGATGCATAGATGTGTGGAATAAGGGGGACAAAATAAAAGCAGACACAGGAAGCCCCCATGAACAGAGCTCCGACCATGAATATTATGATTAGGTAAAATACAAAGCTATCTGTGAGGGGCACCATCCTAGCCTCCCAATAGGGGGGGGGGTGAGATGTTAAACCATATCATCATCATCATTATCAAAATACACATGCATACATAAACACAGAGGAAAAGCTATAAACAAGATAAAAAAAAATGAAAGATGAATATAAATACAAAGATATGCAAAATTCTTAGTACTGGGGCATGGCAAAAAAAGAAAGAAAGAAAGAAAGAAAGAAAGAAAGAAAAAAAAAAAAAAAAAAAAAAAAAAAAAAAAAAAAAAAAAGAGGAAAAGAATTTTGGGATGACATCTTAAATATATTTGGTTATCCTTTCTACTTCCAAATTCATCTCTGCTCCATACAATGTCATCGGAATGAATTTACTATCAGGTTCCTCTTCTCATAATCCCACCCAAATCCAGTCAAGTACATTTAATTAGTAAAATAATGTATTGTGATGTCGGCTGACAATATCACCTACCTTAAGTTTTGTCAAAACACAACCATATGATATGGTGTCAAACTATACTTCCTTGTCAGTGTAGTCAACCTTAATAATGCTTGAATTCTAAAAAATAACCAGAACTTCTGGTGTATTTTAATGTAGTCTACCAATTAAATTGATGCATTCTTCCTAGTACACTAACACATATATGGAGTTCTAATTTCTTCTTTCTATTTTAAGGATATCTACTCTATAGCATGATTCTAGAATTTTACTCAAATTTAATTTCAACAAAAATTGACACAAATAATAATAGCTCTGATATTTAGAACAAAATATGAACAATTTGACAGAGAGGGTGGAGTACAAGAGTCTGAAGAATGCCAGAATAGAGCAAGTTGGTCATACTTGTCAAACCATAAATAGTTAGTCTTAATGATGCATGCTGGATAAAATCCCAAAATCATGCAACCACAGATATTTGACATGTCATGAAACTTATGTTGTCCAAAAGTTCCTAACTTAACCATTCCATAAACTAAAAATAATCTTTCAAATGCAAAAGAATAAGAAGTGAAAATGTGTTTGAGTGATAATCATACTGGATTAGCACCGCATGCTGTCTTGATTCATTGAGTTTCACTGATTTGTGGGTTTAGTCACATGAACAAAATGTAAAAAATTGTAAATTCAGGACAATATCATATAATTATGACAATATATATCTAACTTTACCACATACATTACTACCATATCTAGGAAACATAGCAGTTTCAATACTTTGACTCAAATGGTAAACAGCTACATAGTAACTATTTGCCCACAGTCTCAGTAACTAAATGAAACAGGCATCAACTATCAATCACGAGTAAAACAACCGACACTAGTGATTAGGGACACTGCAGTCTGCACACACTTATACCATTAGTCATTACCATGACTAGGACCAAGTCGTGCCCCTTAGACTTGGCCCGTCTTTGTATGACGCTGTTATTATGAACTAGGCAATTAATTTCCTTTCCTGACTAACATCGGTAGTGCATGGTAACAGTTGGTCAATTACTTCATTAGCAAGCCAAGTGTCTTACGTATGCATGCTGTACAACGGTTCTGTGGCTACAACGAATTCCCGCCAGAGTGAATTGAGTTCACAATCATTCCTACAATAGATATTAAAATAATTAAACCAACTCGCACAACACCTGAATTGCCAACAACTTCAAATTCTCACCTATGCCTCTTCAAGAATTACCGACACAACTTCATGTAGCCTGTTGGTTGTCCCCAATATGTTCTATCAGCATGCGAAAAACATCGTGTTTGTAAACATTGTAGTTTGACGTAAATAAAAAATAAAATAATAAAACAAAATTTTCTAATTGATTTGGTAATTGGTATAATATCAAAGTAATATAACTGTTGTGGATTTGTTTATAAACTCAAACTATAAAACTAAAAATTGTATTATAAAGAAATAAGTTGAATTTTGTTCTCATATTTTCCAAGGTGCATCTCTCAAGATGAGCTACTATAAATTCGAATAATATTTTCAAATGTAAAAACATATGTATTATAGCACAGTTACTTATAGATTGCTCTTTCCCATATGCGCGCGTTATTTGACTGCTACACCAGTGCCCGTGGCCTTTATTTCAGCGCCATAAAACATATCTTCTGCTAAAATTGTAACCTTATATCTGTAAGAGTGTCAAAAGTTTACTTTTGTCCAAATACACTTAATGTTTACGCTAAAAATGTATTTCTTAGACTTGATTAGCACTACCTACCTGTATGACAGTATTTTGAAAGGTTATGAAAACTGTGCTGCGTAATTTTCGAGAATTTGTATAACCGGTGCTAATATAGCGTGAGGTCTACCACACTATAGTGTGAGGTCTACCTCCGGTTAGTACTAAAGCGTGAGGTCTACCATTACCGTACATTTATTTTGGCGATAAACACATAATTTGTACATATCCTAGGAAAGACTTAGATAGATAATTGGGTTTCTAATTACATTCATATTAAAGAAAGAAGGGTAAAAAATATCATATATTTCCATACATTATCCTAGCGATACACATTTCGTACATCTAAGAATTACACAAATAGGAGAGGTTAGGTTAGGTCACGTGGACAGGTCACTTTTTATGTACTTGGGAGGGTCATGCGGTAGACTTCCGGCTGCACCTGGTTAGGCGACGTATGACGGTAGACCTCACGCTATAATAGCACCACCTGAGGATTATTATCTTTGTCACTATCAGATTGTATGGATTTCAGAAACTTACAAAATGATTGTGTTGTTAGTTCATGACAAGAGGAATTATGTTTCGTGATTACACACACGCACACACAACTTGTGTTTCTATTCAAGGCTAATAGATGTAATACAAGAAAGAGATGTATGGGCTGATTGTGCATTTCTAGACCTGAAAAAGCTTTTGATAAGGTGCCACAGAAATTGTTAAAGAAATTAGAAACTGTAGGAGGAATAAAGGGCAAACTGCTGAAGTGGATAGAAGACTTCTTGCATGGAAGAAAAATGAGTGGTGATAAGAGACAAACACTCTAATTTAACTTGAAGCGCTTCTGCCTCATGAGGATGTTGCTTCCCCGATGGAACTTGAGGCAAGGCCACGTCGTAGCCGCCACCTTTCAGTTTGTTGTTTGTAGTCCAGCTGGTCAATAATGGAGTTGGAATTCGCTGGACGTGATGCTGCATAACCTGGGATGCCCGGCTGATCTGGTAGGGTTGACAGGAATTTGTCAAGTTCCCCATTTGAAAACTTCCGTTTTAACACCTGTAATGTTCCGTGGGTGCTTAGGTAAGTGATTGAACAGTCGGGCCCCCTTTTCTTGAGATGCTGTTGTGTTGGAGCGTCCTGATTTTTAGCGGGCACTCTAATGGTAGTGCCAATTGTGTGCATTTTCTTCCGGTTCTATTTTCTTCTGGGGTGATATGGGTCTTTACTGGTTTAATAGGTTCTGTTTTGGGTGGAGTGATCTGGCCTTCTAGGATTTTCCATGTATATATTATCAGATATCTCTCTAGTCTCCTCTCTATTGAGTAGAGTTCATTTTCAGCCAGTCTTTCCCAGTAATTGTGTTTGTCCACATCTTGGTGAGCTGGAGTTCTTTTGATTGTTGAGGTAAAGGTTCTCTGCAGAGCCTCCAGCTGCATGGTGTGGCCTTGTTTGTATGGAACCCAAAGTTGTGAACAGTAGTCCATAATAGGGATGAGTAGGGCTTTCCATAAGGTTAGCAGGGTTTCTGTTTCTCTGGTGTGGAAGGTTCTAAGTATGTATCCCATTCGTTCTCTGCATTTTGATACTATTTTTTCCATGTGGTGATCAAATGTAGCATCATCCGAAAGTATAACTCCTAGAACTCTTACAGATGTGTGTTGTGTGATATGGTTTCCTTTTGGATCTTTATAATAGGTTTCGTGTTCATTCTTACCGAACTTTATAAATTCAAATTTGCCCTCATTAAATTTCATGTTATTCATTTCTGCCTATTTGTGCATTTTATTTAGGTCTTTCTGTAGTTGGGAACTATCTTTTTTACTAGTGATTGTTTTGAATACCCGAGTGTCGTCTGGAAATGATGAAGTGATTAGTGGAGTTCCACAAGGAACAGTTCTGGCCCTGATAATGTTTGCTATATATATTAATGATATGGATAAAGGGATTGAAAGTTATATGAGCTTCATTGCGGACGATGCAAAATTGTTGAGAAAAGTGAACACTGTAGAAGATACAGTAGCTACAGAGTGATCTCAATAAAGTATGGGAATGGAGTAGGAAGTGGGAGATGGAATTCAATATTAAGAAGTGTAGTATAATGGAATTTGGAAGAAGCAAAAAAAGAATAATGGGATCATATAAATTGGGAGAGGAAGAAATTAAAAAAAAAGTAGAAAATGAGAAGGACCTGGGAGTCATTATTATAAATAATATGTCCCATGAGAAACATATAAACAAATTTTTTGGAGAACCTTATGATTTAATAAGAACAATCAAAGTGACATTTACATACCTGGATGAAGAAATGGTGAATAGAATACTAGTCACTTTGATAAGACCAAGATTGGAGTATGCAGCGACAACGTGGTCACCAAGTAAATTAAAGAATGTATAACAAAAATTGAAAGAATACAAAGAGCAATTACGAAACTATCATACGAAAAGAGACTAGCAAAACTTGAGCTACAGACATTAGAGCAAAGAAGAGAAAGAGGAGACTTGATAACTATTTATAGAATCATGAAAGGCATAGAAATTATTGATAGAGAGGATCTAATAAAATGGGATAGTAGAGATACAAGAGGACACGGAAAGAAAATCAAGAAAGACAGTTATAGAAGAGACCTAAAAAAGAGCAGCTTTCCCTACAGGGTAAAAGACGTTTGGAACAAGTTAGATGAGAATGTGGTGTGTGCAAAAACGATACACGAATTTAAAAACAGTTTAGATAAAGCGAGATATGAAGACGGGACACCACGACCACAGCTCCCCTTCCCGTAAAATACAATTAGGTAAACTAGACAAACACACACACGCGCGCGCGCGCGCGACTCGGTGGCGCGGTTAGTAGAGTCCTAAACTGTCACTATGGCGGTCCGGGTTCGAATCATGCCCAGGTCTGAAAATAATTTCAGTATCGCTGCACTTCGAGTCGTTATTCCAATTCTCGTGGGCGGGGAGTTGGGTGTGTCTGTGCGTGCAAGGTCAAAGCATTACCCATAGATCGGTCACACGAGCTCTGAGCTCTTTTCCGGGAGGGAAATAGCTGTCGATCACGAGTCCAACACGTGATCTAAAGACCAAGGTAAATCATACACGGAGAGGACCCATGGGGAAATGTATTACTGGATATGACCATGGAACATACAATGACACAATGGGTCGATGAAAATACCAGATACAGAAGCAATGAAGAACCATCGAGACTGGATTTAATATTTACAACAGAACCTGAATTTGTAGATAAAATTAAATACAGAACACCACTTGGAAAGAGTGACCACATACTAGAGGCTGAACTAAAGGAAGAAATACATAAGGAGAGAAATGAAAAGTACAGAAAAAGAAGATTGATGTGCAACAAAACGGACTTTGGAAAACTAAAGACATTCTTTCAAAGTGCAAATTGGGATTTTTTTTTTTTTTTTTTTTTTTTTACATTGAAGAGACAAAAGTGGAAGAGAAATGGGTAATCTTGATGGAAATATATAATGAAGGAGTGAATAGATACGTACCAAGACAAAAACAAGAGAGGGTGTACGTTAAATGCTGGTTCAACAGGAGATGCAGTGAGGCAAAAGACAAAAGAAACAAAGCTTGGATAATGTAGAGAAAATGCAAAAAGCTTTGAAAATGGGAAATATATATAAACTATAGAAATAAATATGTAAAAATGCCCAGAGAGGAAAAAAGAAGCTATGAAAAAGACATCATGGAAAAAAAGCAAGGATCAACCCAAACTATTCTGTAGATATGTGAAATGTAAACTTAAAAATAAACAGAAAATGGTGAAACTACACAAAGGAAATGTGAAATACACAGAATATCTAGAAATGGCCGAAGTCATGAGCAAACTTCAAGTCTGTTTTCACTAGAGAAAAACACAGCATTAGGACAAAAGAAGCTAAGTGCGATCTCCCCCCATGAGGGAAATAATAATAACACAAAAATAAATAATGGAGCCATTAACGAACCTTGACGTTAGGAAATCGCTCGGCCCAGACGGAATTGCAAACTGAATACTAAAAAAACGCAAAGAAGAACTACTGGACACAATATACAACATAATAAGATGCTCACTCGAAGATGGAAAAATACTAAAGGACTGGAAAAATGACAACATAGTACCAATATATAAAGGAAGAAACAATGAAGAATCAACTAATTACAGACCAGTCTCTCTAACAAGCACTGTAGCCAAAATTTGTGCGAAAACACCTGGAATAAAACAATATAATAACCAAGACGATTTGGATTCAGACAGGGTAGATCATGTACCACAAATTTAATCTGTTTTTACTCGAGACTAATAGATATAATACAAGAAAGATGGTTGGGCTGATTGTGCTTTCCTAGACTTACAGAAAGCCTTCGACAAAGTACCACACAAAAGATTATTTGAAAAATTGGAAAACATAGAAGGGATACAAGGCAACCTATTAAACTGGATAGAAGATTTCCTGAATGGTAGAAAAATGAGATTAGTAGTCAGAGAATTTTCAGGTAGGAGGTGATTAGTGGAGTCCCACAAGGATCTGTATTGGCTCCAATAATGTTCGCTATTTATGTGAATGACATTGATGATGATGTGGAATGTTACATGAGCTTCTTTGCAGACGATGCTAAATTGTTGAGGAAAGGGAAAACCGAAACGGACTGTGAATCACTACAGAGAGACCTAAACAAGGTTTGGAAATGGAGTCAGAAGTGGAAAGTAGACTTCAACATTAAGAAATGTAGCATAATGGAGTTTGAAAAAAACAAAACAAAAATCAGGAAAATATACAATTGGAACTAAAGGGGTACAGAAAGTGGGATCTGAAAAAGACCTGGGAGTAATTATCTCAAACAACATGTCCTCTGATAAACAAATAAACAAAATTGTCGGAGAATCCTTTAACTCACTAAGATCAATAAAAATGGCGTTTACATATTTGGATGAAGAAATTATTAAAAAAGTATTAGTCACATAAATAAGGTCTAGACTGGAGTATGCTGCGACATTATGGTTACTCAATACCAAAAAGAATATAAAGAAAATTGAAAGAATCCAGAGAACAACCACAAAAATGGCCCCAGCACTTCCAAACTTATCATATGAAGAGAGACTGGCTAAATTGAAATTACCGAGTTTGGAACAAAAAAGAGAAAGAGGCGACCTACTGACCATCTATAGAATCATGAAAGGCACGGAAATACTTGATAGAGAGGACTTACCAAATTGGGACAAGAGAAACACAAGAGGACAAGGAAAGAAACTAAAAAAGGATAGTTATAGAAGAGATATGAAGAAAAACAGTTTTCCTCACAGAGTGGTGGACACCAGGAACAAACTGGACGAAACAATAGTGTGTGCAAAAACCATACACGAATTTAAGAGCAAACTTGACACTGCGAGATACAAAGGCGGGACACTACGAGTGTAGCTACCCTTCCCATAAGATACAACTAGGTAAATACACACACACACACACACACATATATGTATATACATGTGTGAGCATATATATATATATATATATATTATATATATATATATATATATATATACATACACACACACACACGACTCGGTGGCGCAGTAGGTAGAGCGCTGAACTGTCACTATAGTGGCCCGTAGTTCTTGGTTCGAATCCTGCCCAGGGCCGAAATTATTTCGGTACCGCTGCGCCTCGGGTCGTTACTCTGACTCTCGTGGGCGGGGAGTTGGGTGTGTGTGTGTGTGTAAGGTCATAGCATTACCCATAGATCGGACCTACGAGCTCTGAGCTCTCTTCCAGGAGGGAAATAGCTGTCGATCACGAGTCCAACACGTGATCCAAAGACCAAGTGAATAGTGAATACACACACACACACACACACACACACACACACACACACACACACTCACACACACACTCACACACACACACACACACACACACACACACACACACACACACACACACACACACACACACACACACACACACACACATATATATATATATATATATATATATATATATATATATATATATATATATATATATATAAATATATATATATATATATATATATATGTATATATATATATATATATATATATACATATATACTGACAAAGTATCAGTCTGGCCGTTGCTAAGTACAGACGACGTTTAAAGGTCAACTAAGGTTTTCAAACAGGTGGTAAATATTTGCTAGATGTATGGCTTAGTCACTTTCTTCATAAAATAATGCAAGAATAAATCCTAATTATTACGCAATGTGATAAAAAGGCCTATTAAAATATCGGTAGCAGACTAATTTTTCCTTTGCCGATCTTCGGCTGTTCTCGTAAGGTCAGGGCTAGATTCCATACTCGCTAGTAGATGACGTCACGTTTTTGTGTTGTTATCACTTCGGGCAATGTCGGGTATTTTCGGAAGTTTCCGAAGTCCGATGTGACGGAAGACATTCAGAGGCCCAAGTAAAACGCAATATTAGACTTCAAGCTTCTTTTATGGAAGAAAATTAAAATATCAAAACTTTATAGCATTTTTTCACGTGGAATGATGAATCATATAATATATAAATATATTACTATTACTGGGTGGACGCTTTTTACATTAAAAAAGTTTGAACTGCTAGGAAAAGACAAGAGACTTGAATTTTTTTTTATATAAAAATTGTCTTATTTTTATTTACAGCAGATCAATATTAAAATACATGTATGTGGAAAATCTCAATATTGAAATACATGTATGTGGAAAATCACTTATTCTTATTTACAGCAGCACAATTAAAATACATGTAGGCCTATACATGTAGGTGGAAAATCTCCACTGGTAAAAACACTTTATTTTTATTTGCAGCACAATTCTCAATCATTTCTACATTGAGGGCAAGTGTAAGTGTCATCTGTGCACATTTCCCTGGCATCATGCACAGACAGATTTACACAGTTGTTATGATACCATTGTTTACAAGAGCACGTCATCTACTAGCGAGTATGGAATCTAGACCTGACCGTTCTCGTAAGGCTCTATCGGCTCTGATGTCAATCTCGCTGTTTACATTTTGATGCATGCCATATGCGTGCACTATAAAATGCCGTGGTGCGCTGTCAACTTGAGCATTGATATGTCATATTCCGTGTGTTAGTAAGGTTTTATCAAGTATTTTGTTTGAAAATGGTTTATTGTGTCGTCGCAAATTGTAACAGTGAATCGACGAAACTTTCTGCTATGGATGGACTTAATTTTCATTCTTTTCTGAAAGATCCTGTTCGCAAAAAGGACTGGATCATTTGGTACAGACGACACTAGTCATGGAAGCCTGGATTAGAAGTGAAAATCTGTTCGAAATATTTCGGAAAAAATAACAGTACACTCGGTGCCCTGGCCTTGTCAACAAGCATAAAGACCATGGTGAAATATATCCAACATGTCTGCACGAGCCCGTTGACGACAGGGAATGATTGAAAGAAGGTAATAAGCCCAGTTCACACTGTCAAAGATTTGAACAAATTTTCGTCCTCTTCCCTGTACAATGTAATAAACTTTAACAGTCTTTGACAGTGTGAACCTGGCGTTTCTTGTAAATTGTAATATAAAATGTAGTAAAGCGTTTGACAAGGAACTGCCATGTCGAACTGGTTGACGGGGAATAGTAGCTACTACCAACACAGCACCTTGTTTTTAGCTTTGTACTTGCTTCACATATGTAAATCTTATTTGCAATCGTGCACCACACAACAGCTTGCTTATCATCTTGTTTTCAGGTTCAAAGGAGCACAAGGAGCTTGAGCTCAAATTAACGCAAAAAGCACTTCTCAGGGATATAGGTCAGCTCTCGCTTCGTCAACAAACATCAGCGCTGGAATCGTATCAAAAGGTTGTGTACTTTGCTCCCAACACCTAGCCTTTTTTTTTATGAAGCAATGAAAGGAAGGCAAGTACATATGTAACTTCAAACATCTCTAGATGCAATTTCACTCCGGTAAATCAGGCACGTGGGGGCTGAATTCATATTGAAAATGGTAAAATGCATGCATGGAAATTGAAAATTATCATTATTAATTTTCCTCATTCAGACTTCTACTTGCTGCCCTTTATTTCAATAAAAATTCATATAAAACAGGAAAAAATGGACAGGCGCAATGGGCTATATTTTATTCCAAAGCCAAAGCTGGTGCTGGAGTGGCGAAGGAGAAGACGGTCGATCTAAAATATAGTGAGTGTATGAAGCATTGTTGTGCTACATATTGAGTTCAAACTGTGAAACCACATAGGACTTCCTACTGGAGGAATCTGATAAATCTAAAATTAATACTTGCCTAAAAATTTTGTATTGTTCTGATATGACAAACTAAACACTAAAATGCACAGACCATAAATCTCAATTTTGTATTTACAGAATATGTACAGATTTTACATGGTGAATTACGGAGGTTGCGTTCTGAATATACATCATACAAACTTGCAAAAGATGCCAAACTTCAGTCCGCTATGAAAGTTCCTGAACCAGTCTGTTCCAAGTACGAAAAACAAGAAAAGTCTGACAACATCCAGAAACAAAGGTCCAGGTTTAATCGTCCAACACAGTGAACTCTTTTCATATACCAAGGACAAATAGTACTCCGAATGTAATTCCAAGAACCTGAACTAAAGTCACTGCTGGGGAATATTTAAATCCTATATAATGTCTATCTGGTGCAGACAATTTTTTTTTCTTATATATATAATTCGGTCTCTGGCACACATTTGAAGGGACAGGCGATTTATTTTGCCCAGTTGTTGCCAACACCAGTAAATTACGATAGACACACTAGGCATCTCGTGCTAACACGCTGCTCGCTTTTGCTGTTTACTTTGCTAGCAAACTCTTGCGTATCTGGTGATTTTTTTGGCTAGCGGATAGCGAAAACAAAACCAGAGCTTCCCATCATGCTATTTTTACAAGCTATTCTATTACTGTGGTAGCCAAATGAAAATATAATAATATCACCGATTCATATTGTTTTTTAATGTTTGAATAAGTGTATAGTGATAATTAAAAATACAAAATTAAAAACTTATAGTGGCAGTACTCCGTTTATCAACACCGACAGCGTCTGAGACAACCGTCTCCCATACAGACCGAGCCGGGACTGATAACGACACCAACGCGAGCCCAAGCACGCGCGCACTTACCAGGGCTCGCAATTGGCCCATAGCTAAAGGGAAGACGGCCAATCAGAAGACTAGTCAGAAATCGGGACCTGACTGTGAGCCGTTACCAGGATTTAAAAGACGGCCTCTTGCCATCGGAGGCCAGAACAGCCCCACGGTTACATATATGGATCTCAGCCTCCAACCTCAAGTCTCCTGCCCACTCCTCCAAAGCCACGACCCCACGAAATAAATATCCCTAATAGTCCGGTGGCAATAGCCCTCTTTTATACATAATTGTCTTTTCATTTTCGTACAGACATCTCTTCCCCTCCTACAACTACCGATCCCGCGCGAGCGGGTGATCTGTCCTAGGTAATCCATAGTCCATAGAACAGCCTTTTCACCAGCAACAACAACAACTCGACTGGCTCCAAGACCTTCTCTCTCCTAGCATCGGATCGAGGATCTTCAAGCTCCAAGACCTGTCTCTCTCTCCTAATACCGGATCGAGAACCTCCAGCTCCGGATCTCAGACTCGCCACATTCTCTCCAGATTCATTGAATAAAGAGATTAAAATACTGTTTTGATTTCCTTCCTTGGTTGTCCTTCATACCAGAAAAACTACAAATTGGTGATCCGGAGAGTGGCAACCGGGAAGATGGCAGATTCCAAGCTCAAGCTTCCCAGCTTTTCCCATGATGTGGACAACTGGCTCATCCACGCTGAAGGATATTTGGACACTCAGCAGGGGGTGACCGATTAACAAGCCTTCGGGGCATATGTCCCCGCACTCCCGACGGAAGTTATCTCCCTCGTCCAAAGCGTCATTCTCGCACCACCAGAGCCCTCAAGACGGCCTTGAGGAACCACTACGCCACATCTGATGAGAAACTCTACAAGGAAATCCAGCAAACCTAACTCGGAGATGACCGGCCCTCAGCTCTTTTCAGGAGAATGGCGACTTTCAACGCTCGGGCGAAAGTGTACCTTTCCAACGCACTCCTTCAATCAGTACACCTCTCCAAAATGCCGGTTGACCTGCAGTTCAATCTGGACGCCCTAACTGCTGACAAGGACGACGACGCTTACTGCTCCACCGCCGACAGAATGTATCAGCGCCTTAGGTCTCTGCAAGGGTCAACTTGCACCACGCCATCAGGAAGGAGCAACACTACAGTACAGTGAACAGCGTGCGCGGTGACATAAGTGATAACGATCGTGGGCCGCCGATAAACACAATGCTCTCAGAAAAGAGCAACAGTGCAGTGAACACAGAGTGTAGTGACATTACGCGTGCTAATTACCATCTCTCGATCAGCCAACCCTCAGTCAATAGTGCAGTGAGCAGGACCGTTCATTCGCCGAACAGTGCCGAGAACCAAAGTGTGCAGCAGCTACGGGAGGAAATGAACGAAATTAGAAATTTGCTGAATCGGTTAACTGACATGCCACGAAGTGTCGTCCCAGCTAGGAATAGTGGTACCTGCTGGTACCATACCCACTTTGGTGAGAGAGCAGTCGGATGTACCGAGCCCTGCAGCTGGTCGGGAAATGCCTGACGCGGAGGACGGTAGGCACCACCTCTCCCGCCAACCACCCTCCTCTCGGTCCGTGATGATCATTTTGGACTCTCCTTCCTGGTGGACACGGGCTCAGCCGTCAGCATTATGCCTCCCGCAGCAGCCCCGAGACAAAGGAAAGACATCCCATCATACGACCTGCTCGCAGCCAACGGCACGACTATCGCCACATACGGCAGCCACTACGTTGTCCTGGATCTCCAGAATGTCAAGTTCCCCTGGACCTTTGCTGTTGCAGACGTCCATCAACCCATCTTAGGCTATGACTTTTTACAGCACTACAAAATGGCAGTCAGCACCAAGGATAACTGCCTGTATCATGCAACAAGCCGCATACCGGGAACGATCACCAACGACACTTCTTCCAAGGTATCCTCCCTTCAGCCAGCCGGCGAATACGCACACATCCTGCAAGACTTCCCTCAACTGACGTCTCCATACAAGGCCACCACTACACCCCCCTACAACATAGTGCACCATATCCAAACAACTGGGCCGCCGGTCTACAGCAAGCCTCGACGCCTTTCCCCAGAGAAGTTGGCAGCAGCCAAGCAAGAATTTCAAGAACTTCTCGACCAGGACATCATCCGCCCCTCTGAGAGTGATTGGGCATCGCCACTCCATATGGTTCCCAAGACACCTCCACCACCCAACCAGTGGCGGGCCTGTGGTGATTATCGCCAACTCAACCGCATCACCAAGGCCGACCGCTACCCCATTCCACATTCCCAAGACTTCCACTTCAAGCTCCACGGGAAGCAGGTGTTCTCTAAAATCGACCTCGTCAGGGCATTCCACCAGATTCCTGTAGCACCTTCGGCCTTTTTGAGTGGAGGATGATGTCGTTTGGCCTCCGCAATGCAGCCCAAACTTTCCAGCGGTTTATGGATCACGCCCTCAGAGACTTCCACTTCGTCACCGTCTACATCGATGACATACTTGTGGCCTCTGACGATCACGACCAATACCGCTACCATCTCCGCCTCCTCTTCCGCCGACTGCAGGATTACGACCTCAGGATACATCCATCAAAGTGCCTTCTAGGAGTACCATCACTCGACTTCCTTGGACACCGCATATCAACAGAGGGGCTCTCCCCCTCCCTCAAAAAGTCAACACCATTATCGACTTCCCGCAGCCATCATCCGTCAAAATGCTACGCCAATTCCTAGGGATCTTCAATTATTATCATCGATTCATCCCCAATGCAGCCGCCAAACTCGCACCTCTGAACGACCTCACCAAGAACCGTTCCAAGCAGTCGGCCGTACCTGTTAGGTGGTCTCCTGAATCGAATCAAGCATTCAGGCAGATTAAGGCTGACTTGGCTAACGTCACCCGCCTGTCCCACCCGGTGGCTAATGCTCCATCCATCCTCACATCGAAGAGTAGGCCAACCTACAGCTCCAGCCGATCGTTTTTTTTTCTCCGAACGGCTGCAATGCCTTAATATAATTTCTACCTACATACATGAATGTGTATTTGACCAACTTCATTAGGCACTATTGAGACCCCTACGCTTCTTTGTCTAGATCTATATCCTGTTGATTCGAGTGATTATGTGGAGACAGTTGATTGAGGTTCATAGTCAATGTCATCGATGAATACTGTAAACAGAAATTGCCCTAGAACGGGGTTTGGGGAACTATGTTCGTACCATCTTTCCAGCTAGAAGTTTTACCACACAGAACGATTCAAGGAAATTCGTTTCCTGGTTTATTTGTGTGCACTTTCTTCTCATGTGGAACATTACACTGCATCAGTTTAGTCATCTTCTCTATATAAGAAATGGGTATTGCCTCTTCTCATTACCCTCTTCTTCTTCCACATACACACATTATATTATACCTTGTCTTTTTTTCCTGTTTATAAAATGGTGGTCAAGTGAAAGCATACATTCGTCCCACATTTATCCAAAACCCATTCGATGCCTTTGCCCATCTAAGCACTCCCTGGGTCAATGGCAATGCAGCAAGACACAACGCTTTACACAGCATGGCTCGATAGATAAGCTGGTGTTAACTTCCACAGGTTCATTATATGGCCACCCCGACTCATTCTTTCGAAAAAAAAAACACACAAGAACCCCTGCGTGTCGTGTCATTTCCTCATTCATCTACAATCACACTCCATTTCCTCATATATTTAACACTCTCTCCCTTGCTTAATCAACATTGCGATTACATCTAAAGCTCCCTCCAGCCTCCACCCATCTCATTCTTGATCTTCCCTTGAAGTTCATCCCATAAACTTCTTATTTCCACATTCTTAAACCATCATCCAAGACGATTTCCGCCACATTATGATGCTATAGAATAGATATAATGGCACTAGAAGTAGAGTATTTCAAACCTTGAAGTATAAATAATAATGAGTTAATATAACCTTAAAATATCCCTTTAAATGACAAATTTGAATAATTTCACAGCACCCTTTGGGATCGTAGTTATATGTAGCAAATGCATTCAACACTGACGATGAATTCCTGGATTAATTATTGTTTTACCCATCATGTTCAATATATGCCCTTTTCCATGTTTGGGCGTTTTTTTAATGTGATATATACATAATTTGAGCACATCAGCGTGGTTTCGCACGCATTGACACGACGACGTACCACGGATGTATTTCGCTGTTTTGTCATGCTTTCCAATAATTTGCTAAAACATAGACCAAGATTACGAATTACTTATATACTAAGATTTTTCGTTTATCTAATAATGATAAATGGACATGAACTTGTAAACTTATATCTATTTTTTGTTTGACATCACCTGAACGTTCACATTTTTTTATTTTGTGAAAATAATTATGCATAAAGTAAATGTTAGTACTATTTGTGTGCGTGTCTTTGCGTAACATCATGTGATCTAGGACACACCTCGGAAATGCTACTGTAGTGACGTAGATTCTACCATAGGTTATGGTATAGGCACTAACCATAATTTAGAAATAGTATAAAATATAGTATATATATCACAAAATTATAACAAATCATATAGGTTGATATAACTCTAGCCATTTTTCAATATCACATGAAAAGAAAATAAAGCATGCGCGTAGGTTTGCGCTTATCTCTCTTCTTTTATTTAGATT
The DNA here is from genome assembly GCF_046742065.1 of Oratosquilla oratoria. Taxonomy (NCBI): domain Eukaryota; kingdom Metazoa; phylum Arthropoda; class Malacostraca; order Stomatopoda; family Squillidae; genus Oratosquilla; species Oratosquilla oratoria. Next base: position 114,083,743 of record NC_134777.1, on the reverse strand, counting down.
TTTGTTTACGATTATGGCGTCTACCCGCGAAGTGAGCCTTCTTGTAGATTAAAATTTTATTTGTCAACCGGCGATAATTTACTGCCGCAATTTTTTACAGCTCCTCTTGTGCATAATTAATACGAGTGTGGAAGTATTTACGGTATACCGTGAGTTGTAAACAGTGTAGACAAACCAAAGTTTGAGCTGTTGTTAAAGCAGCGGTGTTTGGAGGTCCGGCCTGCTTGGTTCAAAATGCCTAAAAACCACGTCTTCAAACCAGGCGATCGTGTTTTCGCCAAGGTGAAAGGCTACCCACATTGGCCTGCTCGTGTAAGTATTCTCTGTAGAGTATTTACGTAAGAATAATATGTATTTTCATTAGGTGTACAGGCAGAGTGTCAACATATGCGCTGGCAACTGCAAATGGACTGTCTTAAGGAAGCGAGGGCAAGGTGAATTTCTCATCGAGATTAATAATTTTCAGATATATTTAAGGGATAAATAACGAGGTTTAGCAATAAACTTCACGTAGTTTGAAAGGGTTAGATTATAATTGATAGTGCTATGATTTGAAGTAGCATAGTGTTTTGGTAAATGTACACTTGTTAATGCATGTGTTTAAAATTCCAGAGAGTGATGTTTAAAGTATTTTCTTCCATGATGATATGTTACAGAATATATATTTATCAGTATAACCAGTTTTATTGCCAAGTTTAACTTAAAATCCTCTTGATAAAGCTGTAAAATGTGAAGTATACAGCAGAAGAGAAACTAAATTATATTAAATAAGATATAATAGTGGGTACAACTGAGAATAGGATTCTCAGTTTGCTACCCCACCCTTCCCATGCTGAACACATAGAAATCAATTGCCAGAAATCCCTTATTTGTAGGAAGTAAGATATTTTGAACATTTTGTTATACAAGAAATTGTTTTATATTTGGTTATGCGTGGCACTGGGAAGAGTGAGTTTTCCAAATGGGACCACTGCTAGGACCAACAGTCTTAAGTTTTACCACACAATGAAATGTTGTGAACACCTTGTTTTCCCTGATATCTATATCTTGTTAGAATGCGCCTTACTTTGATTAAGACCATTTTCCATTATCTAGTAGTAGCGTGGTGTGGTCCCTGTTGAAAACTCTTTAAGTCTTCAGAGCTCTTGACTTGAGGGAAATTGGGAGGCAGGGATTACAAAAGAAGGGAGCAGATTGTCTGAGATGAGGGTTGCCACTCTTACAATTCAGGTAAAACACATGAGTGATGTAGAGAGTATCCAAGTAACTTTTAGTGGTATTGCTATAATATTTTTATTTGCAAATGAATAATACAGTTAACAGTCAATAGTCATCTCAAGTTTCCTTAAGAAGGGAGTATATTGTTTGAGATGAGGGTCACCACCCGTACAATTGTCAGGTAAAACTCATGTATGATGTAGAGAGTATCCAGGTAACTTTTAGTAGTGTTGCTATAATATTTTTGTTTGCATATGAATAATACAGTTAACAGTCAATAGTCATCTCAAGTGTCTAAATGTGGAAAACCAATAGCTCTACAGTGGATGGTAATTGTCCATGGACCCTCACACAGATGTCTTTGAGAAGAAACTTTGGATTGTTGTAGATATGTAGGTCTGTTGCTATGTCATTGGCTGAAAGTGGTAGGGGGAGGGTAGCAATCACTGGGTGTCCATTTCTCATATGTGATAAAGTATAAGAAATACTACCGAAGTTGATTGAAAAACATCTTGGGCTGAGTTCAGACACTAGGTGTCCACCCCTTGGTGATTAACGGCATCCCACATCTATCCAAAACCTTATTGTTGTACCTTCTATCTTAGCTCCTTATGGATGAAAGATTATCTCTCCCCTCCTTATAACAGCCCTTGCCTACCCTGATAGTGTGAGGTTATACATAAGAATAATAGAAGCATTGGTAAACTATAGCCCATAACATTACAATAGGAAAAAAAATGTAATAATAATAATCCACTCCAGATCATCCTCTCGAATGTATTCCATCCACATCTTCATCCCACATATTCTGTTTCACTTTCGTCTCATTCCACATGCCCAAGCCATCCTTTTAAATACAAAAACTTAAATTTGTCTCCCTTTCTACTGCCTTCATCTCCCTAACTTTAATATTTGTATAAGCTAGGTTTACTAAATATGGCTCTGCAAGAGAGACCTGGGGTGATTGATGGATTGGTTGATTCTTCCCTAATTACTGAGTTCTCAGTGGTTTATTGCATTCACCTCTCTTAATTGTTCTACATTAACACTTTCACTTACATAGTGTAATTGTTCTAGAGGCCTCTGAAAATTTTTGTTCAGAGCCTTGTGAAGTTTCAATTGTCCATAAACCAAGTGTCATTACTGAATCCTGTTTATCCTCCCTATAGTACTTGTTAACAGGGGAATGTTACACTAGGAATTTGGTACCTTTATGGTGCATCCATTTGCTCTAGAAATTGCACTAAAAATGTTGCCAATCACAGTCACTGCAGTCACTACGTTGTATAGTTATCTTTCACAGCATTACCAGCACTTCTAAATATGGTCACAATTGACAGTTATTCAATTGAAGACACAAATACAACTAAAAATAAAAAACAAACTTTCATCAACATCATAAGCTGTGTGGAACTATGAAGATTGATTGGAGCAAAAATGGACATTGTTTAGTTATTACTGTGTACATTTAAATTGTATCACTTGTCAAGGTTTATAGACATAGTTAAAGGGGTTGTTATGATAGTGATATACATTTGGTTGGGAGTTGTTTTGTGGAAGGTATACCTGTAGGGTAGAGTAGTATCTGGTATTTTATCCAGTTTGCTCCAGTGCATAATAGCAATTGATACATGATAGCATGTGCCATGTTAGCTTATGTTTTTGATCTTCAACACAAGTGGGTTGTACAAGGAAAAAGGGAAAGGAAGGTTACATTGGCAGAAGAACACAATGAATATAGGTTTATATGACTAACCCTGAGATCTCACAAAGATTATTTGCATTGTCCTTTCATAAAATAATACTATTAGAAATACTTGACATAAGTTGATGATATAATTCTAGCAGAGGAACTGAATTTATTCAAGTATTGAAACTAAATAATACATATAGAAAAAAAAAGTTATGTAAATATTATTCAGTTCCCTTATAAATATATCATGAACCACTTCAGTACAAGTCAAATTCTTTCACGTAGCATTGAGTGACATATGAATGATCCATCACACTACTCACATTATGAAATATAAAGTCACTACTCTCTTATTCCTTCTCTTTTACTCTGAATAATGATAAACTCAGAAAATGTGATGAAACCAGTTCACAGAATCTGGGAGTAACTCATGCACAACTACAAAAAATATAATCAAGACACCTACGCTGGCATCCTTGTGTATCCGCTCACTCTACACAACGCCTATGTACCAGAATGGTTTAACAGGCCAGCTTATCTCGTACTCCCAGGTTTAAGGTTTTGCTTATTCTGGAGGTACACAAAATGTGGAAATGATCGGGAAAGAAGGAAGAGGGGAGAGGACATGGCTCAGGGACCACTTGTATCAATATGGACTCAGTACTATGTAAATTATGATGTTATCTGTTGACATCATTGTAAATTCAGTGTTTGTAGATTTAATGTAGATGACAGTAAAGTTGTGACAGTGTGTGCATCATTTATTGGCTCATGGGGAGTATATGGGGATGGAATGGGTGAGAGGGGATAGTATGCCTTTGTTTTTGGCTACATCCCATGTAAGTGGGAAAAAGCCATTGGTATATGCATGTATGTAACATTATAGTGGTACATATACTGAAAGGTCCTTTACCCATGTAAGGGGGTGGGTGAGTCAAAGCTTACATCCACCGGACACATTCATTCACCCATCTTGATTCCTTATGGATGAAAGGTCATCCTTGTTTCATACCAAATTTCTTGGGTCAGAGGCAGTATGGCAAAACATAGCACCTCCATAGCAGGGCCTAACAACAGAAGCTGGGTTACCCCTATCACTTCATTATATGCATCCCACACCCTCATCCACTTAAGAAATGTATAGAGCAGACATGAAGAAATACCTTTGGGCCACATCATGCAACAACCACTCACCATTCACTCTTATCCCCTTTGACAGACAATCCTTTTGCATCCAGTGCCTTTGCCTTGACCATCCTCCTCATTTTTGGTCTTCCCCATAAGTTCTCTGATTCCATTTCTGCTTTCCACACTCATTTTACTAGTCTTTCTTCATTTGTCTGAACCATTATAGCATTTTGATCTCATGTATGCATTCTTTCCCCACCTCACCTTCATATTTCTCACTAGTATTGTAGTGAAGGGAGCATAAGATAACTGTTATGGTCTCTCTTGTATTTTATTTAGATTCATTCTTTATGATTTGCTGTTTTTCAGTCTTCATAATCTGGACCAAAATTTGTATTATGAATATTGTATAATCATATACCAATACTATTAATTCCTATGGATTTTAGGTGATAATTATAAAGGCATAGAACTGGTTATTTTGCTAAAGTTTAACAAGTTCAAAAAATATATGTAGATGTCTTTTGCCATACTTACATAATTTTTTTTCCTGCAGGTCGAGCAGTTTGAAGCAGAAGCCTCCGGTAGAGCACCGAAGAAGTATCCTGTATTATTTTATGGCACTCTAGAAACGTGAGTTTTAGTATGTTTATTAATGTAGTCAGTCTGTTAAGATTTGAACTTGTATAGTTGCCTTCAAAGTGTGGTCATGTGGAAGAAAATGAATTGAGGATATCGAGCAAAGACTGTTGAAAGTGGAAATAAGTGGGTAAGTGAAGAAGACTCAGAATGAGGTGGATGAATGGGTTGAAAAGAGGACACAAGAGGTATGTCAGTGGAACAGGGAAGAAGGAATGCAAAAGGCAGAAATGTGTGGGAGAGATTCAGTGGGTAAATAGATGATATGGTACAAAGGGATATTCTTTACATCTGCTTTGTAGATTAGTGGATACAGAGAGGAGTTGCCACATAGTAAAATGGTGAAGATAAACAAGCTTTGGATGTTGAGCCCTGTCATGGATGAATTGTACCTTGCACTGTGGGAGGAGACAGGTGACACTTTACCCTCAAAGTGCCCAGATTGGAAAGGTTATGTTAGTAGTTCTTTTGGTGTGGGTGTGTTTTTACTTTGTGAATCCTGAAGAAGAATTATAGCCGAAGTATATTCATGCCTTACCTAGTTTAGAAAACTGAAAGTAAATTTGGGCCAAAGTAAGGTGATGAGATGTACAATGGGAGAAAGTGGCAGTGATTTAGAGGTGAGTATAAAAGGAAAGAGGGTGGAAGAAATGAAGGGTCACATGTTGCAGGGAATGGAGGAGTCATGGTCTGTTATTTACATTATTATAGTTTTTATTTATTAATTTATTATTATGATTTTTTTTTTGTATCTGACCTAGATATGGACCAAGGGGTCTCCTGTCGGCATGCTCCACCTTTGTAATCCTTTGGTGCATGTAAATTGTAAAGTAAGGAAAGCAAGTAATTGTCATGGGCAATGAAAAGTGCCATGAGAAATAGATATGTGAGGGTGAATTAAAAAAGTAGACTGCATGAATTGATGATTATGTCCACTGTATGGAGCAGAGACCTGGAATTTAAAGGAGGGAGAAAGGAGGATCCAAAATGTGTTTGGGATGAAGTATTCAAGACATTTGGTGTGGGCAGTTAGGAAGGGGGGAAAAAGAGGTGAGTTAAAGAGCAGGGATTTAAAGAGCTGGCAGATGTAATTGATCAAGGAATACAGGTATGATTTATGCATATAGATAGATGAATAAAGAAATGAGCAAAGAAAGTGTTGAAGGGAGAGGTAAATGGAGTAAACTTGAGAAGATTGAGAATGAGGTGGATGGACAAGGTGGAACAGGCATTGGGTGCAAGAGGATTGTATGTTGAGCAGAGAAAGGAGTGGGTAAGAGATAGGCAATAAGTGTGTGTGGTTGTGAGTGTACGAGAAATTGGTGTGGCTTGGAGAGATGTCTTCTTGTGAGCTCCCTAAATTCTTGGATGGATGAGTGGGGAGAGTTGTCATCTAATGAAATCATGGGGCTAAATCTGTATTGGCTATCCCCGTGTAAGGGGGGAAAAGCCTTTGGTATATGTATGTAAATCAAGTTGTTGAGCCTTGATGTGATTGTGCTGTGTCCTGTTGCATTGCCTCAGACCCAAGCAGTGGCTAAGGGACAGGGATGATCCTTCTTCCCTAAGGAATAAGATAGAAGGGATAAGAAATGGGTGTGTTTATTGACTTGGCCATCCCCACATATAAGGGAGAATACCTGGTAAATGCATGTATGCATATACGTATGGATGAGATGTGCTATGGGTTTCGTATAATGTTATCAGAAATATATCTAAGGGTTGATTCTGTTTATAAAAGGGGTGGCTGAGGCAAAGCATACTTCCATCCCACACACTCAAAAAAAATACTCTACCCATGTTCCCTATTCTACTTTCATTTTTATTAGCATCTGTCCACCATATATTTATTACATACCCTTTTAAGGAGCTAAGATAAAAGACAACAAATAGGGTGCATGCCTTGGCTGGCCAACTTCCTTATAAGGGGGAAAAGGCCTTTGGGATGTATGTATCTACATAGGTTAGTAACATGATAGACAACATATGCCCACATAACCAGGATGTCTTACATATAGTACCGAACAAAAGTGATGGCCAGGTGGGGTGGGAGGACGAGAATTTTGCCCATTTTTTAACCATACACATAGGAGGTAGTATTGAATTTGGACAAAAGTGATGGCTGGGCTGTGTGTAGTGTAGGATAGTCTGAGTCACGTGGCAGTACAAAATGGCGGTTAAGTGTGCATCTAGCTGTTGTGGGAAGAGGGTTGCTGCGGTGAGTGCTCGTAGAATTTTCTCTCCGACACATCACATTTTTACCACTCCAGCATCCCTACAACCCTAATATGACCTCTAGGAGGGAATATTCACATGAAGCAGTTGCTCAGATAATTGCTTTAACCTCTTCACTCCGGGGCACATCGCACGTCTGGCAGCATTAGCTGCCTGACATGTGATGTTGCGTCATAATAATCGCATTATAAAAAATAAAGTCAGTGCTCAATCGTTCGTTCTCTTTCACCCATGTATTTTGATAACCATAGAAAATTGATGAAGCCAGTTTAGAGAGAATGGAGATTACATAGGTATGACTACAATAAATATAATCAAGATGCCGACGTCGACATCATCGAGTACCCACTTGCTCCTCATGCTGCCTACGTAGGCGTCACCGTATGGAAGTGGTTAAAGGAATCTGGCCTGTAAACCAAGCAAATAGTCCAGCAAACTGGTGCCAGTGATGGGTTTCTTCACAGGGCGGCACCTCTCCTAATTCAGGCCCTTGATGTGGTGGCGTACTATCCTCACAGACACACCACCAAACAGATCTGGGTTGTCCTGTTTGATTTTCCTGGCTGTGGTTCTTAGAGTAGACTCCAAAGTACGTTTCAAAATATTGTGGGCTCGACCCGAAGACTTCTTAGGCCTACCAGACCTTGGTTTTGAAGATGGCAGGTTTATTCCCTCCCTCCTCATAAAATCTGACAACCCACCGGCACACTGTTCTCTCACTGGCACCAATTTGCTGCACTATTTACTTGGTTTGCAGGCCAGATTCCTTTAACCCCTTCCATACGGTGCCACATATGTAGGCGGCATGAGGAGCAAGTGGATACACAAGGCTGCCATATTGGCGTCTTGATTATATTTATTGTAGTTCCCCCTGCGTAATGACATACTCTCTAAACTGTCTTCATCACGTTTTCTCTGGTTATCAAAATTCACAGGTGAAAGAGAGAACGATCGATATAAGCGGTGACTATATTTTATTATGCGAGTATTATTACGACACATCGTGCGTCTGGCAGCTAATGCTGCCCGCGAGATTTTGGCCCGTACTGAAGAGGTTAAAGCAATTATCTGAGCAACTACTTCATGTGAATATTTACTCCTAGAGGTCATATTAGGGTCGTAAGGATGCCTGGAGTGGTCAAAATGTGACACTTCGGAGAGAAAATTCTACGAGCACTCACTGGAGCAATCCTCTTCCCACAACAGCTAGATGCACACTAACCACCATTTTGTGCTGCCACGTGACTCAGACAATCCTACACTACACACAGCCCGGCCATCACTTTTGTCCGAATTCAATACTATCTCCAATGGGTATGGTTATAAAACGGGCAAAATTCTTGTCCTCCCGCCCCACCCGGCCATCACTCCTTTTGAACCCTCGCTACAACAAATGAAAATCCATTATAGCGAGGGATCCTTGGTTATAACAGATCTTCGGATATAACGACAGACCCCTGTCCCCATATTGTCCTTTATATCGAGGGTTTCATACTAATTTCTAATATCGGACAAACCTTGTGATGTAACGGATCTGTCTGGTATTTCCAGCTGATATAACAGATCTTTGGATATGAGGATAGACCCCTGGCCCCATATCGTCTGTTATATTGAGGGTTTACTGTACTGTGTCATGCTACATTGCTTCTGACCCAGGGTAGTGGGGGGGGGGAGGATACAGGGATGACCCGTCATCCATAAGGATCTAAGATGAGAGGGAGGAAAGATTGGTGGATGGAAGTGAAATGGGTGAGAGTGGGTACTTGCCTTTTGACTTGGCTACCTCTCCTGTAAGGGGCAAAAAGCCCTCTGTATATAGATAAGAGGGTGGAGGGGAGTGGAGTATGTTAGGGATGGAAGGGTGGAAGTGGTTTTTATGCCTTTCTTTTTGGCTACCTCCCATGTAAGGGGGGAAATCCTTTGGTATATGTATGTAGATTGATAGACAATTAGGAAAATGCAATGTATTTGGTGTGGATGATGTCTTGCTGGACTCTGTGTAGATGATTTTCTTTTTTCCTAACAACAATAGTAACTCATATTCTTTTAACTGGATCATTCACACATTTTCTAATATCCTTTAGTGATGAGTTATCTTATTGATTTTAACTTTTCACTGTCTTTTTCAGAGCTTTGTTAAAACCAGATGATATATTCCCATATGCTGAGTATGTGGACAGATTTGGAAAACCACAGAAGAGAAAGGGCTTCAATGAAGGCCTTTGGCATGTTATTCACAATCCAAATTTTGATCCTTCAATTGTGAGTATTATTTTTATGTATATATACTCTCCTTTTGATAGCCCTATTAAGCATGGCTTATTCTGTCTTTATTATATTGAGTGAGAATATGAATGTTCAGATAAAGGCATTAGGTATCTATGGGTCATGTATGTGTGTGTGTATATATATATATATATATATATATATATATATATATATATATATATATATATATTTAAAAATTGTTTGAGACAAATGAGAGAGTGATAGGTGGGGAAGGGTTAACAAAGATGGGCTTAAGAATGCATTTATTGTCCTAATGTTTCGGTCTCTATGACCTTCTTTGGGTGGAGGACTCGCTACAATATATCATAATATTGATGTGTCATTCAAATTTATTAAGTTATAATGTGTAAACAGTTGTCTACTGAGTGTAAGAAGTGTTTTTTTTTTTTATTATACATATGTATTTTTTTGTAGGTGCCACCACCAGATGTTGCAAACTCGTTCGCCCCTTCTGCACCAAGTACCCCATCTACTCCAGCAACTGGTGGTAAAAAGGCCTCCACCTCCACACCAGCCCTCTCAGATGCTGGAAAAGACTCGGATGAAGAAAGTTTGAGAGAATTAGTTATAGATGAATCAACAGGTATGATTTTTATTCTCTCTCTGTCCTCCCGTCCATCCTTCCTTCTTTCTCCTTGCCATGATCATATGATCATTTCCATCTCTCATTACTCGTGAATGGATGAGGTGGGGGTGTTGCTATATAATGAAGCTTCAAATGATGGACCTTGCTGCAGAGGTGCTGTGTCTTGCTGCATTGTATCTGAATCATTCACTGGGGTTGGAGGATGTCCCTTTATCTACAAGAAGCTAATATGAAAGGAAAAGGGATTGGGTTTTGGAAGGATGAGGGATGGGTGAGGGGTGACTGCATGGGAACTTTCTTGGAGAGACCATCAGGACTTGTGCCAGCATGTGAATAAATCAACAGATTTCCAGGCATATGTCCCTAATTGTTGATCTTCTACAAGAGTGACTTAGGGTAACAGATTGATTGATCTCCATTCAAAGAACATACTGATTACTTTCAAATTCTACTATCCCTCCTTTGTGCTATCCACCATAGGTCTCTCCCTTACCACATCTATGGCATGATTGTGTATTGAAGAATAGAAGTGCTGGGTGCCAATGATGAATCACAGTACAAAACTCAACTCCCATTGGGGTAATGTTTGAATGTAGTAGGGTGTTGTGTTACAAAATTGGGTGTAAACCCTCAATATAACGGACGATATAGGGATGGGTCTGTTGTTACATCCAATGGAAATACAGACACATCTGTTATAACCTGAAGTTTGTCCGGTATTAGAAATTAGTAGGATTAGAAATTACACTAAACCCTCGATATAATGGACGATATGGGTCTGTTGTTGTATCCGAAGATCTGTTGTAACTGAGGATCCCTCACTATAACGGATGAAAATCCATTATAGCGAGGGTTTGTCCGGTTAGATTTTTTTCTTCGTTATATCTAATATCCGGTATATTGAGATCCGTTATATCGAGGGAAATTGCTTGGTAGACAAGTGTGAATGAACACATAGTAATAACAGCTATTATGTAAGAGTCAGGTGGGAGACCTGCTAAGTTGTTCTCTATAATTTGATCATTGTCAGATGGCAACTACAGAAGTTGTTTGAGTCCCCAAGCCATAGGGTTTCCCTCAAGGTTCCTGAAGGTGGGGGTTGTCTACTATACAAGTAGTGCATAACTTATTTAGCAGTTCCTCAGAGGTCTAGTAGTACACTAGTTATTCCTTTATCTACCTGTATATTTATATATATATATCAACAGACTTCCCCATATAAGTGAGGTTGCCAGCCAAGGCATATACACACCCTCCACCCGTCCCATATCCATCCAACTCCCATTTGTTTCCCTTTTGAAAATCCTTTAACTCCATGTGGAAGGTTATTTCTGCCCTCCACCCACTGCCTGGATCAGAAACAATACAGCAAGACACAGCACCTCCATAGCAGGGCCTGACAACTGAGGCTGGTCGATCCTTACAGCTGTATTTACATGGATATAAGAGGAACATCAGCACCATATGATTCTTGGGAGGATGATTGAGGGGTTTGAAAGGTTTATGTGAGGATTTTAATTAAGAGGATTAGGAGAGGAACAGGGGCAGTGTGGGTTTAGGGAAGGTAGAGGATGCAGTGGAAGTGATGTCTTGTTGTGTTGTCTCTGCCCCAAGCAGTGTGGCAGGGGCAGGGGTGACCATCCATCCACAAAGAACTGATTAAAAGGACATGGATTTTTGGCTACCTCCCTTGTAAGGAGAAAAAAAGCCTTGGTATATGTATGCATGCTCTGATATAGCCTTCCTCCATAATAAAGGGAAAAGGGCTTTGTGGTGTAAGTGTAGTAAAACTAATTCTTTTACTTATGATAATTTAGCAAAAAGTGGTTGATGCTATTGTATTTTTGATGTATCTTTCTTGTTTCAATTTTGGTTTGAACCGAAATGAACATGCATGATAATTGCCCACATATTACTTTTGCAGGGAAAGGGAGGGGAGGAAAAAAGAGAAAACGTAAGGAGTCGGACAATATAGAAACACCACCAAAGAAACCAGCTCCAGTTGATTTGAAAAAGTCAGCAACCAAGGAAACACCAAAGCAGGTGAGTTACCATTTTTGTTAACCCTGTGGAAGATTTACAGAATGAAGAACAGCTATGTGATTATGGAAGTTTGTTGCTGGCAAAACCAGATACAGTAAACTTCCACTTATCCGAACTCCAAGGGGGATTAGAAATGTCCGATTAACCGAAAGGTTCGGTTAATCCGACTTTATATGTTTCATTCCTGTAGAGTTTTATGCGGTAATGTCAGCTGCAATATTCGTACCTGTAAACTTAACATACACATGGAAATGCTTATAATAGTTCATAAACATATTCTATAGAGTATAAAAAGAAAATGTTTAAGGTGAGCTTGTGATACTGTATCGTCACCGAGAGGACTTATGAATGTATGTACTGCCAAACAGCCGATCAGGTGTAAACATGGAGTGTGCTGCAACCGTGTGAGCACTTGGTAAAGCTTGCGGGGGTGGCGGAAGAGGCGGCAGGGTGTTTGAATGTTTGGTTGAGATCCAAATACGTTCGGTTGAAGCGATGGCTACCGTATTGAGAAAATGTTTGGTTAATGCGATTATTCGGTTAAAACGCGTTCGGATAAGCGCGAGTTTACTGTACAGGTACACCTCACCTTACGTCGTTAATTGGTTCCAGGAGACACGACGTAAGTCGAAAAATGACGTAAGTCGAATTTGCTTACCAATAGGCCTGGTGTAGCCTTGGCTAAACTGCCAATAGCCATTTTTCAGTACTTTATTTTACTTTTGATTGCATTTTTTATTAAACAAGGTTAATAAAAATCTATTTGCTGTACTTTATGAATGTATTGTCAATTACATACGCTGTACTCTATGAATGCATTGTCAATAACATACGGTAAAACAAAACAAAAAACAAAGAAATAAAAACTATTTCAAGCTTACATATAATCATATTGTAATAAGTGAAAAACTTTAATGTATTTTCAGTTTACCAAAACAGTAGATACAATATGTTGATGTTTACGTTGTAGACGTAGATGGCTGGGGATTGTCGACATCAACATCAGCTGATTCTCGTCGTTCGACGCGTAAAAACTGGTCAAGGAACCGTCTTCTTGTTCTTTTCTTCAAGGATTAGATTATAAGGAGCAAAAGCTTCATAACAAGCCCGAGCATTTGTATCCATATCCTCAAACATAGCAAGACCTTTCCTCCATTTTCTTAATGGTGAAGTGGCATGGCTCAGATTCATCACTTTCTTTTGTTGCTCCTGAAGTTCCATCAAATCCTTGTTCGTCAGTAACTCCTTGTCTTTTTCAAATAAATCTGTGAAATCCTCTTCCTCCAAATTCATATCCAGCTCTTTGCTCATTGTAACCAAATCTTTGTTGACAACAACAGTATTGTGCACAAATTGCGGGCATAGTTTTTTCCATACACCATTCATAGCAGTGCTCTGAACATCATTCCATGCTGCTGCTACATTCTGTAAAGTTTTGTAGATGTCATATCCCTGCAAATATTACAGTTACAAGTGAATGTTAATGAGAAAATTTACAAAACTTCAGTAAACAGATAATAATCCAAAAGAATTGCAGGAGTCGAGACGCCGCTTACGGTAAATACGTATTGGAAGTACCGTTGCGATTTCATGTTCTAGTGGACTAGGCCATACTAATTCTTATTTATTGTAACATGAATTGCTTGAAACGCTTGAAACGTTTTTTGGTGTTTATGCGATTCCATTATTGGCTGACCGACGTAAAGTCAAGTAAAACGACAACTTGAATTTTTTTCCATATTATTTTTGAAAACCGACGTATCTTCGAAAACGACGTAAGTCGAAACGACGTAAGTCGAGGTGTGCCTGTATTTACTTTGGTGCATACATATCATAGAGGCTTTTTCTCCTCTATTAGGGGTTGGGCAGTGGAGGATGCAGGGATGACCCGTCATCCAGGAGGTGCCAAGATATGAAGGAGGGTGGAGGGGAATGGAATATAAAGGAAATGGAATGGGTGGGAGTGATTTCTATGCCTTTTTCTTTTTTGGCTACCCCCCATGTAAGGGGGAAAAGGCCTTTGGTATATGTATGTATGTATTAGGGGTTGGCTCAGTTAAAGCATATATCTACCCCTGCTTGTTCACATGCATCTATAACCCATTTGTCACCTCATGAGGTCACCCCTGTCTATCCACCACACCACCTAGGTCAGAGGCACTGCAATGAGACACAGCACCTTCATAGCAGGACTTGACAGCCAGTGTTGATTTATCCCCACTACTTTATTATATGGCAACCACTCAGCCCCTACTTTATTGACTCAGAAGATTGGAAGATCTACTTAAGGCTGCATGATGTCATCAGTCTGGCTAGATTTATTTGAATCACTGCTGTAGGGGGTGGTCCCCTTCTCATCATCAGAATTGACACAAGGCATGATGTGCCAATTCTGGTGGTGCTGACTATAGATACAGATGAATAGAATTCCCAACTTGGGTGGACATATAATTTGGGTCTGCCACCACTCTTAAAAGAGAAAAAAGAAAAGCCCTTTTGCCGTCTTCTCCTTTTCTGCATGAGGGGACAGAGAGGGAGGGTTGCCAATTTCATGAAGCAGCCTTGCTGTGGATGTGCTGTGTCTTGCGACACTGCCTCTGACCCAGGGCAGTGGACAAGATGCAGGGATGACCCGTCATCCAGGAGGTGCCAAGATAAGAGGGAGGGTAGAGGGGAGTAGAGTGTATTTAGGGATGGAATGAGTGGGAATGGTTTTTATGTCTTTTTGGCTACCTCCATTGTAAGGGAGAAGCAGCCTTGGTATATGGATGTAGGATCCCATAGTGAGCCATGTTTTCCTTTTCAGCAGACAATAGACAATGCAGAACCCCAGATGAGTCGGAGTGGTCGAGTGATCAAACCTAAGAAGTTCCTAGATGAAGAACGGGAAGATGGATCCCGTAGTGCTAATGCTAATTTGCCAGGTATGTAATTACAAAGGATTACAAAGGCGGAGCATGCCGACAGGAGACCTTTTGGTCCATATCTAGGTCGGATGTGAAAAAAATCAAAATAATAATAAATAAAAACTATAATAATGTAAATAAATAAAATACATAAATAAGTGCATAGGTATAGTTACATAATAAACAAACAGTAAATAGTAAATAATAATAAATTGACATATAAGTAATAATAAATGAAAATCAGACAGATAAATGTTAACAAAACAAATATAAAATAAATTATAATCATTACAGCATCTTGCTTAGGTGTTTATCTAAATGATTCTTAAAGCTTCGAACTGAACTACATTGCACTACCTGTGCAGGAATGTTATTCCATTCATTAACTACACGGTTGGCAAAGTTGTTTCTACCTACTTCCAAATTGAATCTATTTCCGGACAGTTTGAGACCATTGTTTCTTGTCTGATTCTCATTCAATGTGAAAATTTGGTCACTTTTGATGTTGTCAATTCCCTTTAAAATCTTAAAGACCTGTATCAAGTCACCTCTGAGTCTACGCTTTTTTAGGGAAAACCGATTCATATGTTTTAGTTGATTTTCGTATGCTTTATTTTTGATATTTGGAATAAGTTTTGTGGCTCGCCGTTGTACTTTTTCCAGTCTGTCAATGAGATTCGGTGACCATACGGAAACAGCATATTCCAAATGTGGATGAACTCGGAGGCTGAAATACACTGCTTGGATGATTTGAGGTCGTTACTGATAATTACGCTGAGATCTTTTTCACTATCCACTTTTGTTAACGAATTTCCAAATAACTTGTAATCTTACTGTTATTTTTACCTATGTGCATTACCTTGCATTTACTTGTGTTAAATTTCATTAGCCACTTTTCAGACCATTGCTGTAATTTATCTAAATCTTCTTGAATATATAATTGGTTTGAGTGATCATTTGCCACTCCGCACAGTTTTGTATCATCAGCAAATTTGGAAACAGTAGATTTTAGTCCATGGTCTATATCATTTATATATACTATGAATAGAAGTGGTCCAAGAACGGAACCCTGAGGAACTCCACTTGTAACATTTTTCCATCTAGAAGTTTTTCCATTTAAAACAACTCTCTGTTTTCGACTATTCAACCAATTACTAGTCCAACCTAATAGGCTACCACTTATTCCGTGTAAAGCTAATTTAGTAAGTAGTCTTTCGTGTGGGGTGGTATCAAAAGCTTTTGCAAAGTCTAGATATATTAAATCAAGTTTTGTTCAATAGATTGAATAATTGTGCTCTTTGTCTCTATGACAAATTCTGAAACTTTGATGTTCAGAGGTATATGATATAGTGGGGAATTTATTTTAAAGCAGAATTTCTTGTGGAATGGATGGGAGTGGGTGCATGCCTTTGACTTGGCTACCTCCTATATAAAGAGGAAGAAGCTCTTGGTGTGTGTGTGTATATATATATATATATATATATGTAGTGGATTGACTATTGAGATTGTTTAATATGTGCCCAAGGGAGGGAAATGTACCAGTGAAATGGAGGGATTTGTGTAATTTCACTACACAAAGGTAAAAGGGACAAACATGAATGAAATAACTTTAGAGGGAGTAGTAAGTATGGTTTGTAAGGCATATAGGAGGTAAATGAAGTTTAGGAGGGGAATAGAGGGAATAAATGGGGAAGAGCAATACGAGTTTAACCACTTCCATACGGTGACGCCTACATAGGCGGCATGAGGAGCAAGTGGGTACTTGATGATGCCGACGTCGCCATCTTGATTATATTTATTGTAGTCGTACCTACGTAATTTCCATTCTCTCTAAACTGGCTTCATCAATTTTCTATGGTTATCAAAATACATGGGTGAAAGAGAACAAACGATTGAGCACTGACTTTATTTTTTATAATGCGATTATTATGACGCAACATCGCACGTCAGGCAGCTAATGCTGCCAGACATGCGATGTGCCCCGGAGTGAAGAGGTTAAGGTCTCCCAGTACTATTACGTTGACATTTCTCCCTAAATCCTCTATGCACTTATTTAAGGGGGTCGTCGCGATGAATTTCTGAAAAAATTGAAATATTAGAAGAAAACATTCCCTGTCATCTAGTGGCCTTTGGCAAGCCAGTCCTGAAATATTTCAGCGAAATACAAAAAAATAAAGGAGCTATGGCTATTTTTCTGACCCCCCCCCACTTCCAAGTACACCGCTGCACATATGTTCGACTAAGTTATTTCATCGCAATAAAAATGGCACAAATGCGATGTATTTTGTTATTCACTAATATAGACTAGCTGGAAACATGTCCTACACAGGAATAGCAGTTCGCACTCGTGAGTGAACTGAACGAATTATTGTGAGTAGGCGGAGTAAGCGAATTGTCGCTCCTTGGAGAACTTTTATTTGAAGCTATAATCATTTCAAGAATGCCTAAACATTCGAAGAAGAAATGTGTGTTTCATGAAAGCTAAGAAACTGAATCAAATTATTGAGAAAGAGTGTACTTCTGCCTTGGTTATTACTGGAGATAACTCATAGCAGTGCAGTTTGGTGCACACGGGCTCGCTAAAGCTGATCGCGCATTTATCACACTCCTCTACCCTTCATATCCTCGTTTCTCAAATGACGTCACTGCAAACATCGAGCATGCGTGACGTACCATCACGTGCCTCTTCAAATAAAACGCTCCGAGTGCTTTTCGTCACAAGAGCGACTGTCATTGATCATAACTTTGGAAGGACACATAATCTTCTTTCTCACTTGGTTGGAGTCAATCCCATCATTACAAAAGCACCTGAGGAACAAGACAAAGACACAGAACGGAAAGGGACACCAAAGACCAGAAAGAGGAAGAGAAAACTATCGTTCAGCTCCGATTTCCAGCCGGGAGCTTTCTAGTAAGCGAACCTGGCGACAATGAGGGAGGCGGCGCCTTCTGAACTCCTAATACCTTGTAAAAGGGGGGACCAGGTACCAGCTACACTTTATAATAACATGTGAATGACATAGAATGCATGAAGATTGTCGCAGAGAAAAAAAATCTAAATGAAATATATAAAAAAATGCAGGGAAATGTATTTTGAACTTCAAAGCTCAATATCTCAAAACTACCCTTTTCTCTACATTTTTTCTATCTCCTCCGTAACTACTTGGCCAATTTTAATAGGGTTTGGATTTTTTGAAAGCTGAATAAATTTGCAAACTTTTTATCCTGTTTTTTTTGTGATAGAAGTCGATATATTGTATTTTAAAAAGAAATATGACACTTTAAAAAAAAATTCTTTCTCCTAAACTAAGAGGAAATTCCAAAAACCTTGCGATGATTTTTTAGGTATTGCTATAGAGCATTTGTGGTATTTTTTTTTCAGCATGCTCAGTCAATGGATAAATGAGGAGATAGAAAATTTGTAATTGGTCAAAAAATGGTTTTTTATTAATAACTTAATTGTTTTTCAACCAAATGATATGAAAATTGGTGGTGAACATCTCAGTATATGTATATATAACATATTAAAAATTCGCGAAATTCCGATCATAATTGACGAAGTTCGTTTTCGAGTGCGACAGCCCCCTTAAATCTATCCAAAAGGCCTCCCTTTCCTCTACACTCTTTTCACTGCCAGGCCCATATGCACTTACAAAGACCCACATCTCCTTTCCCAGTTTCACCTTCATCCACATTATCCTTGAGGAAACCTCCTTCCACTCCACAACCCGTTTACCTATCTCTTCACTTACTAGAATAGCCACCCCTTCCCTCCCTCGCCCTCTCTTCACTCCTGATAACCTCCCACTTACACTCACCCTTCCCTTTCAACTTAGTTTCACCCAAAGCCAACACATCCATCTTTCTTCTCACAAGCATACTACCTATCTCTTCCCTTTTATTCTCATCTGTACCACATCCACGCACATTAAAAGACCCAAACCTTAGGGTGCTGTTCCAAAAACTCCCAGACCCTCTTATGCCTTTACTTTTTCGTTTAGGAATGTTCCCTGTGGGGCTACAAGAAGAAGGATGCCTAGTCCCACTCCCCGTCCCTTTCTTCTCGCCTCTTACGATCCAAGTGGAAATACTTGGTGGCAGAATTCTTTTCCCCCCACCACAGGGAATTCTCCCACAGCAGAAAATGATACTCAGAGAAATGGTACAGGACAGCAGTAAGGGGTTGGGGGACAGCATAACGGAGGGACAGTCGTAGTATAAAAGTGTCATCATTTCTCTATGAAGTTTTCCTCTATCATAGACAAAATGATGTGTAGCTCTGGTCTGTAGGGGCGCCCCATATAGACCCTAAAGTATCAACTGCATGCTACTTTGCCACAATAACAAGCAGCCAATACCCCAGACGGGGTGGGGAAACATGGTGGCAGAATTCATTTTTCCCCTTACCACATGGGACATAAGAAAAAGGTGTATGCAAAGAAGTGGTACAGAATGGTTTTAAAGGAACAGCCAAATGGAGGGACAGTTGTAGTACAAATGTAGCATTCCTCAAGGAGTAGAGATTTTACTCAAACATAAGTAAAATGATGTGAGGCCGTAGTCCATAGGGGCTCTCCAAATAGTCCCTAAAGCAGTGGTTCCCAAACTTTTTTCTGTCATTTCCCCCCTGCACCCAGTTCAACCATCCAGATTTCCCCCTTCATGTGTATGAGGGAAAGAGTAGTTAAAACACACTGTGACTATTTACTAATTTATTTTTCAAATGTACATATATACTGATAGACAGGCATTCTCTCTCTCTCTCTCTCTCATACATGAGAAAATTCATCTGAGAATTTTTTTAGTTCGTAGGTAGTATAATTATTTCCCCCCTGGTAG
The DNA here is from genome assembly GCF_046742065.1 of Oratosquilla oratoria. Taxonomy (NCBI): domain Eukaryota; kingdom Metazoa; phylum Arthropoda; class Malacostraca; order Stomatopoda; family Squillidae; genus Oratosquilla; species Oratosquilla oratoria. The sequence continues at coordinate 114,064,167 of NC_134777.1, read as the reverse complement.
GTTCAAATTTCCCCCAGTTTGGGAACCACTGCCCTAAAGCATTGGCTTCATCCTACTGTGCAATTAATACTGCAGAGTAGCATGCAGTCTGTACTGCAGGATAAAATATCCCTGTATGAGGGAGTTAAATTGAGTAATTTAGGGAAAGTTAGCAATAATGGATAGTGAGACTTTATTTTTTTTTTGTGTTTGCAGATGAATCGGTGCCAGTTGGAGATAGTGTAGAAAGACTGAAGAAAGGTAAGATTTTAATGGATGAAAAGAGTTGAAGTAAAATCAAATAAGCTATTAATATTCGCAGTGGTGAAGACAAGACGTTGGACCCATTCTGTATTTATATGTATTTGATGGTGACCTGAATGTAGTGAAGCTAATGTTGTTCTTACTTTGAAGTGATTTTTCCATGGGGCTAATGATTAGAAGGGTTTTAAGGAGTAAGATGTTTGGTGGTTGGTATTAACATAACATAAGAATGAAAGAGACTGCAAGAGACTATAAAGCCTACACTAGGCAGCTCTGTATCCATCAAGCTAATGTTGTTCTTACTTATCTTTGAAGTGATTTTTCCATGGGGCTAATGATTAGAAGGGTTTTAAGGAGTAAGATGTTTGGTGGTTGGTATTAACATAACATAAGAACATAAGAATGAAAGAGACTGCAAGAGACTATAAAGCCTACACTAGGCAGCTCCGTATCCATCACCACCTGTTGTCCCCATCCATAAAGTTGTCTAATAATTTTTTAAAACAACTGATAGTTTCAGAGCTTACTACATGGTTACAAAGTTTATTCCATTCGTTGACCACCCTATTAGTAAACCAATTCTTCCCTATTTCCTTTTTAAATCTAAATTTGAGAAAGTGACATTAACTTGGGGAAAAGGAAATGAGATGTACAAGGAGTAATGAAATTAAAAATGCTCTTTGATTTTCGTGTACAGGTGCTGCTCCTCCGATGCCCTCTCCTGTCATAACGACCCCGAAGAAGAGACTCTCGTTGTCCACATCAGTCGATGAAACTACAACAGCTGCAACCTCAACTCCCTCTGCAGACGTGTTGACGCCATCTATGCCGAAATCAAGTGACACTAACGAGGCTGAAAAGACTAATGATGAATCAACACCGAAGGTTAGCAATATATAATATACACTAAAATCTCACAGGCATGAAATTTTTACCATGTTTTAATGATACTCTCGTGGATGATGGGTCATTCCTGTATCATGTCTACTGCCATGGGTCAGAAAGCAATGGAGTAAGACACAGTACATCCACAGTAAGGCCACTTCACTGTGGAGGTGCCAAGATAGGAGGGAGGGAGGGAGAGGGGAGTGGAATATATAGGAAATGGAATGGGTGGGAGTGGTTTCTATGCCTTTTTCTTTTTGGCTACCCCTCATGTAGGGGAAAAAAGCCTTTGGTATATGTATGTATGTACTTAATCGGTGACCCCCCCCTCTCCATTACCTTATGCAGAAAAAGAGAAGACGGGGAGAAATCCTCTTGGGCTGCATCAGAATATCATTCACACATCATTCATTCATTCTCCACCCCTCCCTTCCTTGCATAACAGTATCATCTATACAAAGTCACTCTCCACTCATCCCTCTCTCCTGCCTTCTCCCTTCCTTGCTCAACAGACATTCCCCTCTTTCTCAACACCCCCTTCCCCCCAAAGAGGGGGTAAAGGGTGGTGGGTGGGAGTAGGTACTTGCTTTTGACTTAGCTATCTCCTTTAGTGGAAAAGAGCTTATGGTATATAGATAGAAATACATATATCAATGTGAGTGGAAGGGTGGTGAGGTAAACACCAGGAACCATTGGAGTTTTATTGCTAATGTTTTGTCCTGAAAGGACTTCCTCAGGACGAAACATTAGCAATAAAACTACAACAGTTCCTGGTGTTTACCTCACCACCCTTCCACTCATTCTGTTTTATGCACTTCAACATGTATCAATGTCTTTTTCCCCCTTTACATGGAAGGTAGCCAAAGTCAAAGGCATAAATCCACTCCCACCTATTTCATCCCCACACACTCACCCCCCCTGGCCACTCCTGGATGATGGATCATAACCATATCTTGCCCACCACCAAGGTTCAGAAGCAACATAGCAAGACACAGGACATCCACAGCAAAGCCGCTTCATTCAAGCCCCCCCCCCCCCTCTTGAGCCCCTCATGCAGAAAAAGAGAAGAAGGTGAGAAATCTCTTTGGGCTGCATCAAAAATGTCATTCACACATATGCCCTCACCACGCCCTAAATTCTACATTTGTGTTGATTGACTCCACCGGAAATGTGGAGGATGGATTCGTCGCCAAACCATACATGATCAAGGATGGATGAATCAGTTGGTTAAGCAGAACTTCACTCATTTCGATATGAACATCAAAATCTTACAGCACCAACTTTTGCACCACTTGTAGTCCGTACAGGTAGAGATTGATTGACCCACATAGTATTCTTTGGATGGAAGACTTGCTAATTTGGAGTTCCAGTGCCACTCATTAGATGGACTTGGTTTAGCTCAGCACAAAGGCTGCTGTGACGGCTTCTTCATTTTCTTAATGGCCAGTGGTGCATGGTCTGCTCTATCTCAGAAGATCCAAAATGGAACCAGTTTCCATGAAGTTGGCATGGAAAGCTGTGATGGTGTAGTGTAAAAATGTGTAGGGAGGACCACATGTCTTGTGAAACTTGCTGAATGGCCATACATACATGCATATATGAGGGACGTTCAATAAGTAATGCCCCTCACCTATTTCCCATAGTAATAGAGCAATGAAACTTGGCACATTTGTTAGTCTTTCTCTACATAGGAACCCCCCAGAGTTACACATTTCTCCCATTGTTTGATGCAGCTCTGGAGACTGTTTTTGTAGAACACCCCAGTTTGGTCCTCCAACCACAACGTGACTTCAGAAATCAAGGCTGCATCATCTAGGAAATGCTTTCCTTTCAAAAACAACTTCATGGCAGAGAAAAGGTGAAAGTCAGAGGGTGCAAGGTCAGGAGAGTAGGGGGGATGGGGGAGAATTTCATAGCCACACGCCCGTGCTTCTGATCTGGCGACACGCGAGTTGTGGACCGGAGCTTTGTCCTACAGGAGGACACCTTTGCTGATTTTACCCCGCCTTTTGATTTTGATAGTTTCTCTTAATTTCCTCGAAAGTGAAGCATAATAGGCTCCTGTAATTGTGGTACCCTTTGCCAGGAAATCTGTCATCACTACTTCATCCTGGTCCCAGAAGACTGAGCATGACCTTGCCAGCGGAGGGCTGCACCCTTGCCTTCTTTGGAGGTGGTGAATCTAAGTGCTTCCACTGCATTGACTGGGCTTTTGTCTCTGGATCATAGTGATGGACCCAGGTTCCATCCTGTGTTATCAGTCTTTTGAAAAACTTGACTTATCTTCTTGGCACATCTCCAAATTCATCCTCAAGCACATGACGCATTCTTGCTTCTGGAAAGGTGTGAGCAACCTGGGGATCCATCTGGCAGACACCTTATGCATATACATATGATCATGAATGACTGTTTCTACAGAACCTGTACTAATCTTGACCTCTTGGGCTATTTGGCGAATAGTAATGCGTCGATCTTCCAAAATGGCAGCCTCAACTTGACGGACAGATGCCTCATCAATGGCAGAAGGGGGGCGACCAGGTCTGGGAGCTGTTTCCACAGAGTTCCGGCCATGTTTGAATTCACGATGCCAGCGTTTTACAAGGTCATAGGATGGGGCATCATCACCATAAGTTTCTTTCATTTCATCAAAAGTCTCCCGTGGTGTGCGTCCTTTCAAATATAAAAACCGGATCACAGCTCGGCATTCAACAGGCTCCATTTCACACCTGACTCAGTTCAAACACCTGTAAATAAAAAACCACAATTAGTTCTAAGCTCTTATTTTCCACATAACCCATAGAGATATAAATCACTGCACATGCAAAATTTCAGCTAGATTGGACAACTGGAAGGGGGTAAGGGGCATTACTTATTGAACGCCCCTTGTACATACATACATACATACATACATACATATATATACCAAGGCTTTTTCCCCCTTACAAGGGGGGTAGCCAAAAAGAACGCCCCTCGTACCAAAGGCTTTTTCCCCCTTACAAGGGAAGTAGCTAAAAAGCAAAGGCATAAAAACCATTCCCACCCATTCCATCCCTAACACACTCCACTCCCCTCCACCCTCTACCCTCCCCATGGTGTAATGAAAAACTTCCTGCCAGACGGCGATTTTGCGATGCTGCTCTTGTGTGAACATTGGTTACGTGATCCTCCACTGCATCAAAACTCTCAGGAACCAGATCTCACTCCCTATGATTTTTTTCTAGTGGGGACTAAGGTTTATTCATTGAAGCCTTACTTCTTGGTCACCCTTGAAGGAAGAATCAGGAAGGCATGGCCAATCATTGAGGAAATGATGTTGGTAAACATTACTGGGGGAATGTGTGAAATAATGGTTAAAAATTCTGGGCAAGGAAGGCAAGCATGTTGAAGTATACAAGTGATTTAAACCCAACAAATTCTCGTGTTTTCATTTCAGTCTTGGAAAAATTTCATGCGACTCAGTTTTGTGTGTGATTTTATAGAAATGTTTAAATTTTGTATAGTCATACATTTGTATTACAGATTCTTGTTACATTGTTGCAGATTTTATTGCTTTTGTTCAAACTGATGATTATCAAGGGTTTTTCCCCCCTTACAAGGGAGGTAGCGAAAGTCAAAAGCATAAATCCACTCCCGCCCTTTTCGTCCCCACATACTCCACTCCCATTCACCACCTCTTCTTTTTTTCATGGCTCCTAGATGACAGGTCAACCCTGTATCATGCCCACCCCACTACCCTGGGTCAGAAGCAGTGCAGCAAGACACAGTACGTCCATAGAAAGGCTGCTTCATTTAATCGGTGACCCCCCCCCCTCTCTCTCTCTCTCTCTCTCTCTCTCTCTCTCTCTCTCTCTCTCTCTCTCTCTCTCTCTCTCTCTCTCTCTCTCTCTCTCTCTCTCTCTCTCTCTCTCTCTTTCTCTTTCTCTTTCTCTTTCTCTTTCTCTCTCCCCCCCCTCATGCAGATAAAGAGAAGTGAGGAAATCCCTTTGGGCTGCGTCAAGATATCATTCACCCATACGCCCTCACCACCCCTATCCAAAAAGCCACCCTTTCCTCCACACCCTTTTCACTACTAGGCCCACATGCACTTACAAAAACCCACATCTCCCTTCCCAGTTTCACTTTCATCCACATTAACCTTGAAGAAACCTCCTTCCACTCCACCATGCACTTACCTATCTCATGACTTACTAATGTAGCCACCCCTTCACTCCTGACACCCATCCAAACTCCCAAACTCAAACTTGCCCCTTCCTTTCAACTTAGCTTCACTTAATGCCAACACATCCATTGTTCTCCTTACAAACATACTGCCTCTCTCTTTCCTTTTACTCTCACGGTTACCACATCCACACACATTAGAAAACCCAAATCTTAGGGTTCTGGTTGGAAAACTCCTCCCAGACCCTCTTATGTCTTTGATTTTTTTAAGAATCCCTTGGGGGCCACAGAGAATAGGATGCCTAGTCTTATCCCCGTCCCATTTTTGTCGCCTTTTACGACTTATAAAGGAACACCGAGTGGCAGCAATCTTTCTCCCCTAACACAGGGTTCAGCAAAAAAGGAAATGTATATTCAGAGAAGTGGTACAGAACAATATTAAGAGTTGGGGGATAGTGTAATGGAGGAACAATTGCAGTAGAATAAAGTAGCATTATTTCTCTATGAATAGAGATTTCCTCAATCATAGACAAAATGATGTGTGGCACTGGTCAATAGGGCACCACATATAGACCCAAAAGTATCAGCTGCATGCTACTGAACAGCATTTAACCTCACAGTAACATGCAGCCAATACCCCAGATGGGGTTTAACCCCTTCCATACGGTGCCGCCTACGTAGGCGTCATGAGGAGCAAGTGGATTCACGACGCTGCCATATCGTCTTGATTATATTTATTGTAGTCGCCCCTGTGTTTTTACATTCTTCCAAATGTGCCCTGAATCCCATTCTCTGTGGTTTTCAAAATTCGTGGGTGAAAGAGAGAACGATCGATATAAGCGGTGACTATATTTTATGACTATATTTTATATATTTTATTTTACGACTATATTTTATATTTTGACGCAGCCCGAAGGGATTTCTCCCCGTCCTCGCCTTATATGCAAAGGGGGACGGAGAGGGGTGGTCGCCGATTAAATGAAGCGGCCTTGCTGTGGATGTACTGTGTCTTGCGACACTGCTTCTGACCCAGGGCGGTGGGCAGGGTGCAGGGATGACCCGTCATCCAGGAGGTGCTCAGATGAGAGGGAGGGTGGGAGGGGTGTGGAGTGTATGTAGGGATGAAATGGGTGGGAGTGTTTTTATGCCTTTCCCTTTTTGGCTACCTCCCTTGGAAGGGGGAAAAAGCCTTGGTATATGTATGTATGTATGTACGGCTGGCATTGGCTGCTGCCCGCGAGATTTAAGTCCCGTACTGAAGTGGTTAATGGATAACCATAGTATTATGATGAAGGGGCCTTGCTGTGGATGTACTGTGTCTTGCGATACTGCTTCTGACCCAGGGCAGCAGACAAGATGCAGGGATAACCCATCATCCAGGAGGTGCCAAGATAAGAGGGACGGAAGAGGGTAGAGGGGAGTGGAGTATGTAGGGGATAGAGTGGGAGTGGTTTCTATGCCTTAGTCTTTAGGCTACTTCCCGTGTAAGGGGGAAAAGGCCTTTGGTATATGTATATATTATGATAATAGCTGTGACTTAATTCAAATATCTTACCAATATATAACCTGAAATATGAAATTAAGTGTTATTGTTAGGAAAACTGTAGTTTTGAAAGGGCTGATCCCAAGAATTTGGATGCAGGTCCCTGAAATGTAAACACAAGCTGTAAAATCCTAATAGGAAACTGGATAGTAGAATTCACACTATAGGCAACTAGCCCCTTTAAAAGTTGAGCTCTTTCTATTATAGCACATAATTTGTGATCATTTGGTATTACAGGGATCTATTCCAAAAAAGCGGGGTCGGCCTTCAAAGATCAGAACGTCAGTTTCGTCTTCCAGTCCAGCACCTATAAGTGAAGATCCTGTAGTAAATTTGTCAAGTTCTAGTAAAGTAGCAAACACAACTACCCCACAGTTAGGAACCCCTTCAGATGAGGTCCGATCAAGAAGCTCTCCAGTCAAAACCTTCCCTACTACCAATTCCTCTGCTAGCAAGACCACTCCTGCCACCTCATCACAGACATCCAAATCAAGTCCAGCCTCAAGTAAAATAAATACACAGGCAAGGGGGAACTCATCAGGGATGGCCTCACCAGAAAACAGTATAAATAATAATGCAGAAAGTAAAAGTAATAAAACAGACACACCAGCAACAGGTAAGTAATTATTTCTTAACTGTGTAATATTGGAAAGTCATACTATCATAGTCATTGTTATTGTTGTTGGGTAAAATCTTTTTTCATTGTGTTTGTTTACTATTACAGGAAAAGAAAATAAATCAGATACCAAACGAGGAAGACAAAGAGGAAGCAGAAGTGAGGCGCAAGTAGAATTGGAGCTTCCAAAAGAGGTAAGCAACTTGTTATTGAGGTGCAAGGTAGTTGCAAAAGTAAGGGAACTACAAGGTTAGAGATAGATTATGTGAAATGCAGGGTCAGGTAAACAACTTGTTATTGAGGTGCAAGGTAGTTGCAAAAGTAAGGGAACTACAAGGTTAGAGATAGATTATGTGAAATGCAGGGTGTAGAAATATAGTCATGTTCTTCAGTCTCAACAACATTTATTGCCTCAAGTTTCAATGAAGACCCTACAATGGCTGGCAACAATCCTTTGGGACCTCACAGAGGTCTCAGGGAATGTTAATGTTAGGTTAGTGCAGAACTGTTTATGTATTAGCTACCTCCCTTAAAAGGGAAAAAAATGCTTTTGGTATATAGATATTGGCTAATGAGAGTGTAAGGTGAGCCAGTTGTAGTTTGCTGATGACACTGCATTTGTGGTTGGATCCAAGGAGGGTCTAAAACAGTTAATGACAGGAGTTCAGGAATGTATGTAATAGGAGAAAGTTGAAAGTAAATGTGGGTAAAAGGAAGGTGATGAGATGTACAATGGATGAAGGAGGCAGTGAATTTGAAGAGGAGAAAGGCTAGAGGAAGTGTATAGTTTTAAGTATTGGCTTATGTAGCAGGTTTTGAAGGAATAGGGGTGGAGGTAAACTGAGTTAATGTCTTGGGGGGAATGGATACTAAGAGAAGACTCAAGTGAGGGGGTGATTATGCCTGCAACATTATTATACTGTAGTTTTTATTTATTTATTCATTTATTTATTTATCATTATGATTTTTTCACATCTGACCTAGATATGGACCAAAAGGTCTCCTGTCGGGATGCTCTGCCTTTGTAATCCTTTGTAAACTTGGAATCACAGAGGGGTAGAAAAGAGAAAAATAAATGTGTTTGAGAAGTATGGTGGGGATTACAGGGATGAATAGTGAGAATTGAGGTGAGGTGGAAAGTGGGGTTCGAAGGGGATCTGGCAGATAAAGTTGATCAAAGAATACTGGGATGGTTTGCTCATATTTAAAATATGAGTGAAGAAAGGCGAGTAAAAGGAGTACAGAGGGCAGAGGTAGAGGGAGTGATCTTGAGGGTAGTATGGAGAATGGGATAGATGGATGGATTGGGGTGAAAAAGGGCCTTGAATAGAAGGGGAATGTTGAGCCGGAAAGGAAAAGGGGAAGTAGATAGGTGTTAGTGGAGAATGGTTGTGAATGGATGATAAACAGACAGAGTCCAAATGGATTTCTCCTTATCTTCTCTATTTTTGCGTGAGGGGACAAAGGGAAGGCTACCATGCAAATGAAGCACTGGGTGATGGATGGGTGGAAGGTGGGTTCATGGTTTGGCCAGCCATCTTTTTGGATATATATTCGAGGTCAGTCATTGGTTGTCAGCATTCTGGAGGATGAGTGTCAGGCCCTTGTTGCCACTTTTCAAGATTTAGGTGAAAATGATGACAGGGACATTATTGTCTGTGATATCTGAGGGGACAGAGAGGGGGGGTCGCCAAATTAATGAAGCAGCCTGTTGTGGATGTGCTGCATCTTGCAACACTACTTCTGACCCAGGGCAGTGGACAGGATGCAGGGATGACCTGTCATCCAGGAGGTGCCAAGATGAGAGAGAGGGTGGAGGGGAGTGGAGTATGTAGGGGATGGAATGAGTGGGAGTGGTTTCTATGCCTTTTTCTTTTTGGCTACCCCCCATGTTGGACCACCACATGTAGGTACCTGTCATTGGGTCTTCTCCCACATACACAAAGAAATTGTGTATATTGCCACTGATTTCACCTTTTCCTGCAGGATTGGTAAACTGTGTTAAGTGTATGACCTTTTTAGTAATTAATTAAGAAATTGTTTTGGTGATAACATTGCTGTGAAATGTGTGATAGCATTCATTAGATATTGTAAAATGTCTTAACTGGTTTTACAGAGTGAAGACTCTTGTAAGCGTGCATTCCTACGACTTAAGACAGACGTAGAGTCGGGGACGTTGAATGCAGAGGAGATGAAGGAGGTGACGAAAGCACACGAAGGATCAGAGACACAAGCAGCCTTTGTAGAAGAAGGGAAAAAGAATCTAGAAACAAGCAAAGCAAAGTAAGTAGATGACAGTTTTTATGTCTTCCTTTTTTCAGGCCTTTGTTTTTTGGCTACCTCCCTTGTAAGGTGGAAAAAGCCTTTGGTATATGTATGTACGTAGGTGTGTAGTTATGATAGAAGGGACATTGGAAAAGAGGGGAATGTCTGTTGAGGAAGGATGGGAGAGGACAGAAGATAGGGGTGAATGGAGAATGTGTATGGATGATGCTGTGATGCATGAGGGGGAGTGGGTGGAGGATGGGGGTGAGGGAATATGTGTGAGAAATAAATTGACCAAGCCCAAGGGGATTTCTCCATGTCTTCTCCTTTTGTGCATGAGGGGACAGAGAGGGGGGTGGGGGTTCACAGATTTAATGAAGCGACCTTCCTGTGGATGTGCTGTGTCTTGCAACACTGCTTCTGACCCAGGGCAGTGGGAGAGAGGCAGAGATGACTTGTCATCCAGGAGGAGCCAAGATAAGAGAGATGGAGGGGGGTAGATGGGAGTGGAGTATGTGGGGATGTAATGGATGGGAGTGGATTTTATGCCTTTGTTTTTTTGCTACCTCCCTCGTAAGGGAGAAAAAGACTGGCATATATATGTATGGGTAATTACTTTGACTTATATATATGTATGGGTAATATATATATATGTATGGGTAATTACTTTGACTTGTATATATGTATGGGTAATTACTTTGACTTGGTTAGCCCCCTTTCAAAGGATGTGTGTGCTTTTGGTATATGTATATATGTATTTTTCTAGACTGACCGTTATGTATTTGTAGGACGTTAGACATGGAGGCACAGTTGTTGGACCTTGATCAACAAATACGGGAAGCATTATCCGTGAACAATCCCCGCAAGGATGAAGCCAAGCAATTTCTTGACAAAATGTCCAAGCTCGTCATCTCGGGGCTAATGTTGAAAAAGAATCCCTATGTTGTAGACACAATTAAGAAAGTAAGTGTAGACCTGTTTTATTTCTGTTTAGGCATAAATCCCTTTGCATATAATTATGTCTAGATTGTTACAATTTTGTGGATTGGAGAGATGATTGAATTTGGAAATAATCTATTTAAGAACTTATAATTATTTGGCTACCTCCCGTGTAAGGGGGAGAAAGCCGTTGTATATGTATGTATGTAAGAACTTAGGAGAAATGGAAATGTGATTAGTATGTATATATGGTAAGAGTATAAGTGCGATCTTGTACGGCAAAATCTTGATATTGTTATGTATTACCATTTCAGTGCCGAAGATATAAGTATGATGACGAGGTACGGCTGAAAGCAGACATGGTGTACAATAAATTTAAGGTGAGAAACTAATTGTTTGTATAGGGAATATTTTGGAGATTTTTGTTGCATCTATTGACATCCATTTTTGATGGGGCATTTAAGATTTAGTTGTATAAGTTTGCTTTTCATGCCTGTACAACGGCTTTAATCCCTGTTACAAGGGCATGGCTGAGAGGAAATTATAAGAAGAGGGAGTCTGTTGTTCCCAAATTCTGCCCCATTTAGTCTGTTTTTACAACATGAGAATATGGTGGCCATATTCTTTTCTTGCCACAATAGTAGTAAAGTAGTGAAAACATTGGTAGGAGTTACCCATGCTTTTGCATCATAATCTCTGTGGTCGTAGGTTTAACCATAACTGCATTTTAAGTGGTTTATTCTATCTGGTATATGATTAAAAGTATGCCAAACTTTCTCCTGGTTAAAAGGGTTACAGAGTTAAAGCACACAGCCACATCATACATAAATAAAACCCATTTGACCACCCCACCCACCTCAGCACCTTGGGGATGAAGGGTTGTCTTGCCTATTGTTACATTGCTTGGGTCAAAAGCACTGCAGTGAGGCATAAGTCCTCCACATCAGTTACCCCACACTCTGGATCTACTCAAAATGATTAATGAAGCAGATACATGCATACATACATACATACATACATACATACATACATACATATGCACATATACTTTTCCCACTCGTAAGGAAGGTGGCTAACTCCAAGCATACACTCATCCTACATCCATCCCACATGCAACCAAAAATCTGTTTATTATCTCATCCATCCTAGCACCAACCCAGCCCCATACACTTGTCCCATTGTACAAAATATATATTTTTCTCATGTATAACCAACAAGTGTAACATGTGCTACACATGGGTACACAGCACATGTACCACACTCACCAACATGAACCAATATGCAGAGTTGGAGCTTTAGCTACAAAAAATCAAATAAATAAATTAATATATTACAAATAAACATCAATGGTATCAAACACGTGTAGCTGCTTCATCAAACTACCACCTGAAATATCTGGGTCTGGTAACAAAAGAAGCCATGACAAATGTCTTAATTATTTCTGATCTCACAATGGCAACCAACAACTCAGGAAAGAAGAATAACATTTGTTGCCTTAGGTTTCTCAAGATGAAAAAACTTTTGCCCCCAAAGTGGCTGGCAATGGTCCTGGGGCCCTTTCACAGATCTCTTTGGGTAGAAAATTTAGGCTGTTTTCAGTGTTGCATTGGTGTAGGACTTTCTATGTCGTTGGCTCAGTGATAGAAGGGGAGCAGTTTCAGGTTATCCATTCTTTATATGTGAAAATAAATGTGTAAGGATTACAGTTGAAGTTGATTTAGAGATCTTGGGGTCCAGTCAGGAGACTAAGTGCCATCCCCTCAGGGCTGCACCTCCTGACAGTGATACCTGCGGGGATTGAGAAGTGTTTAATAAAGGGGAACTTTGCTGGCCATCTTGCAGGACCACCGCAAGCAGGTACTTGTTATTGGTCGCACGTGGAGAAGGGAACCCGTAATCCCAATCCTGAAACCTAATTGGGAGAAAACTTTCATCCTACAGATGTATCTTTATTCTGTACAATCTCTAAACACGGAAAAATTGATCTGAACAAATCTAAAATGCATAGATACTTTGCTAGATGAACATGGATTTAAAATAGGCCCCTGCCCCAACATGCTTACAAACCTTACCCAAGAAATAAATGAAGACTAAAGATAAGTGCTACTCAGACCCATGCTGTCAAAAGATATCTTAGGGAATTAAATATATAACATTGACAAGTAATGGCGGAGAAGAACGTTGACAAGTAATGGCTGAGAAATGTCCTAATTGGCAGTGAATACAGGGTATCGGTGAATATCCATCTTTTGAGAACCAGAATATTGTACAATAAGGTCCTGCAAGGAGCAATAGTATCAATGTCATTTAACCAGTTGACACAACTTCCCTACATTAAATGCAGAGCACATCAAATCTCTCACATATGCAGATGTCCTAATATTAATAGTCAAAACTGCACAGAGTCCATTGGCAACCTCTTACAGACCAAAACCCTTAAAGACTTGGCTCACACATGATACAAATATGGCTGTCATCCCAGATGTTAAGACCACATATTGAAGGCCAATAAGAAACTGAGCATGCTTAGAATAATATCAGATGTAGGATTTGGATGGCAGTTTTCAATATATATAAACATAGTGGTATGTATCTTTTAATTTGGCTACCTCCCTTGTAAGTGGAGCCCATGGTATATAGGTAGATAAACAGCTTTTAAAAACTATACATAACTGTGCAAAGGATGGTATCCACAATTAACCCCATTGATACAATGACGCCTACGTAGGCGTCATGAGGAGCAAGTGGGTATGCGAGGATGCCGATGTCGGTGTCCTGATTATATATATTGTAGTTGTACCTGCGTGACCCCCATACTCTGTAAACTGGCTTCATCATAATTTCTATGGTTATCAAACTTCACGGGTGAAAGAGAACAAGCCATACAGCGGTAACTTTATTTTTTATAATGTGAGTATTATGACGCAACATCGCACGTGTGGCAGCTAATGCTGCCCGGGAGATTTTGGCCCGTAGTGAAGGGGTTAAGGAAGACTAAAAATTAAGGGGATGGATGGACTAAAGGAGGCTCTGGATGCGTGAGGAATGTAGAGCAGAGAGAATGCAAATGATAGGACTCAACGGAGGAAGATTGTGAAAGGATGACACATGTCAAAGGGATGTTCTCGTGTAATCTGTACAATTTTGTGAGTGGATGAAGATGGGGTTGCCATCTGATGAAGTGGCGTAGATAAACTAGCTCTGCATGTCTAGACTTGCTGATGAAACTGTGTCTTGCTGTACTGCTCTTAACTTAAGCAAAGCAGTTGGGGAGGTGGATGACCTCTTTCATGAGGTGCTGAAATTGGAGGGCCATTAAATGGATCTCAATGTGTAAGTGGTGGATGTGTGTTTTGACTCGGCATAACAACAACAACCCCATCTTATACAGCTCACCTGAGCGACACTCGGACAAATACACAATAAATGGGAGCCATGGGTCTTTTGCAAGAGAGATCAGGGGCAACAGATTAATTGATTAAAACAGCGGAAAGCTGCTACACTCAGAAACCAATATTCCCCCGAAAGAGAAACTCGGTGATAGTCACACGTTTCTTTGCAAGAGCCCTGGAACCCACTCGCTTCTCATCGTGTAACATGACATCACACAAACACATCCCACTAAACACAAAATAAAAACAACCCCAGTAGTATTCTACAGTAACCTAACCCAAGTACCTCACAGTGCATCTTTATGGAAAACATAAACACGCTATCCATATATCTATATACTAAGGGCTTTTTTCCCCATTTAAGGGAGGTAGCCAGTCAATGCATGCATCCACTCCCATCCATTCCATTTTCCATCCACCACCCTTGTTTCCCTCTTATTTTAGCTCTTCATGGATGAAGGATTCCTGTCTACTGCCGACTGCCAGGTTCAGAAGTAATGGAGAAAGACACAGATCACATAAAGACACTAAGAGCACAAAAAACACTCCACAAGAGTCCAGATCTTATAATTCACCGAACTCCCCCAGAAATAAATCCCAAAGAGAAATTGTTCCTTGGACCATGAAGAATTACACTAGTATGTCTACATTCAAGTCATTATTCCATAGTAAAACAGCACAAACTCATAATTATCCTGGCTGTAGACTCAAATTTCCTACATGCGAGCACCATACAGAATACACAGAACACTACTACACTATCTTAAACTAACCTCTTCCAGACAGCAACACGAATCTTTTCAATAATTGATATATGGATTGAACTAGTGGCTATGGCTAGTTACCTAGGGGTTGCATGTCTCATGCAAGAGAGAACTGGTGAAATGGAATGATTGTTTGATGAGAACATCCTCTCAAGGTACAAAATGACTTCATCCTTTCACAATCACACTAATCTGATGTTTCCCTACCTTGTTCAACAGACATTACACTTATCCAAAGCCTGATTCAACCCATTCATCAGTCTTCCACATTTTTTTAATATACCTTATCCAGAAACTCTTCCAGTGCCTGTTTTCTTCCTCACCTCTGGATTTCTCACTCTGTCCATTCTTTTATCACCCGTCCAGTGTCTGAGACTCTTCATCCCTAGAACATTCAATCTCATTTCTTATGTCATCATTATTCCAAGTCTGTTCCATACAGCTTAGTGGGTACAATCACTTCATACAACTTTCTCTTTGTACAAAGGATTACAAAGGTGGAGCATGCCAACAGGAGACCTTTTGGTCCATATCTAGGTCGGATGCAAAAAAAAATCCTAATAATAATGAAAAATTAATAAATAAAAACTATAATAATGTAAGTATCAAATAAAATACATAAATAAATGCATAGGCACAGTCAAACAACAAACAGGTAAATAGTAAATAATAATAAATTGACATATAACTAATAATAAATGAGAATCAAACAGACAAATGAAATACCTATATATGCATTCATCCCAAAATGCTCATCACTCTTAACATTTTTCTTTCCACCCAGACATTTACGTGTTTTTGCTCAAATTTACGTCCACATTCAATCCTTCATTCACCTCAGTATGTGACCCTAAATACTTAAACTATCCACTGCCTCAAAGTCTCAACGTTTACACTTGTATTCAACCTGCCACCATCATCATTCCTTAAAGACCTCTTCACTTATTTTTTGTCCCAGTTCGCTTTAATGAAATATTAGTAACACAGAAGTTGCCTAGTAACACACTTGAGTTGACAACATAAAGAAATGTAGCATAATGGAATTTGGAGAAAGTAAGAAAAATTATATCAGGACAATATGAAATTGGTGAAGAAGAAGTAACAAAAGTGGGATCTGAAAAAGACCTGGGTGTGATCATCACAAAAGATGTGTCCCCTGATAAACTTATAAACAAAATTGTTGGCGAAACCTATATATTGCTAAGATCAATAAAAGTGGCTTTTAGTTACTTGGATGAAGAAGTGGTAAAGAAAATATTAGGCGCACTGATAAGGCCCAAGTTGGAGTATGCAGCGACACTATGGCACCCAGTACTAAAAAGAATATGAAGAAAATTGAGAGAAGCCAGAGAGCAACTGCGAAGATGGCTCCAACACTATAAAAAATGTCATACAAAGAAAGATTGTCAAAACTAGAACTACTGACTCTGGAACAAAGAAGAGAAAGGCGACTTGTTGACCATGTACAGAATTATTAAAGGTGTAGAAGTCTTTGATAAAGATGACTTACTAAAATGGGATAAAAGAAATACAAGAGGACGCGGAAAGAAACTCAAAAAAGGACAGTTATAGAGGAGACATGGGAAAAAAACAGCTTACCCCACAGTATTGGATGTATGGAACAAACTAGAGGAAACAATAGTGTGTGCAAAAACAATACAAGAATTTAAGAGCAAATTAGATATGGATACAGAGACGGGACACCACAAGGATAGCTCCCCTTCCTGTAAGATACAACTAGGTAAATGCAGGTGTCTCCACCACAAGGAAGACACAGAACAGAGACTATGCTGGTCTACACTCACTCTTGGACATATATGCCAAAAATGCCTTTTTCACCATATAAGGGGGTGGCTGAGGCAGAGCATACATCCACCCTCTTGCCTAATGGAGTAACAGGCTTGATGAACCAGCACATTCAAATTTAGTGTGATTCACTATTAGGCAATACAAAATCTTTTCACAAATTGATTCATTGGTGAAAATGGTGGCTGTGGATTCCTGGTGCCACAGGTCTCTTACTAGAGAGCATTGGGGCAACAGATTTATTGATTCACTTGTAACTTTCTCCTTTCACATATCCTTGCAAACTCAGTCACCAACTGCTTTAGTCCACAAATAACAACATATTTACTCACTGTCCTTCCATTCTCACCTGCCTCTTCCAAGTCTTCCCAGCACTCTTGTGTTAACCTCCCTTTTGAACAACCATAGCAGCATCACACAACTGTGATGCACAATTAGTAATAATCATAATCATACATATGTTATGTATGTATAATCATATTATATATAGTAAAAGTTCAATAATCCGAATGGCAGTGGCCCTAAAGTCATTCGAATTATCACATTTTTCAGATTGTTGTGAGGAACCCTGAAAACAAAATAAACCCACAATATTAGTAAATAAAGATATGATATGTGATGGGTTGTTTTATTACCAGTAATCCATAGAAATGTTGAAGAACAGTTGTAGGTGGGTAAATACAACTAAAATGAGTAGATATAGGGAAAAAATTAAAATGGTAGCCTCAGTGTGGGTTACCTTAGTGTACTGTACAAAATTTTCACTGTATATATCTACTCTTACCCTGCTGGTCTGCGGGCCACCTGGTGATCCATAACCGCTTTTGAAGTGTCTCGCCATGTCTGTCTGTCCTGTGCCACCTCCATCCTTTCTCATGGTTCTATTCTGCATATCTGCACATCTTCTTCAATGTATCTCCTCCAGTCTTTTCTAGGTCACTGTACATATCTACTTTTTGGTAAAATTACTCTATCATTGGACCACTTCACACATTCATAATGATTTTTACTGATATTGAAAGAGATAATAGCCAGTAAGGTACTTGGGTTGGACGGGCGTCACATTGGGTGTTTGATTATGGGAGGAACAGTTGTAATGGATTGACTTGTGAGGTTTGAATAAAGAAGGGAAGTGTGCTAGAAGACTGGATGAGTACATGTATAGTTATATGATACAGAGGAAAAGGGGAAAAATACAAATGGGTCTCTTAATTCTACATTTACCAACTGCCACTTGTGAGGACGTTTGAGCCCAGGACATAAACCCACTTCGGGAATTGGTGGTGTTTTACGTCCTGGGCCAATTCTCAAAATGGGTTTATGTCCTGGGCCCTAACGTGTGCACAGGTGGTGGTTGGCGAGTGTGGGAGTAAGAGACTGAGGTGTGTGAGTGTGATGCTTCAGAGGGAGTAATTGGAGAAGAACTAGGATTAGGAAAAGAAGAGGGTGAGTAAGTAGAATTTTTGTAGTAAAGCAGATATTTGACAGGTTTTCATAAATTAGTAGAGGTCCTTTAGCCTGTATGGATTTGGAGAAGGTATATGAGAGAGTTGAGACAGAAAGGCGATATGGAATTTGTTGTGGATATATGGGAAAGGAGAAGTCTGCTGAGGGCAGTCCAAAGTTTTTACCTTAGTAGTAGATTTGTGTTAAGGTAGGTAATGAAGAAAGTTAATGGTTTTAGACTATTTCCATTATCTCGTGACCCACAAGGTGTTGTCTGCTGTGTTGTCACATACTGAATCAAAACATTCAGCATATACTGGAAGCTGTCCACTACCCCAAGTATGTTAACATGGAATATTCTAAATGCATATTGATTTTTTCATTAAATGGTAGGTGATATGAGTAATTGTTATACATGTAAAGAAAAGAAGAGACTTGTTAAACGATGTGGCATCTCAGGTCAGGCGATGTTGCCCCGGCTCCCGACCTAGGAATTTCCGTGGAGTTGCTGAGTCATAGGTGTGCAGGTCACTCATTCATCTCTCTATTATACTGGTCATACATGCAAATATAAAGAAAACGGTGTCTCCCCCATTTTCTTTGGAGATGGTTTAGACATGGCAACGCTGCTGGTTTTGCCGGCCACATCCTATGGGTCACCAGATAATGGAAGAAGTATAGGTGAAGGTGGTGCTGTGCCAGGTTGATTAATGTCAACATGGCTGATCAACATGTACATGAATGGGATGGTGTGGGATGTAAATGCAAGGGTGATGGGCAGGGATTTGGAGCTGGTGAGAGTGCTAGCTGTTCTGCTTACTATTCGCAGACACCAATCACTCCGTTGCCCTTGGTCTCTTTTGGGAGAACTGTGGCCTTTGTCTAACCAGCAACAGCCATTGGGTAGTTGTTGTCTGAGGAGTGTTAGTGTGGGGCATTGTATTATGAGGTGTTCTGTGTCCTCTGTAAGGTGGGTGCATATGGGGCAGTTTGAATCTGTGGCCAGGTCTATTTTGTGTTGGTACTCATCATGAGAATAATGGAGGAGAAATAAGAAAAGATGAAGTGAAGGTAGTTGTTGAGATGATGAGAGCATGTAAGGCACCTGGGTTAGATGGATGTCATGCAGAATGTCTGAAAAAAGGTGGTACAAATGGTAGACCTGCTGGTGAGGTTATTTAATGTTTGTTTAAGAGAGGGTAGAGTACAGGAGGACTGGAGGAGTGCCTGCATAGTTCCACTTTACAAGGGAAAGGGGGACAAGTTAGAGTGTAGTAGTTTCAGAGGGATCAGGTTGTTAAGTGTAGTTGGGAAGGCTTATGGGTCTTGATCAAGAAGATTAGGAGAGGAACAGAGGGAGTAATTGGTGAGGAACAGTGTGGGTTTAGGACAGGTAGGGGTTGTGTAGATAAGATTTTTGTGGTAAGACAGATATGTGAGAAAGCTTTAGGAAAAGATGAGGATATTTTTTGGGCTTTTATTGATTTGGAAAAGGCTTGTGACAGGGTAGACAGGAAGGCACTGTGGAAGGTTTGCAAATATATGGGATAGGAGTAAAGCTGTTAAGAGCAATCAAGAGTTTTTATTAGAGTAGTAGAGCTTGTGTTAGGATAAGACATGGAGAGAGTGAGTGGTTCGAGGTAAAGGTGGGACTTTGCCTTGGCTGTTCAATTTATACATGGATGGGGTGGTGCAAGAGGTAAATGCAAGGGTAATGGGTAGGGGATTGGAGATGGTTAAAGAAAATGGAGAAAAGTGGGAGATAAGCCAGTTATTGTTTGCTGATGACACTGCACTTGTAGCAGGATCAGAGGAGGGATTAAGGAAGTTAGTGACAGAGTTTGGGAAGGTGTGCAAAAGAATGAAGCTGAAGATAAATGTTGGTAAAAGTAAGGTGATGAGATGTACAGGGCGAGAAAGTGGCAGGAGAATGGAGGAAGTGGATAGTTTTAGATACTTGTGTTTGAATGTGGCAGGAAACAGAGGAATGGAGGTGAAGGTAGAATGTAGATTGAGAGAAGCGAGTAAATTTCTTGGGGGGGGGATTAAAAAATGTAATGAGAAATAGAGATTTGTTAATGGATGATGGAGTGATTGTACTGACAGCACTGTATGTGTCAAAAACATGGAAGGTAAGAGAGGAGGAGTTTGAATGTGTGGTAAGAGAGGAGGAGTTTGAATGTGTTTTGAGATGAGGTGCCTGAGAAGTACGATGGGGGTTACTAGGCTGGATAGAGTGAGATATGAGGAAGTGAGGAGGAGAACGGTGGTGGAAAGGGAATTTGGAGATAGGGTTGATGAAAGAGTATTGTAATGATTTGGACACATGGAAAGAATGAGTGAAGAATGATTAGTAAAAGAGGTGTGGAAGGAGTGAACATGAAGGGGTGACAAAGGATGAGATGGATGGATGGGGTATATGTATGTGTATTTGAAACTTGTTTGAAAGAAATGCTTGTTAGTGCTTGTTTTACCGTGTCTTCTGTTTTTACACGAGGAGGGAGGTCGCTTTATAAATGAAGAGATCCTCATATACAAGTGCTATGTCTTGCTACATTGCTTCTAACCTGGTCAGTGGGCAGGAGGCAGGGATGACACCTCATCCAGAAGGAGCTAAAATGAGAGGGAAACAGATTGATGGTGGACAGGAGTGGAATGGATGGAGAGGGTGTGTGCCACAGCTAGCAACCTGTAAAGGGAAAGAGGATTTTAGGTTATTGATAGATAGCTTGTTGATAATGTTACATAACTGTCTTAGTAATGGTACTTATTCTTGGGTTGCTCCAATGACTGTTGCATTGGTGCATAAACCTGAATTACTTTTAGAGTGTACCTTTTTACTGAGCCCAATTACAATCCAAGCTGCCATATCTGATATATTACTGAATTCCACTACATTAACACCAACCTCTCAATTGATTAACACCATCTTCTCAATTGATTGAGAACCTCCATTGAATCTTTCCTTCTAGCATCAGTAGTAAAACAAGTGGTGGCCATTTTGTTGCTGCATCAGATTTTCTTCCTTCAGACTTCTTTCAGTCTCATGATGTCACAGTTGATGTTCTCCTGATTCTTCCATCAAACTCACCAATTTGTGGTCATCTGCCAAGATTCTCACTTTGTATGTGCAGATGCCATTTAATGGCTCACTGCCCACAAGCACTGAAGGCAGTGCCATTGGACCTTCAGGAGACAATAACAACAGGAATTCCCATTTTTACATTGTGCAATTCATGGTTGTTAAAAGAGTTTGTGGCAGTAATCAAAACTACTTGCCACCTAGTATCTTTTGAGATATATCTTTGGTGCCACCTAATTCAGTATATTTTGTGGAGCCCTCTATAGCTATAGGCAGTTCCTCAACCAGGGGGCCACAGAGACCTCCCCAAGGGCTCTGCAGGATGGGGAATCCAACATGTTGAATTAATCCTGTCATGGATCAGTTTTTTATAGTTCATGATTACAGTGTCTTAATGTAGATGTCCATTTTTTTTTCCTGACTAGTTGTATTTCTCAAAATATGGTGATGATTTGTATAATATTTCCCACAAAATGCTTAGAAAAAGTGATCTTATTTAATTCCATATCATGGAATCCCCAGAGTATACAAGTCAATGTAAGGGGTCCACAAATCTTGAAAAGTTGAGAAACACTTATAAAGTATCCAGTGGTTGATGCTGTCATTATGATGGCACTCCATATAATTTTGAGGAATTTCCCTGTTCACCATGAGGGACATGGCTCATTGCAGTGGGTGTTGTAATTGTTTATGAACTGCTCTTAGTAACTTTTATGCAAGACCTATTTGACTTGGGTGACCCTGCAGAGATTTCCATATCTATTGATATACTGATAGGTCTTGTAAACATTAAGCTATTCAAGCATATGTACCAACATAAAGGTTTCATCTTTGATAGGTGTGTGTATGTGTGTATTTACCTAATTGTAGTGTACGGGAAAGGAGGAATGCTCATTGGGTACTGTCTCCTATTGTCTAATTTTCTAAGATGCCCAGACTCAAATTTATATACTGCTCCAACTTAATCTATATCTTTGATTTCCAGAAATCATATTTAGATTTGAACTTGTGTATTGTTTGAGCTTGGGTTGTATCACCTAAGCTATTCCACATATTTATACATTTATATGGAAAATACATTTCTTCACATCCTTTAGACTTATGGTCTTTTCTGATCTACTTCCATGAAGTGTGTGTTCAAGTGCGTATATGCATGTTATATCTCTGAAAGATAGAAATGGAGAAATTATTAAATAGAGACAAAATGGTAACAAGAGTAGAAGATTACTTTGGGCTTTACTCATCAAATACTATAATTGACTCAATAATTTTATCTGTAGATGTTAGTAATACCAGAATGGATGCTTGATGGCTGAGTGGGTTAGAGCATTGCTACTTGCGATTGAGGTTGAGGTGATGGCAGTTTGAACTCCTCTGCTAGCGAGTTGGACCAAGGGCATCGTTTGTTATATTCCATGCTACAAGGTCCTCTGTAAAGGGTACCATCCTAGCCTTTTGATAGGGGGAGTTTGCAGTGTTGTACTAGATCACCAGAATTTACAAATGAAGAAATAGTGTTGGCTAAAAAATGTATGAAACGGAGAAAAGGACCTGAAAGATGCTGGGAAAGAAATTAATAGATTAGCTCAACTATAACCAAGTGTATATATCAGGAAAGTATTCCTGGATCATGGTGCAATGCTATGGTGATTTTATTTAACAAATAAGGAGGCATGGATGATTTCAGTAACTACATACATACATATACCAAGGACTTTTTCCCCCTTACAAGGGAGGTAGCCAAAAAGAAAAAGGCATAAAAACCATTCCCACTCATTCCATCCTTAATACGCTCCACTCCCCTCCACCCTCCCTCTTATCTTGGCACCTCCTAGATGACGGGTCATTCCTGCATCTTGTCCACGGTTAGAGGCAGTGTTGCAAGACACAGCACATCCACAGCAAGGCCGTTTCATTAAATCAGCGATCCCCTCTCAATTAGTTTGTGCAAAATTTTCAAAGATTCATAAAAATAGACTATATTTGTAGATGAAAACTGGTCAAGAGAGCAGCAATGTTTTCTAACTGGATATGCAACTGATTGAGAAAATGACAGAGTATAGTAAATCTTTGTATTTTACTATTGTAAATTAAAAAAAAAAGGGGGGGCTGGCTGGCTTTGACCCAATAGAACAAATGGCAGTTGTAAGTTAATAGTTATTTCAAAATTCAACAAGTGGAAAATTCACAGCCTTAGTGGCTGGCAGTGGTCCTTGGACCTCCTACAGGTTACTGTCAAGAAACTTCAGATTGTTGTTGTGTGTTGAATCAGTCGTGACTGTTTCTATATCACCATTGAAAATAGTAGCAGGAGGTGGAGCATGTACCTGCTGTCCATATGGGAAAATTGTAAGAAATACAGTTGAAGTTGATAGAGATCTAAGGGTCACTCCAGATGCATAGGAACAGCCCTTGGATTTATTATGTTTGTGTCTACCATGTCCAAGACCTGTTTGTATCCTATGTTGCTGTGTTGCATATTACTTTGATATTTTATCAATTTGCCTGCATCCTTCCATTTTAGTAGGAAAGTTACATTTTTCACCTTTGTCTACCATGGGTATTAAAAGATAGTGGTCAAAGTGCTTCAGGCTTTAAAGTGTTGGTTTTTTTTCCATTTTGCCAGGAATATCGCAATTCTCAAACCGCAACAGCAACTGAAAAGGAATGCCGTAGTTGTGGGGAGAAAATGATTGAAACAACTCAGAGTGTAAGGTGTTCATATTGCTGTGCCTGGTACCACACTGCTTGTGGCAACCTGGAGGATGAAGACTGCATCTTCATGAACAAAGGGAGACCTGGCTTTCGATGGTTTTGTGAACATTGTGAATATGAGGTGGATGATCTCCTCTGGATGACATATTGAAATGCAGAGCTTGGTGTGTTACCACCGGATAGGTAGTGCATTACCGTCAATGCGTTGCCATTGATGCATTACCATCAGAACATTACTGATTTTGATTTCCTTTAGAATGATTTTGATGAAAAAAATTAAATGGAGAAGTATTTGCTTCATATGAATATTCTCAATAAAATAATACCTAAACTACAACATTAGTATTCCCTATTCTAAAACATAGAATAACTAGAGCTGGGCACTTTGGTTACTGCGTTAGTAATGCACTACTAGTCCATGGTAACATGCCCAGCTCTTTAATGACATCTCGTGAATTAAATTTTTTTTTTTTACAAGACTTGTATTCCAATCTGGTAGCCACCAAGGCCACTGGGCATTGTTATTAATTTAGGGAAAAATAAGCAGTCCCAGCTTGTTTCTGAACTTATGTTTTTGTTGTAGTAATTATTTTGCACATCAAAGGTGTTACTTTTAACTGAGAATCCCTCCCAGGCAAGGGTTAAAGAAAAACCAGAAGAAAAACTGAGAAAAATATTAGAATGGTACTGAAGGAGTGGTTGTTAAGATAAAGTGATTTGGGCAGAGATATGACAGTCAAAACATGACATGTACTCATATTAAAGTGAACACATGTAGTGCTGCTGCTGTTGGAAATGTTGAAGTCTTTGAAGTCATCTGCTCTTGATACCTGATTCAAGAAAAAGTATTGTTATCTTTATTACAAGATTTGCTGGGCAGGATCGGAGGAGACCAGTGGGCAGTAAGTGACTTCCCTTGAACATTCTATAATTTTGGAGTTTACTTGGAAAAGTTAGGCTGGAATTGATATTGGAAGCTGTTGATGCAGTGCTTTCTGATAGCATGAGATGTTAAAGAGAAAAAAATCAACAACTAGTTGATAAATTCTACAATATATGATTTTTTAGTGAAATGTGAAGGAAATGTCAATAAGGTTTGTGAAGTTCAAAGAATACATTTATGGTGACAGAATTTCCTATATTATTGAAATTGTGGTGCCTTGGTTGAGGCTGCTCTTGAAAGCCTGGTTCTTTACTCACTTCAATTATGAAGTATCCAAGTTATTCAGCAATATTTTTTCTTTTCCTTTTCTTTTTTTCTATTCTTTTCCCCTAATGAAAATTCTAAAAGCACTCACAAAATTATTTAGATGTCATGGGACTCTCCCTCTCACAAAAGGCTAGGAGGGTGCATCCTTGCAAAGGATTTTTCATGGGAATTTAATGTGTGCCATTACTATGAACTTCTTGCCACTCAGCAATCTTGGACCCTCTTCACTCCTGACCTTTTACCCATGTAGTGATGCTCTGTGGTGTTTGGTCAGTGAGCATACCTTATGATTTGATATAAAAAGTATGTTCCTCAGGTGTGTGTGAGTGTATGTGTGCATGCGTGTATTTACCTAGTTGTATTATACGGGAAGGGGAGCTATGCTTATAGTGACCCGTCTTTGTGTCTTGCAATATCTAGTTTGTTCTTAAATTCCTGTATGGTGTTTGCACACACTAGAGTTTGTGTGTATGTGTGTGCATTTGCGTGTTTGTTTTGAGCAAAGCATTCATCTACTTGATACACAAAACCTATTTAACACTCCCATCTCAACATTTCACACTGATGAAAGGTCCTCCCAGTCCCCTGTCACACTGCTCAAATCAAAGGCATTGTAACAAGGCACAGCTCTTCAACAACAGACTGACAGCTGGAGATGATTTACCCCTGCCTCATCATATGGTAATGAAGCAGATAAGAAAAAACATCCCTGCAGACCATGTTAACTTTTCATCCATTCACATTCCCACACCATTTGCTCCTATCCATTCTTCTTTCTCTCACTTCTCAAATGACATTTCCATGTGTGCCTAAAGCCCCCATAACCGCTTTGGTACGATGATGCCCATGTAGGCGTCATGAAGCACAAGTGGGTACACGAGGATGCCGGCATCGGCATTTTGATTATATATATTTTTTGTAGTTGCACATGAGTTAACCCTGAATTCTGTGAACTGGTTTGATCATGTTTTCTGTGTTTATTAATATTCAAAGTAAAAGAGAATGAGTAATATAGCAGCAGCTTTATATTTTATAATGTGAATAGTGTGATGCATCGTTCATATAAGCCAATGCTGCGTGTGAGAATTTGACTCATACTGAAGTGGTTAATCCCGCGCATCCACTTCATTTTTGGAAATCTCTCATGCTCTCTTCATCCATTTCAGCTTTCTGCAATGCTGGCATACTCTTGTAACTTGCATTTCATGATGCCTACATATGGAAGTGGTTAATGTGCATTGATGTGGTACAGATGAGAGTAAAAGGGTAGAGATAGGCAGTATGTTTGTGAGAAGGAAGATGGATGTGTTGGCATTGAGTGAAACTAAGTTGAAAGGGAGGGGCCAGTTTGAATTTGGGAGTATAGTTGGGAGGGTATCAGGGGTGAAGAGAGGATGAGGGAGAGAAGGGGAGGCCATACTAGTAAGTGAAGGGATAGGTAAGTGTGTGGTGGAGTGGAAGTAGGTTTCTTCAAGGTTAATGTGGATGAAGATGAAACTGGGAAAGGTGTAGGTTTTTGTAAGTGCACATGGGCCTGGTAGTGAGAAGAGTGTAGAGGAAAGGGAGGCATTTTTGGATAGATTTAAATTAGTGCATAGAGGGCTTAGAAAGAAATGTCAATGTAGTGGTATTGGGAGATCTCAATACTAGGGTAGGAGATGAACAAATAGATGGAGTGGTTGGGAAGTGTGGAGTTCCAGGTAGGGAGGTGTTTGAGTAAACAGCTTAAATGAGAAAGAAAAGGAGTACAAGAAGCTGAGAGAAGAGTGAGAGGTAGTGAAGGATATAGTAGAACTAGGAATGGGTGTGTTTCAAGGAGGGAGTCACAAGGTGTGCAAAGATGGTGTGTGGAACAAGGACAGAAAGAAATAGTAGGAAGGATAGTGAGTGGTGGGATGATGAAGTAAAGAAGGTTGTAGGTGAGAAGAAACAACTATTCACAGATTGGTTACAAAATAGGATGAGAGAATCATATGAGAGGTACAAAGGAAAGAGAAGAGAAGTAAAGCATAATATAAGTGAGACAAAGAGGAGAGCAGGATTAGGAGAGGATCAGAGGGAGTAATTGGTGAGGAACAATGTGGGTTTAGGACAGGTAGGGGTTGTGTGGATCAGGTTCTTGTGGTAAGGCAGATATGAGAGAGCTTTAGGAAGGTAAGGATGTTTTTTTAGGCCTTTATGGATTTGGAAAAAGTTTATGACAGAGTAGACAGGAAGGCACTGTGAGAGGTATTACAGATATATAGGATAGGAGGAAAGCTTTTAAGAGCAGTCAAGAGTTTTTACAAGAGTAGTAGATCATGTGTTAGAATTAGAAATGGAAAGAGTAAGTGGGTTTGAGGTAAAGGTTAGACTTAGCCAGGGATGTGTTATGTCACCTTGGCTGTTGAGTTTATACATGGATGGAGTGGTGCAAGAGGTAAACACAAGGGTAATGGGCCAGGGGCTGGATATGGTTAAAGAAAATGGAGAAAAATAGGAGGTAAGCCAGTTGTTGTTTTGTTGGTGACACTGTGCTTGTAGCAGGATCAGAGGAGGGATTAAGGAAATTAGTTACAGAGCTTGGAAGGTGTGTGAAAGAAGTTGAAGATAAATGTAGGTAAAAGTAAAGTGATGAGATGTACAAGGGAAGAGGATGGCAGCAAATTGGAAGTGAGTATTAAGGGAGAGAGACTGGAGGAAGTGGATAGCTTTAGATACTTGGATGCGAATGTGGCGGGAAAGGGAGGAGTGGAGGTGGAGGTAGAATGTAGATTGAGAGAAGCAAGTAAATGCCTTGGTGGATTAAAAAGTGTAATTAGAAATAGACATTTGTGAGTGGATGCCAAGAGGAAATTATATGAAGGAGTGATTGTGCCAACAACACTGGGACAGAAACATGGAACATAAGACAGGAATAGTATGTGTTTGAGAGGAGGTACCTGAGAAGTATGGTAGGGGTTACTAGGCTGGATAAATGAGAAACAAGGAGGTGAGCAGGGGGGAAAGGGAGCTGGGAGATAGGGTTGATGAAAGAGTATTGGGATGGTTTGGACACATGGAAAGAATGAGTGAAGAAAGATTAATAAAAGAAGCGTGGAAGGCAGAGATGGAGAGAGTGAACACGAGGTGACTGCCAAGGATGAGATGGATGGACGGGGTAAAAGGGGCATTAGGAAAGAGGACAATGTGTTGAGGAAGGAAAAGAGAAGACAGAAGATAGGGGTGAATGGAAAATGGTTGTGTATGGATGATGCTGTGATGCATGGAAGGGAGTAAGTTGGGGGTGGGGGAGTATATATGAATGATTGACACAGCCCAAAGGAATTTCTCCCCATCTCCATTTCTGCATATGGGGGTGGAGAGGGTGAGGGGTCTCCAATTAAATGAAGTAGCCCTACTGTGGATGTGCTGTGTCGTGCTACATTGCATCTGACCCGGGGTAGTGGGTGAGATGCAGGGATGACCCTTTATCCAGGAGGAGCCAAGAAAAGAGGGAGGAGTGGGGAATGGGAGTGGAGTCAGTGGGGATGAAATGGGTGGGAGTGGATTTATATACCTTTGACTTTGGCTAGCTCCCAAGTAATTGGGAAAAAGTTGTTGTTATATGTATGTATGAAACTCGAAACAAGAATTGATTGATTGATTGATTCTTTTTGTATTTATCCCTAAATACTTGTTTTTCATAACACTAAAAGTTAATTAAACTGAATGTGGATAATTTGGTAATCCAAGTGATCTGAACAGCAGCTAGTGCTAAGGAGTAAAAACAGGAATATAGAATGATGCTCTCTCAGTCTAGCCTACCTATGTGCATTGTGATGATGTCGCTCATGCTTACAATTGCTGGAGGGAAGAAGAAAGAAAAGGAAGCATGTAACAATCCAATATTGACAAACTAAAGTTATAAAGCAATTCATGGCAAATGGCAATTGATGATTCAAAGATACATTAGAAACCTAATCTAGAACAACTAGATGAAGTTGTGTACAATTAATTTACTGCCAGCAAGCTAATACACTGGTCAACAAAATTTATGAAAATACCTATCCCACAAGCAAAAGGAGGTGAACTTGAGAGAATTTTTTTTCTGCTGATTTCAAATATGTTTTCAGAATTTTTCTATCAGGTATAGATTTTTCTGTGATATTGAATTTTAAACAATTATAACTAATAAATGAGGCTGATATTTCAATGAAACTTATCTTGGAAATGTAGAAATCTATCATTTTAGACTGTATTTTGTTTCTGGGAGATCCCATTTTAGTGTCCAACAGTAATTGGCCAACATTGAATAGCTCCACTTCCCTTGATACTGGGTTTCATGTTCAGAATGTTCTGGTGAAATCTCTCACTGTGCTCATCACTGACAGAGCCAATACTTGCAGGGAAAAAGTCCAAGTGAGAGTCTAGGAAGTCGATTTTTAGGTTTATATTGTATCCCAAGGCCTTGTAGGATGTCAGTAGCTCTTTTATGATTTCAGAATAGTTATTTGCTTTGTGATTACCCAAAAACTCTGCACAAACTTTCACAAGTGACAGCCATACAGCTTTTTCAAGATCATTTAATTCTTCATCAAAATTCTGGTCTCGCATCAGCTCCTTAATCTGTGGTTCAACAAAAATACCTTCAATTTTTGTCACTCTAGGAAACTTATTTTTTCAAATATGTGAATCCCATGCCAGTTATATCCATACCTTTAAGAAAAAAATTCATCAACCCTAGCCTAATATGCAAAGGAAGCAGATAAATTTTCTCTGAATCAACAAGAGGAGGATTGATAACATTCTTCTCTCCTGGGGTGAGAGATTGTTTCGGCCACACATGCTTTTCATAATGATTTTTCTTATCCCGACTGTCTCACTCACAGAGAAAGCAACAGAACTTTGTGTAACCCATCTGCATTCCAAGTAAAATTGGCACAACCTTTAGGTCACCACAAATATTCTATTTATGCTCTTCATACTTAATTTTATACAATAGAAACTTCATGCTCCCATGTTTCCATAATGTTAGCTGCATGGGCCAGAGGAACAGAAGGAAACCTATTTCTGTTGTGGAGCAAAACAGCTTTCAGGCTCACTTTTGAAGAGTTCATAAACAGGTGCCACTCATTCCTGTCATATTTAAGGTTAAGTTCCTTCCTAACAGAATATACATCATTGCAAAACACCACATCATCCTCAAGTGAGAAAAACTTCAAAATCACAATGTCTCTTATGATAAAAACTAACTTTGATTCTGGAGAAGATTCCAGCCCTTTAACCTGGAAGAAGTTCAGATTGCTTTTTTGAATAGTTTAAATCCTGCATGAGATCATTCAGATCTCCCTGACTCAATAAATGTGGTTCACTTGAAGAACAGATTGGCTGAAAGTGCATGTCTTCAGTTTCTTTTTCCATAATATCCTCACTTGACTCATCATCACTTAGTTCCATTTATTTTGAAGGGTCAGGTATAGGAAACTCTTGACTGTGAGGTACAGGTCTCACAGCAGATGATAAATTAGGATACTTTATAATATGTTTGGATGTTGATGTTATACTTTGTAATGCAGAAGTAACAATTTGAAGTATGATCTTTAGGTTCTCTCCAAACCATAGGGATGGCAAAAGTCATATGGTGTGAACCTTACGCCCATGCAGTGAGAACCCTGACACAGGTTACGCAACACACATGAGGGGCCCAGCATTTATCCTGGTCCTCCACTTTGCATCCTAAATAATGTTTATAACACTTTTAATCGCTGGTGTGAAACACCGTCTTTGTGATTTGAATGTCAATACACCACAATTAGAGGAAAAATTGGGTGGATTATACAGTTTCTTGGCATTGTGAAGGTGAATGGTGGGTATGCTACCGTACAATATTGTAAACTTATTGCCAGAAATGTGCACTACACCTCACACCAACACTTCAAACACAGTACTGCCAAACATATAACAATCTCAGTGTTGCCAGCCGCTTGATTGAAATTTATCCCACGTAACACACATAACATAACATACTGTGGAACACAAAATCCTTTGGGACAAATTCTTTGT
The DNA here is from genome assembly GCF_046742065.1 of Oratosquilla oratoria. NCBI lineage: Eukaryota > Metazoa > Arthropoda > Malacostraca > Stomatopoda > Squillidae > Oratosquilla > Oratosquilla oratoria. The sequence continues at coordinate 114,033,079 of NC_134777.1, read as the reverse complement.
TGACCAGTGATATCAGGACTTGAGGTTACTGAGAAAATTATCTATATACCAAAAGATTTTTCCCTTAATGAGGGAGGTAGTGTTGTAGTTGTACATTTATGACTACAACATATTGTAACAGTGGTGGGATTTGAACCCACACCTCCAAAGATATTGGTTTGAGGCACCAGTCTCTTTGAAGGCATTGGTCTGAATCCCACCACTGCCACCATATGTTGTAATCATAAATGTATGACTACACCACTGAGAAAGCAAAATAGTTTTTATGAAGACATGGCCATTGAGACTGAAGTGAAATTTTCAGGGAGAAGCAGAACTGATGGATAATTACATAATGAATATTGTCACAGGCCCTGAAAAACCAGAGGATGATAAAGAGGAGGAAAAAAATTGAATAGGCAGTAAAATTGTCATGTATAAGGGCTTGTAAGCAATATGGTAAACCGCTGCACTTTGTGGAACAAAAGTAATCATTATAATGGTGCTAAGATGACCAATTCTGTAAAATGTGAAACAACTTCTGGAAGAATCATGCAAAGGCTCTCTAGCAGACTGATGTCTGTGACTTGCTGATGATGACTCAAGGCCAGCGACCCACACACCAAAGAGGGCAAGCTAAGGAACCCTAGAAGAAATAGATATGAGCAGCCTGGTACCCCTGAATCACTGCTTGAAAATAATTAACCTTCATCCGAGAGATACTGAGGTGGGAGCACTGGTTAAATGGGTTTTAATTGTGTATGAATTGGATGTGTGCTTTGACTTTACCATCTCCATTAACCCCTTGAGTACCAGATGTGTGTCACCTGCGTGTCACGGCTGAGTGCACCCGCCAGGAACCGAGCGTGCTCCCCGTGACACGCACGTGTCACAGTTATAAGCTGTGTGTATTGAGGGTTCTCAAGGCCTCGGTTTCTGGGTTATTTCTACCCATGCAGTGGCAAGTGTCTGTGTTTACAAACATAAGGCTCCAGCCATTCGTGGGACGGTTTGAAACGCTTGTTTATGTAAGGTTGACGGGTCGGTAACGAAGGGGTTAAAAGGGGAAACAGTCTGGGGTGTGTGTGTATGCTATCTGAGAGCTGATGCCTTGACAGTGGTGGATAGGCTTGAATATCTTAATGACTACAAGAGCTATATCAGATGATGTGAAAAGCTGCAAGGTCACCGATGTTGAACAGGTATGAAAGATGAGACCAAGATCAGCTCACACACACTGTTGAAAGACCCACTAGAAACTGGCATGTCCCTGGTGGCAAACAGGGAAATTTCTCAAAAATGTAAGGGGTACTATCATAATGATGGTATGGACCACTGGATACCACATAGATCTATAGGCATCACTGAATATACTGAACAAGGTGGCACCAAAGATTATATATATATATATATATATATATATATATATATATATATTATATATATATATATATATATATATATATATATATATATATATATACAGTATATATATGTATATCACCAGAGACTAGATGGCAAGGTGAAATTACTGCCACTCCCTCTCATAGCAGCCATCGTTTGTGCAAACAATGTAAAAAGCAAGCATTCCTCTTAGATCATCATCTAAGGGTACAACTGCATTGCCTCCAGGTTATGGTCAGTGTGCCAATGAATGTGAGTAAGGACTGTCCCAACAGATCTAAGTTTTGGGGATTAAATAACTTGAACAAGAAGATTTAAATTGTGAGAATCCTAGGAAAAGAACAAAAATTGGAGAATTTAATGGAATAACTTGAGAATGTCAACTGGGACTTTGTGGGACTAAACGAAGTCTGCGGGAAGAAGAACTGATGCAGTAAGACAGTCACCACCTGTTCTACCATAGATATAAGAAGGAAAGATCCACAGGAGTAAGATTCTTGGTGAATTGAGGGGTTGATAGTAATATAGTGAAATTGAGTAGGTTGGATTGTGATTAAGCTGCTTAAAAGGTACATTTTAAAAAACAATTTAGGTTTGTGCACCAGCTTCAGAGTACATAAAATGATATTGAGTCCTATGATGATATAAGTCAGGTAATGGATCAAGAGAAAACATGTTGGTTATGTTGACTTCTATGCATTAGGAGGTTGAAAGGAATGACAGAGGTGAGATCCTGTGATATTACAGGAAACTATATAAGAATGATGAATACTCTTTCAAAATTGTGATGATTTGGTTTAACTGTCATCACCTCAATTTCCATTGCAAGGAACAATGCACCTAAATCAATCACTGGAACAACATTTGGACAAAACAAAGAAACTAATACTACAATATACAAACAATACATACACTCTGTGATGAATTATGAGAGTCCAGCATGGGCACCAAATCTCAGTGAGACACACCTCAACACCCTTCAAACCATACAGAAAGCCTTAAAAACAAATACAGGCTGCACATATACAACATGTACAGACCATCAACACTATGAAACAAAAGTCCTCAAAATCAAAGATCACCTTGACATGAGAGGCACACAAACTCTTGGTGCAGCCTCCACAAACACAGCACAACCGCTACACTACATAGCAGAACACCCTCATACACCAATATAAAAAATAAAACACCCAAATACTTGTATCACACACACTCTCTTCCTCCAAAACCACCAAATACCAGCCTCTGGAAACATATTCATAATTACATCACTCACTGCTCTATTAACACACTAAAAGACAACACATTGCTGCATGCCAGACCCCCTGATATCCATCCCTCTGAATCCTCTCTCCCACGAAAGGACAGAGTCCACCTGGCCAGACTGCGATGTGGCCACCACCCTGCCCATCTAAGCTACCAGAAGAGACTGGATGCCTGCATTGTGGACAAATGACCAGGATGTAACACCTCACCCCATACTATTCAACATGTCATGGAAGACTGCATTATACACAATCACACATGTAAACAACACAACATACACTCCATAAAGGATTTGTGGGAAAACCCTGTTTTGGCCGTGGCATTCCTTAGAGAGACGGGACTGCTCGGACAGACAGTGTAGGGAACATCAACAACACCCTAACCCGCTCGGCTGGGGAGCATCCAAAATTGTATAAGTCATAAATGGACTTTGAGATGTCCAAATGGAACAAGAAATGAAATAGACTTCATATTAAGATATGAGGGTGTGTTAGCAGTATTATGGTTAGAAATAAAGTTAATATAGGTTGTGACCATAGAATGATACGTTGCAAAGCTAAGTTCTGTTTCAGAGTCAAGAGAAATAGATCAGTATTGAAGAAGAAAATAAGTGTTGTGCAGGTAAAGGATAACAAAAAGTAATTTCAGTTATTAATTAATATTAGACTTGAAACTTAAGAAATAATGGTCACCATCAAGGGTATGAATTTTAATTTAGTGAAGGGATTTCTCTCTGTCTTCTCTTTGTCTCCCTGGATTGTGGGAGAGAGGTACAGACTGCTGCAAAAGATTAAAGTGGCTTTTCACTCTTATGTATGAAGAGATGATGACAAAATTGATAACATGATCTAAGACTGGAATATGCATCAGTGGTATGGCCCTCACACAGAATGAAGTATATAATCAAGATCAAGAGAATACAAAGAGCAGCAACCAAACTGGTCCCCAGTCTGGCAGATAAACCATACGAAGAGAGACCAAAAGCACTGGGTCTGCCAACTTTGAAAGACTGAAGAGAAAGAGGTGATATGATGACATTCAGGTCACCAAAAGGGTTAGATTATAGAAGAGACCTCTTGATGAAGGATAAGAGGGCTTCAAGAGGTTGTAGGAACAAATTAAGGAAGAATACATGTCTAAAAGATGTGAAGAAATAGTTTTCCATATAGATGCATACTTGAAATTGGCATAGAAAGAAGTAGCCCAAGCTGGAACAGGGTATGAATTAAATCTAAATATGATAATTGGAAATCAAGGATATAGATTAAGCTGAGCAGGTCAGGGCGTCGTTACTTGCTGCGAAGGTTGAAGGGATGGAGATTGGAATCCTGCCACTGGTGAAGTTGAACCAAGGCCATGGTTCATTAAATTCCACACTACAAACTCCTCTGTGAGGGGCACCATCCTAGCCTTCTGATAGGGGGGAGTTTGTGATGTTAAACCATATCAGATCTGTACATGGATTTGAACTTACTTAGGTGAGTATGAGATGGGACCCAACAAATGTTGTTCCTTTCCTGTATACTACAATTTGCTAAATACACACACAAACATAGGTTGTGGTAGTATTGCATTTGATTGCTAAATCAGCAATCTGAGTTTGAGCCTTGCCCAGGGCTTGAAATTTCGGCATTGCTACTCAGCAGGCTGGCACTCCAATTCTGGTGGGGGAAGTAGTTGAGTGTGTGTGTGTGTAAAGTAGATCAGACCATATGTGAGCTCTGAGCTCTCGTATGGTCCAAGTGATCCAGAACTGGTGAATCATACACGTGCATGAACTTGTGAATTGCCTAAAGAAAATAGTGAAATCAGAGCATTATAAATGAGCTAGTTAGGTATAATTGGAAACAGATGGGACCCCATCAGCATAGCTCCTTTTCTAAAATATAGTTATTAGGTAAATAAAAATACATCGCTTGATGGTGCAGTGGTTGGTGTTTCAGGTTCCCACATTGGGGTACTGAGTTCATGCCACACATACAGCACAAAAGTTTTCACAAAGACCTCAAGTCACTACTTTCCCCCTTGAACAATGGGATGGGTGTGTCAAAGGTCACAGCACTCATTGGGTTTAATAGACTCTCAAGCTAGAACCACTCTGGCTACCACCAGCTTTCAACAACCAACGCAGAATAGTCCTGGCCACAATCAAATTACCCTAGATGCAGTCACCTCACAGAAGATGCAGAACACATCATCGTAAACTGATCTGCTCTGTCCTTACCCAGACAACACAATATATCTTTCTTGAGTGACTTGTGGGCCAGTTTGGCAGCCATTACAGGTTACCTAGGAGCTGGGTTCTCTTGCAGGAGAATGGAGCAATGGATTGATTGAGCAGGTTTCTGGTTTGAAGCATGTTTTGCCCAGCTGAGTGTCCAGACACTTGTTGCTTAAAATTATCCAGATGTTGATATACCTTAATTTCCCTTGTGACAATGCACTGAACTGTATGGCTCCTGCAGGGTGTAAGTATAAGCAACTGTAATCTATTTTATTTACGTTCCACTGAACCAGGTGCTTCACCCGGTTTTATTTCTGTCAAAACTCTTTGTATCTCATCTCTTCCTTTAGCCCAATTGATCTCCTCTTCCATCCCTTCGTTGCTCAACAGACATTACCCTCTTGCTCTGATCCTCCTTTCACCCTATCTGTCCATCTCATCCTTGGTTGTCTCCACAAATTCACTCCCTCCACCTCTGCTTTTGATTAATGTAGAAACTAAAATGTTACTTTACTCCTGCCAATTTGCAGCTTTTGTTTGTGGTCCCGGAGACACAGGAGTGGGACACCATGTTTGCTGAGAAGGTGCAGGAATTTGAAGATGCTTGTCGGACATCTGGTATTTCAGAAGAAAGTAAAGTTTCTCTGGTATGGGACCCAACACATCACAGTAAGTAGGAATCTGTTATCAGTCAAAGAAGTGAAATACATCAAGTACTGCTTATTCGGAACTGAAATAACTGATATTGTAAAGTTAGAAATATTTTTATACTAAGGTTGGGAGAGTTAAACAGGTTTTATTTGGAAGCTAGTAAAAGACTGGGGAAATTAAAAGTGTCATGAGAAATAGGTGTCTGAATGGATGCGGAGCCTTACGAAAAGGTGATGACACCCACAGCACCAAATGGGGTGGAGACTTGTTATATAAAGGGGGCAGAAAGAAAGTGTTTAAATGTGTTTGAAATAAAAATTTGAAAAGTAAAGAAAGTAAAGAAAGGATGTGTAGAGTAAGAAATAAGATAACAATGCACAGAGTGGACAGATAGGGTTGATCAAAGAATAATTGGATGGATTGGACATACAGAAAGAATGAATGAAGAAAGACTATCAAATAGTGTGAAAGACAGAAGTGGATAGAGGAAGCTTAGGTGTTGTTAGCTACTATTTTGCTGTTATGCAAGTGTATTATTGTTAGATCATCTGTATATGTTAGTGTTTCAATATTATGTTCTGTAGCTGGTGTTGGAAGATCACTTCTGATGTCATAGAATGTATGTGAGAATATTGCTTCTTTGGGGTCTTCATTATAAATTTTTTCATCCTGGAATTTTGTTGTTGTTTTGAGTTATTTTGTGCTGTGCTAGCTAAGAAGTTTTTTAGCTATTTTATCATTGTTGTGATTGTTTATAATATTTCTTGACAGAATGTGGCAACTTAATTTAACATCATGTTTATATTCATTGTTACCATGACTTCTCCCCATTGGAGTATTGGCTGTATGTTATTATGGGGTTAAAAGCTGCTCAGTAGCATGCAGTTGATACTTTAGGGTCTATATAGGGTGCCCCTATGGACCAGAGCCACACATCTTTTTGTCTGTGGTAGAGGAAATCTTTATTCATAGAGAAATGATGATACAGTACTACCTCTCATTAATGGACTAAAAGGGGGGGTAACGGTGTCCGTTGATGTGAATAATCCGTTGATTTGGAGTAGTTTTTGGGTGGCATAGTGATTGCACGCACTAAACAACAGCACCAAAAACACTGCAAACACAGCTAATTAACCTCTTCACTCCGGGGCACATCGCACGTCTGGCAGCATTAGTTGCCCAACGTGCGATGTTGCATCGTAATAATCACATTATAAAGAATAAAGTCAGTGCTCAATTGTTCGTTCTCTTTCACCTGTGTATTTTGATAACCATAGAAAATTGATGAAGCCAGTTTAGAGAGAATGGAGGTTACGTACATACGACTACAATAAATATAATCAAGATGCCGACGTCGGCATCATCGAGTACCCACTTGCTCCTTATGCCGCCTACGTAGGCGTCACCATATGGAAGTGGTTAACGTCCGTTAATGAGAGGTAGTACTGTACTTTATTATGCTGCAACTGTCCCTCTGTTATGCTATCCCCCCACTCTGGTTGTCCTGTACCACTTCTCTGAAGATGTAGTGAAAGGCTATATTTTATTGGTTTGGTTGGTAATGTTTTCATTCTTGTAGCTAATTTGTCATCACATCTGTCATAGTTTAAAATATTCAATAAATGCCTAGTTAATTATCAAAAGATTACCTTTGTGCAAAAAGGTAAACCCTGCCCCTAGGTTTTTATGGTCTTTTGTTCTATACTATATGTTTATAATGTTCTTTTGTTCTATACTATATGATTATAATGTTCTTTTGTTCTATACTATATGTTTATAATGTTCTTTTGTTCTATACTATATGTTTATAATGTATCATACCAGGTTATTGCATATTATGACCTAGAAGTGTAACATGCTATTTTTGGAGGGTGCAAAGTACTTCTTTTTGTTTCTCTTGTTCTCCCCCTGGAAGGTGATGCAACACAGGAAGGCGTGGCCAAGAAGGGAAAGGAGAACACTAATCCTGTTGCAAACTGAAGACACCACAAGCAACCGAGAACTCAACAAAGCAACTGTTAATTCCACCAGCAACTGAGAACTCTACAAAGCAATTGACAATTCCACAAGCAACTGTACTCGTTGGACATAAACATCTGAAGAGTTCGGCGAGTCATTGAACCAGGAAAATGTATATTCGTTTGTGAAACTAAAAGAAGCCTGGGCTGCCATGTAAATCAATAACTTGTTTTGCCCAATAGGTCTCATATGTACCCAGACTGTCCAAGATGAAGTAGAGGTTGCAGGTAACCCAGCTAACTATGGACAACCCAGACTTGTCAGTAAACCATTGTGTACCCAGACCTTCATGCCAGATCCCAGCCTAGCCAGTAAGCAAGTAAAATTGCCATGTTACAATTTCTAATGCAGAAAAAATGTGCAACTGACCACCAAGAAGTAAACAGACATCAGTGGCAAGCAGGATGTAATATTATTAGTTGTGTTGAAAAAAATTAATAAGTTCATAAATTTTTTTTGGAGAGGATCACTGTTTGATATGTTACAGATCACTTATTTTGATCCAAGGAATCACAAAGGATTGACATAACCAAACAAGTTCCTGAGAAGCAAGTACTCCACAGTAGTTTACTAGGGCCTGAGGCAACCCAATAAGTTACAGGAAGAAATGTTCAACTGTTAATGTAGGGATTGTGGAAGCGTGAAGAATCTGTTTCTTATGAATGATTGAACCACCCCAGTATTGTATAGGAATGAACTATTATCAAATATCTTCCAGTTCAGTATGTTGCAAGGGATTGATTGTCTAGTAAATCCAGCAAACTCCTCCTCAATAAGTTGCATTGAACTTGTACAATTTCATATGATGCAGAAATAACCCTCCATTCCAAAAGATCCACTTCTAAAAAATTACCCACTTGTTTATATTTGCAATCCAGTTCAATATAATGCAGAAACAACCAGTTTATTGAGTTGCAGCAAAGTAAGAGAACACTTCAGTTCTACAAGAAAAGGATCCAAACTGTGAACTTGCAGGCTTAATTTTAACCTAATATATTCTAGGAAGCAGTTTTCCATGTTAGGTTACTGAGGAAGACACAACTTCATGATTTATTTTGAGATAATTTAATTGTCTGCAAGAATAACAGTTCAAACTAGAAATGTTTGAAAGATTTTGACCTAATTTGTTAAAATCAATTGTTTTTAATATTAGGTAAAAGTTTTTACTCAATTCTTTGTTACTGGTTAGTTTGAAATAAGATTTACCCAATCCTTTCAAAGAGAATTGGTTCAATCTATGGTTGCAAATTTTTTTTTCCAAATCATTAAGTTGAAAGTATATTGCAATTCACTATGTTAGAAAGGGATTAAGTTTAAAAGTTTATAGATAGTAATTATGGGATTCCATAGAAATTTATCATATCCATTTTTTTTTTCTTTTTTTTTTCTTTTTTTTTTTTTTTTTTCTTTTTTTTTTTATGAAGCCAAGCAATTAGTAATATTTCTGTTGATAAATTTAGCAGACAATTGAAGGACAAAGTTTTCTCCCAAACCAGTGTGGAAGCAGGAAGGTTGCTGCCCACATCATCATAGCTGTGGGCGTCAGTGTAACAAAGTCTAAGTGTATGCCATATATAGAATTTCTTTCATTTCCCACCTCTCAGAATTCAGAGGATCTTGTAATTCAAGTTTACTTGTTGATACTTTGTCTCTAATTTGTCACATATTTCTGAGACATGAGTAGTGTGTAGGGGTGGCTGCATGTGTAACAGAATGCTAGCATTATTCCATTGTCTTGTAGCTCTCCATACATTGGTTAAACAAGTGGTTTTCGTATTGACCTTTTTCTTTTGTGCTCTTCAATTCTCAACTTTTTCGAAAGTGTGTGTGTCACTCCCAGTTTTAGACATGATAACATCATCACATGTCATATGCCTGAAGGGGGTGCTCCAGTGCTTTTGTTTATCTTGTTACTTCTCCGCGCCAGGAAAGTATCAGGATGGATATAGACTCTTTGGTTTAGATGAATTTTTTACCTTTCCTTACTCTGAGGAGATGATCCAAAAGCAAACATTGTTTGAAGGGATTAGGCTGTATATAGTTCCAAATTTTTAATGTGTTAACTCGTCGACTTCAGTAGTGTTGTTAAACTACTGATGCAAACCTGATTTTAAGAATGAGGATCAATACAGCAGTAGCCAAGGGCAAAGAGTTTATTGAGGGGAAATTGGAGAAGTACAGCCAAGAACTCTAAAAATGGGAGTGACATTGTGCCGTTTAGGTTGTAAGAGTCGCGATGAACAGCAGCAGCAGCAGCCATGTTCCGCTCTGTTACCTAAGAAACTCAGTTAGCTGTTGGCAGCAGAGATATATAGAATATGCTGCCATGTGTTTTGTTGGGCTGTACACCTTTCTGTAGGAAATAACACTGAAAATTAGTACAAAGTGTATATAATAGATGTCATGAGACCTTAATGACTTGTGGTGTTTGCTGTCTTCTTATGAATAAACTACAGCCCCTTGCAATTGTTTCATATCCTTATTGTGGTTCTTGTGCATGGATTCGTTGGCAAAAGGTAAGGATGTGTTTTGGCTTTTATGGATCTAGGGAAGGTTTATGACAGGGTAGACAAAGAGGCATTGCTTGGGGAAGCTGTTAAGTGCAATCAAAAGCTCTTACATGAATAGTGGAGTTATACTAATGACCCACTTTCGGAGAAGAATAGGCGAAAATAAAAAGATCCGTATATTTTGATCACTATCTGTGATCCTCCTCAGCAGATGTGATTACAGAGTGGAGAAAAGCATGTACATATACAAAAGTAGTGAGGTCAACAGGTAGGGATGGGGACTCGGGTCACGTGGACATTGGTGGATTTTGTCCACTGTTAGTCCAATGTCTACATAGTGCCGGACACATGACCTGAGCCCCTGTCCCTACCTGTTCACTACTTTTGCATGCATATATACATGCTTTTCTCACTCTGTAATCACATCTGCTGAAGAGGATCACAGATGATGATGATATGGTTGATCAAAATATACGGATCTTTTTACTTTTGCCTATTCTTCTCTGAAAATGGGTCATTAGTATAATTTTACCAATATGCTATGACATTACTTTGTTATGAATAGTAGGGCTCGTGTTGGGGTTGAGAGTGATGAGAGTGAGTGGTTTAAGGTAAAGGTTGGGCTTCATCAAGGTTGTGTTATGTCACCATGGTTCAGTGTGTATATGGATGAGGTAGTATGGGAGGTGAATGTGAGTGCAGTTGAAGCTGGTCAGTGAGAATGGAAGGAAGCAGGAGGTGAGTCAGTTGTCTGTTGATGACACTGTGTTTGTGGCTGGGTCAGAGGAGGCTAATGCAGTTAGTGATGGAATTTGGAAAGGTATGTGATAGGAAGTTAAAAGTAAATGTGTGAGAGTAAGGAGATGAGATGTACAAGAGGCGAGTGTGGCAGTGAGAGCTAAGTCTTAACCTCTTCAATACGAGTCAAATATTTGCGTGCACATCAGGTTGCCAGTAGGGTGATGCATCACAGTACACACATTACAAAATATAAAGTTACTGCCTTTATACTAATTGTCTTTCACCCTGAATAAATATAATGTCAGAAAATGTGAACAAGCCTGTTCACAGAATATGGAGGTCACTCAGCTACAACTATGATATAAGTGTAATCAGGAAGCCAACACTGGTATTCTCATATACCCCACTCACAACCTATGATGCATATATAGGGATCCTCATATGCAAGAGCTTAGAGGTGGATAGTTTAAGTATTTAGGGTCCCATGTATCAGGAAATGGAGGAGTGGGAGTGGAGGTAAACTGTGTGAGGGAAGAAAGCAAATGTCTTAGGAAAATGAAGAATGTCATAAGAAATAGGTAGCTGAGGATGGAAGCAAAGATTATATGAAGGGGCAATTGTGCCTATGAAATTTTATGGGGCAGAGACTTGTAAGGGAGGCAGAAAGGAGAAATTTAAATTATTTTGAGATGGTGTCTGCAAAGTATGATGATTATGAGGATGGATAGAGAAACATGGAGATGAATGGCCAGAAAGGAAGGTGGCAGATAGGGTTGAAAGAGAAATACTGGGTTTGGGCACGGAAGGAAAAAATGAGTAAAAGACTAAAAAAAGAGTGGAAGAGAGATGGGGTGACCTTGAGGGGAAGAATGAGAAGGGGCCCTGGGTAAATTGGGAATGTCTGTTGAGCAGGGAAGATTGAGAAGGCAAGATATACTTGTGAGTGGAGAATGGTTGTGAATAGATTATAAATTGACATGGCCCAAAGGAATTTCTCCTCGTCTCATGTGTGAAGGGGTGGAGAGATAGGGTCACCATGTAAATAAAATGGGGGGGTGGTAAACCATCTTCAGACATTGAACCCTGCCATGTATGTGCTGTGTCATGCTGCATTGCTTTGACCCAGGCCATGGGTATGGACAGGGGACCCTCTTCCACAAAAAGCTAAGATTAAAGGGAAACAAATGGGTGGAGGGTGGGTGCATGACTTGACTGGCTACCTCCCTTATAGGAGTATTTTATATAGATAGTGTGTGGTTATATTATCTAAGTTCTGAGAAGTATAGAGGGTTGAAGTAAAACATGAGTCATAAGGTAAAGGACCACCCGTACTTACGACCACATCTCGCAGATGCCTATTATGAGTTTACTACATGTCTGGCAGCACAGCGTGTAAGATAGTTGTGGCAACCGGCATCGCGTACGGCAGTTATGGCAGAGATGGAAAAGTTGCTATACACGTGGTTGGAAGATAATAGGCAAAGAAATGTGAGAGTGACGTTGCAAGCAGTGCAAAGTAAGGCTACAAGTTAATTTCACATGTTGAAAGAACGTGCAGGTGAAGAATACGCTTCACATGAGTTCATAGTGAGTGCTGGGTGGTTTCGTTGCTTTTGAGAGCGTTACCAGGTTCACCACGTGTTGTCGAAAGGTGAGGCTGCTAGCAGTGATGCGCCTGCAGCTAAGGCATTTGTGGAAGAGTTTGATAAATTATGGATGAAGGATATTTACGTACTTACGACCACGTCTAGCTGATGCCTATTATGAGTTTACTAATACGAATACACTTTAGTAAGTATTTTCTTTCTTTAACTTACCATATCATATTAACAACTAAGCAACTGAAAACAATACTGTATACAACTGTAGGAGAGAAGCCAAACGCAGAGTATGGGATCCAATGTATTTAACGTTTCGCCCACCAGGGCTTCTTCAAAAATAACATAGTGGACAAACATCTGACTCCTTATATAACCCGAGCTCGCGGGGAGAAGCGAACATGAAACAGGTGGGAAAAAAAAAAAAAAAAAAAACTGAACAACTTCACACCAAGCATAATAACCCCCCCTTATGGGACGATAGCTTTAAAAAAGTCCACTATGTTATTTCGGGAGAAGCCCTGCTGGGCGCAACGTTAAATACATTGGATCCCATACTCTGCGTTTGGCTTCTCTCCTACAGTGTTGTTGCAGTCGTTGCTGTACCTATATCTCACACTTAGAATGGATTGAAATGGATGAGAAAAATAGATCTTAAAATTAATATATATTTAGAGTACATACAGCAATTGAAGAATTAAAAAAAAAACTATTAAAATGACACTACAATTTAAAAAACTTAAAAATTGTAAGCAAGGATATATTTAATACGTGTGTGTGTGTGTGTGTATGTTACAGTAAGAAGACGTACCTGGGATTACGCGTAATCCCTGAATATTTCAGTGAATACGCGTAATCCCCGTTTCACTCAGGGATTTCACGTAATCACTTAATTTTCCAGTGATTACGCGAAATCCCTGAATTACGGTCCCAGTAATTACGTGTAATCCCTGATGCTCATTTGATCATCAATGCCAACGTTGCGACGATCATATTAGTAAGTAATTAGATAAAAAATAAAATTAACATTATTTAATTTCATTCTATTTTATTTTCATTTTTTTCATTTTATTTCATTTTATTGGTCAAACAGTCAGTTAGTTAAAACTCTCTCTCTCTCTCTCTCACACATACAGAATTTTATCGGTCAAACAGTCAGTTAAAACTCACACACACACAAACACACGTGAGCGCACGCATGCATGCACACACACACACACACACACTTCAGCGAATGGACGGCTTGGATGACGTTCTGAAGAAAACTGAAGTCTGTGGATCCCAACGCAAAGAGAAGTGCCTAGTGTTTTTACAGGGTGGGGGGGAAATTGCTCGTGGAGTAGTGGGAAAGAGGAAAAGGGAGGGATTACTGAGGGAAATGGAAGGAAATGAGGAGGGAGTAGACTTGGCCCAGCCAGACAAGCGAAAGGTAAACAAAAGACTGAGCGATGATGAAATGTCTAATAAAAATGTAAAGATTAGAAGTATAGAGAGGAGCAATACAGTAGAAAGTGACGAGAATATGTTCCAGGGATTTAAAGAGGGTTGGGGGGACACAACCCCCCCCCGACTGATAAGACAAGAGAGAGTTGATAAGGTGATCGAGGACTTGGAACGTAGGTTAGGTAATGTTGACTCCATTTTCCAGAGAATTGAAAGGTTGGAACAACTAGAGAAGGCAAACAGAAACTTAACTGATGAAATAGAGGACCTGAAAAGACAGTTAGGAAATGTAAAGGAGGAGAATGAGAAATTGAAGAAGAATAGTAATGAAAACAGAGAGACAATAGCTAAAGAAGCTAAAAATTGGAGATCAACCCAAGAAGGGAATAAGGTTTCATTCACTGACATAGTCAAACAGCAATTGAAAGAACATAATGAAGACTCAGTTATTAAAGTGATGAGACAGAAGGAGAATATAGTAAGAGAATTAGCTGACAAAAAGAAATGTATAATTATATTAGGAATGGAAGAGAAACATAACCCAGATAGAACCGCAAGAATCATGGAGGAAAATGAAAGAGTAAGCAGTTTATTAAAATTAGTCCAGGAAGATGAACCAGAAATTATAAAGGAAATTGAGGAAAAATTCAGACTCGGAAAATATAGTACAGATAAGACCAGACCAATTAAGATTAAATTCAGGTCACAAACAACGGCAGAGAAAATTCTATCCAAAACAGGGAAACTAGCAACAAATGATCAATATAAAAAGGTATGGATAAAAAGAGAAATGAATAAGGAGGAAAGAGAGGCAGAAAAGCAAAAAAGACTTGAAGCTAAGGCAAAAAACGAGGAAAGAACGGAGTCAGAGAAAGAGAGATTCTATTGGAGAGTAGTGAACATGAAAATAAAGCAGTTCGACATACGAAAGAAAAACGGAAGGGAAACAGAGAACACAATGGAAGTGGCAGAAAACTAAGAGCGTCTTACACAAATATAGATGGATTGATAACAGGATTGAATGAACTGAATGATTATTTGAAAGAAAAAGAACCGGACATAATGGGAATTGTAGAAACAAAATTAAAAGGCCCACTACCACCCAACAGTGTAGGACATGATGCATACAATTATTGGATTAGAAACAGAGAGAAAAAACAAGGGGGTGGAGTTATGTTCCTGACTAAGAAGGATATAAACGTGAAAGGTGTCATATATGGAAAGAATACAGTAGAGATGATTATGATAGAAGTGGTAGACCGAGATAAAAAGAGCAGAAAATTTGTGATCAATTATGTGCCTCCAAAAACAGCCTCATGGGAGGAGAGTGAACATAAAAGTATGTTAGAGGACACAAAGATAGCATTAACTAAAATAATGGAAGACGGAGGAAGAATAGTTATGATGGGCGACTTTAATTGCAAAGAAATCTGCTGGGAAGAAATGACAGTAAAGAGTGGTGATGACTCATGGGGAAATGCTCTACTTGAGATGATTACTGACCATTCAATGACACAATGGATACAAGAGAACACTAGGTATAGAAATGAAGAAGAACCATCGAGACTAGACTTAATAATTACATCTGAACCTAGAATAGTGGACAAGATTGAATATAAAACACCAATAGGTAAAAGTGACCACATATTGATTGAACTGGAACTTAATGAAGAAAAATATATCAAAAGAAATGAACAATATAGAAAAGGAAGAATGATGTATGAAAAAACAAACTTTGATAAAATAAGAGAATTCTTCCAACAAGAAAACTGGGAAGAAATATACAAAGAAGAAACATCAGTGGAAGAGAAATGGAATATTTTGACAAAATTTACAAAAAAGGAGTGGAAAAGTATGTCCCAAGACAAAAACAAGAAAAAGAATATGTAAAATGCTGGTACAACAAAAGTTGTAGGGAGTTAAAAGACAAAAGAGACAAATCCTGGACCAGATGGAAAAAAGACAGAAGACCTGAAAAATGGAAAATATATACTGGTTATAGAAATGAATATGTACAAAAGTGCAGAGAGGAAAAAAGAAAATATGAAAAAGATGTTATAGAAAAGTGTAAAGATCAACCAAAACTATTCTACAGATTTGTAAACAATAAACTGAAAAACAAACAAGATTTGGAGAAATTAAGACAAGGGGGAGTTGAATACATTGAGGAAATGGAAATGGCAGAAATTATGAACAAACATTTTAAATCAGTGTTTACAAGGGAAAATATACAACCTGAAGAGATTGAGTGGAAAGAAAAAGTCCCCCCTATGGAAGAAATAGAAGTAACAAAGAATGAAATATTGACACACTTGGGTAATTTTGATGTCAGAAAATTGCATGGGCCAGATGAAATAGCAAACTGGATTCTGAAAGAATGCAGGAATGAACTGGCAGACAAAATACATAGCATAATAAGCAGTTCCTTAAAAGAAGGAAAAGTTCCAGAAGATTGGAAAAAAGCAAATATAGTACCTATATATAAAGGAGGAAATAAAGAAGAACCTACCAACTATAGACCAGTCTCTCTAACAAGTACAATAGCAAAAATATGTGAAAGAATTATCAAAAGTAGATGGGTAAAATACTTGGAAAAAAACAATGTACTAAATCCAAGGCAATTTGGATTCAGACAAGGACGATCATGTGTCACCAATTTAATATGTTTCTATTCAAGGCTAATAGATATAATACAAGAAAGAGATGGATGGGCTGATTGTGCATTTCTAGACCTAAAAAAAGCTTTTGACAAAGTACCACATAAGAAGTTGCTTAAGAAATTAGAATCTGAAGGAGGAATACAAGGTAAATTACTAAATTGGATGGAAGACTTTTTGCAAGAAAGAAAAATGAGAGTAGTGATAAGAGACCAGCACTCAAAATGGAATGAAGTAATAAGCGGTGTCCCGCAGGGAACAGTTCTGGCCCCAATAATGTTTGCTATATATATTAATGATATGGATGAAGGAATTGAAAGCTATATGAGCTTCTTTGCAGATGATGCAAAACTACTGAAAAGAGTGAAAACTGAAGAAGATTGTGAATCACTACAGAGAGATCTAAATAAAGTACAAGAATGGAGTAGGAAGTGGGAGATGGAGTTCAATACAAAAAAGTGTAGTATAATGGAATTTGGAAAAAGCAAAAACAGAATAACAGGATCATATAATTTGGGAGAAGAAGGAATAAAAAAAGTAGAAAATGAGAAGGACCTGGGAGTCATTGTTATGAATAATATGTCACCTGAGAAACATATAAATAAGATTTTTGGAGAAACTTATAATTTAATAAGAACAATCAAAGTGGCATTTACATACCTGGATGAAGAAATGGTGAGGAAAATCCTAATCACCCTGATAAGACCAAGATTGGAATATGCAGCAACGATATGGTCACCAAGTACAAAAAAATGTATAAAAAAAACTTGAAAGAATACAAAGAGCAATTACAAAATTGGCACCAACACTCTCAAAACTATCATATGAAGAGAGACTACAAAAACTTAAACTACAGACACTAGAGCAAAGAAGAGAGAGAGGAGATTTGATAGCTATTTACAGAATCATGAAAGGCATAGAAATTACTGATAGAGAGAATCTGATAAAATGGGATGACAGAAATACAAGAGGACACGGAAAGAAAATAAAAAAAGACAGCTATAGAAGAGATTTGAAAAAGAACAGCTTTCCTCACAGAGTAATAGACAGTTGGAACAAGTTAGATGAGAAAGTGGTGTGTGCAAAAACAATACATGAATTTAAAAATAGTTTAGATAAAATGAGATATGAAGACGGGACCCCACGAGCATAGCTCCCCTTCCCGTAAAATACAACTAGGTAAATACAACTAGGTAAATACAACGTAAACTGTTCCACGACCTAAAACAAAGCATTTAAAAGTTCTAAAGAATGGCAGAAACCATTGACATGTTACTTGTTACAACAATTGAGGCTGCTATGACATCGT
>NC_134777.1:114002778-114010278 GCF_046742065.1 Oratosquilla oratoria | reverse complement strand
TGTACTATTTATATTACTGACAATATATGGATCTACTTTATATAACCCTAAACTATTATCAATGAGTTTGTCATAATTGCATTTGATAATTCCTGACACTATTATATTTCTTTATTATATTCTGACATTGTATAATATATATATATACATATATATATATATATATATATATATATATATATAGACATATATATGCATATATATATATATATGTATGTATAAATCTATGTATATATATATACATACATATGTATATATATATATATATATATATATATATATATGTGTGTGTGTGTGTGTGTGTGTGTGTGTGTGTGTGAGTGTATGTATGTGTGTGTGTGTGTGTGTGTGTGTGTGTGTGTGTGTGTGTAGTGTGTAAATAAAAATGTATATATATATATATATATATATATATATATATGTATATATATACATATATAAATGTATATATATATATATAATTATATATATATGTATATATATATATATATGTGTGTTTGTGTGTGTCTGTGTGTGTGTGTGTGTGTCTGTGTGTGTGTGTGTGTGTGTCTGTGTGTGTGTGTGTGCGTGTGTGTGTGTAAAAATATGTATATATATATATATATAAACAAATATGTATATATATATATAAACAAATATGTATATATATATATGTGTATATATATATATATATATATATATATATATATATATATATGTGTGTGTGTGTGTGTGTGTGTGTGTGTGTGTGTATGCATATATATATATATATTATGTATATATATATATATAATATATATATATATATATATACATATATATATATATATATATACATATATATATATATATATATATATGTTATATACTGTATATGTACGACACTGAATGGGTCTTGATGGTGTATTGGTTGAAGTCACTCGGCACTGGTAACGGTCTCGCCGCATGGGTTCGAGTCCTTGGGCGTCCCACGTTACAATTTCTGCATGCGCCTATATGGCTTAGAATTAAACTTATATATATACATACTATAGATATATATATATAATATATGTATACATATATATATATGTATGTATATATATATATATATATATATATGTATATATGAGAGTAATTCGCTAATAGCAGCGACATCAAACCGATATATATATATATTTTTTGTGACAGTTGCATGCAGGATTCGAACCCGCTGTACTCGGCCATCCGTAAATTACCTTCCCAGTGCCCTAACCCCTAGACCACAGAGGCTATAAAATCCTTGAAACCTGGAACCGAACTGATTCCCGAGGGAAGGAAGATCACTTATTACGGCGATGCGAAATTCCTGTTTTTCTCAAGGACTGTCACAAAAAATATCGGTTTGATGTCGCTGCTATTAGCGAATTACTCTCATAGTTACAATGGCGATAAGCGTGAAAGGGATTCTACCCGGTCCTTACCCATACCACAGGTGGGCTGGTCCGTGAGTAAAACAGGAATTTAGGATCGCCCTAATAAGTTATCTTCCCACGGGAAGTAGTTCGGTTCCAGGTTTCAAGGATTTTATAGCCTCTGTGGTCTAGGGGTTAGGGCACTGGGAAGGTAATTTACGGATGGCCGAGTACAGCGGGTTCGAATCCTGCATGCAACTGTCACAAAAAATATATATATATATATATATATATATATATATATATATGTATATACAGTACACATTTTTTGGAAAGCAAAGTATTGCATCCAAATGATTTTCAGTCGAAAGACTACAGATGATGACGCATACTTGATACTTAAACCCTGTGAATATAGAGTCGTTGTAACCGTTTTGCTTTGGTAGTGTATTATATAGAATATATAAAGTTTACCACCAAACTATTTAATTTGGCTCAAGGAACGCCACCATCAATGGTTAGTTACGACTGTCTCGACCACTTATGGGAGTCAGTAGATGGCTAACACTCCAGGAACATAAACATTACAGGCACTTGTCGATATTCATCAGCTAAGAACGATACTGAACGAGAGATAAGAAAACGACGTGTTTCATGAAGAAGGCAAAGACACGAAGGTTATGTATTAGAATAAAAGAAAAAAAAAACAATGAAAATATTAGATAAATTATATGAAATGAAAGGTAAGGAAACGATAGATCAGTTGTTGAGAATTAGGAGCAGAGAAAATACAGCACGGATTGGGTAGAGAGTTAACAAATATTGAGCGGTGGAGAGGGCCACAACTAGCGCCCAGGATAAAGGAGTAGGCGGGGAATCAGAGTGGAAAAAAATATAGAAAACGAGAAACAAGAAGGAAAGAATGAACGAACAATAGAAAAAAAAAAAATGGAAGAACGAAAGAAAATAAAACCAAAAAGAAAAGAAGAAGAAGGTGAAGAAGAAGAAGAGGAGGTAGAAGAAGAAGGTGAAGAAGAAGAAGAAGAAGAAGAAGAAGACGAAGACGAAGAAGAAGAAGAAGAAGTGAAGAAGAAGAAAAAGAAGAAAGGAAGAAAAAGAAGAAAAAAAGGAAAAAGAAGAAAAGAAGACGAAGAAGAAAAAAGAAAAAAGAAGAAAAAAGACAACAACAAGAAGAAGAAGAAGAAGAAGAAGAAAAAGAAGAAGAAGAAGAAGAAGAACAAGAACAGGAACAAGAATAAGAAAGAGAAGAAATTAGGTCAGGTGGAAGAGGACCAGGGGGGGGTGGAAGGGACGAAAGATAAGATGGAATAGAATATGAATAGAAAGAATAAGAATTGAGAAATTATCGAAGAGGAGGTTTGAGTGTAAGATGAAAAGAGAGAGGGAGAGGGAGAGGAGAGGAAGAACGGAAGGGAGAGACAGAAGACAGATAAAGAGGGAGAAAGAGGGAGAAGAAAACAGAGATAGTAAGAGGGACGGAAGAGAAAAAGAGGGGGAGGGAGAGGGAGAGGTAGAAAGGAAGGTGGAGTTAGACAATGAGGGAGAAGGAAGGAGATGATGGAGAGGGAGAAGAAAACAGAGATAGTAAGAGGAACAGAAGAGAGGAAGAGGGGGAGGGAGAGGTAGTGGTAGAAAGGAAGGTAGAGATAGATACAGAGGAAGAAGGAGGGAGATGGAGAAGTAGAAGAAAACAGAGATAGTAAGAGGGAGAGAAAGAGGGGGAGGGAGGGAGATGAAGGAGAATTAGAAGAAAGCAGAGATAGTAAGAGGGACAGAAGAGAGAAAACGAAAAAGGGAGAGAGAGAGAGAAAAAAAAAAGAAGAAGATGGGGAGAGAGATATAGAGGAAGAGAAAGTGGTGTGGAGACAATGAATGCAAGAGAAATGGTGAAAAAGTAGGACAACAGAAAAAGAAGGGAAGGAATTAGAGGGAGAGCGATCAGGAAAGGTGGGGGAGGAGGAGGAGAGGAGGGAATACTTTGTATTCCATAACCAGCACTATTATTCTCGTGGACTCTCTCACCTGGGGAGAAGGTGGAGTCACAGTGGAACAGAAGTGATTTAAGTGGAGTGATACATGGGAACATAGTATATATTAAGAATGATCACCAGGGCCTGACCGTTGGCATCCAAGAATCTTAAAGGAAATGAAAAATGAGATTGTTGTTCCATTAGAAATTATTTTCAAGAAATCCATCATATCCGGAGATGTCCCATGAGAATAGAAGCTAGCTAACGTTACTCCCATATTCAAAAAAGGTGACAAAAAGAAGCCAAATAATTGTAGGCCTATAAGTTTGACTTCAACCGTAGGAAAAATAATGGAAACTATTATCAGAGATGCTATCGAATATCATTTAGAAAGTAACCGTTTGATAAATGATAGCCAGCATGGTTTCAGACGGAAACGTTCTTGTGTGACTAACTTACTCGAATTCTACAACACAGTTATCTCGAATTATGACAAAAGAAACAATATAGATTTAATATATCTAGACTTTGCAAAAGCTTTTGATACCGTCCCACACGAAAGACTACTTACTAAATTAGCTTTACACGGAATAAGTGGTAGCCTATTAAATTGGACTAGTAATTGGTTGAATGGTCGAAAACAGAGAGTTGTTTTAAATGGAAAAACTTCTAGATGGAAAAATGTTACAAGTGGAGTTCCTCAGGGTTCCGTTCTTGGGCCACTTCTGTTCATAGTATATAGTAGTGATATAGACCATGGACTAAAATCTATTATCCCCAAATCTGCTGATGATACAAAACTGTGCGGAATGACGAATGATCACTTAAATTATATATTCAAGAAGATTTAGATGAATTATAGCAATGGTCTGAAAAGTGACTATTGAGATTTAACACAAGTGAATGCAAGGTTATGGACATTAGTAAAAATAATAGAAAGTACGATTACAGGTTATTTGGAAATTCGTTAACAAAAGTGAATAGTGACAAAGATCTCGGCGTAATTATCAGTAACGACCTCAAATCATCCAAGCAATGTATTTCAGCCTCTGAGAAAGCAAATAAGATTCTGGGATTGATTGCGCGATCTTTTGATTTCAAAAGTCCATCACTCATTAACAAGCTATATAAATCGTTAGTTCGTCCACATTTGGAATATTCTGTTTCCGTATGGTCACCGAACCTCATTAAAGACATTGACAGACAGGAAAAAGTACAACTGCGAGCCACAAAACTGATTCCAAATATCAAAAATAAATCATACGAAAATCGACTAAAACATATGAATCTGTTTTCCCTGAAAAAGCGTAGATTCAGAGGTGACTTGATACAGGTCTTTAAAATTCTACAGGGAATTGAGAACATCAAAAGTGACAAAATTTTCACATTGAATGAGAATCAGACAAGAAACAATGGTCTCAAACTGTCCAGAAATAGATTCAATTTGGAAGTAGGTAGAAACAACTTTGCCCACCGTGTAGTTAATGAATGGAATAAACTTCCTGCACAGGTAGTGCAATGTAGTTCAGTTCGAAGCTTTAAGAATCATTTAGATAAACACCTAAGCAAGATATTGTAATGATTATAATTCATTTTATATTATTTGTTTTTGTTATATTATCATTTGTCTGTCTGATTTTCATTTTTTATTAGTTATATGTCAATTTATTATTATTTACTATTTAACTGTTTGTTTATTATTTAACTATACCTATGCATTTATTTATTTTATTTGTTATTTTCATTATTGTAGTTTTTATTTATTATTTTTTATTATTACTATTTTTTTTTCGCATCCAACCTAGATATGGACCAAAAGGTCTCCTGTTGGCATGCTCCGCCTTTGTAATCCTTTGTAATGTTTTTGAAAGTGGAATCTTTATATCACTCATACAAGAATCCTACGTAACTATGATTCACAAAGACGTCACTAAATATCCTGAAATATTATTTTTGTAAAACCAATGACTGAGACAGACATAAAGACAGACAAATAAACAGGTAGACAGATAAATAGAAAAGGCACACAGACATACAGACACAAACACACAGACAAGCACACACACACACACACACACACACACACACAAACAGATAGGTAAACATACAGTTGGATGGATAGATAGACAAACAGAAGACAGAGACAAAAAGACAGACAGCCAGACTGACAGACAGATATACAGATACACACACATACACACACACACACACACACACACACACACACACACACACACACACACACACACACACACACACACACACACACACACACACACACACACACACACACACAAACACACACACCTTCCTATTAAGATCTACAAGGAATTTGCCCCTGAACTTGCCCTCCCACTTTCCTCCATAACACTGGCCTGCGAAGTTTCAAAGGTAAAGCATCTGATAACTGATTCTAGGGTAATTTGCTATGCAGAATCTAAAAATCACACTCATTTTGTTCAATCAGGTCACGTTTTTGAGATACGAGGCGGTAAATATAATTAAAAACGCCATTTAGTGCTATTTATTCCCTTTAATTTTGGAAAAAAAATCTTGACAAAAGAAATGATTTTTTCTTGCATAGTTCAGAAGATAAAGAGGATATATTACAGAAAATCTAATCATGGATGAAGGGCCTTTTCAGTGACTTTCTCCTGTGTTGGGCAGCCACCACGTCTCGTTTCAAACACCAACAGTAGTCCCCAAGCTTAACTCCAAAGTAAGCATGATATGCCTTCTTCACAAAATCAGTTATATTTGCTAGTCGACGAGGAAGAATCACATTACCACATATGTAGCAGAACCTATCAGGATAATTTGTGCATTTGCGTTCCATTTTCTGTCAATCTAAGATACGTGTCCAAAATAGAAACACAAGAAGCACAGATTCTTGTAAAAAGCACAGATTCTTATAAAATCAGTCACATTGATTGGAGATCACACTTTTCTAAACCATTTTCAGTTTCAGTGTTGTCAATGCAGTTTGTCAATGTAGTCAATGCAGTTTCAGTTTCAGTTTCGGTTTCAGTTTCCTGAAAGTAAACAAAAACATCATTAGGTTTCAGCATCAGTTTCGGGGTGCTACAGTATAATTTTTATGCAAAAATAAATAAGAATAGGCTATACCTGCAGCCTCGTTTTCCTTATACTTAGTACTATACAAGGCCCAAAAGTCGCACTTCTCATATCTCAAAAACTAGACCTGATCCAAGGAAACGGATGGCATTTTTGGATTCAGCGCACCAAAAAACCTATAAATCACTTGAAAAACCTTCGACCTTTGAAAAAAAAAATGTAGTGTACTTAATGCCTCTTTGAGCCAGAACACCTGCCCCAGCGACTGGAAAATCTCATATGTCACTCCCACCCCCAAAACCCTCAGCCCACAATCACTAAGTGACCTTAGGCCCTACGCCATCACCCCTATCCCAAACCTTATATGTGAAGACTTGGTTTTTAACTCAGTTTACAGCAACATAAAACATTCAATAGATGCCCAACAATTTGGCAACACCACTCACTGTCTCATTGACTTACTCAACTTCCTTCACAGTAACCTAGACAAGCGTAACACATCTCTAGTTGTTACCTTTGTAGACTTTAGGAAAGCCTTTGACCTTGTTGACCACAATGTTGTTCTCTCCAAAGCCATCCAACTGGGGATCCAGCCCCACATAATAGCATGGCTGGCAGATTTCCTCACCGGACGACAGTAGGCTGTCAGGTACCAGGGGTCAACTTCCCCCCTCCTCTCCCTGACCTGTGGGGTCCCCGAGGGTACCAAGATGGGTCCCCTATGCTTCCTCATCCTTATTAATGACGCCCTCATGGACACTCCTCACAGATGGAAATATGTGGATGACAGCACCGTAGGCATCCCCATCAACACCAGGCGGCCTGATTACGCACCACTACAAAACACCCTGAACAAGCTCATGACGTGGACGGAAGACAACAACGTCACAATCAATACCAACAAGACCGTAGTGATGCATTTTTGTACCTCCACACAGGTGGTGGCTCCTCCACAACTTTCATTGGGCCCCCACCCCATCCAACTGGTCCAATCCACCAAGATCTTGGGCATCACACTCGACGATCAGTTAAATTGGAACCAACATGTCACCAACATAGTCAGGATAGCGTCTTACAAACTA
>NC_134777.1:113995278-113997778 GCF_046742065.1 Oratosquilla oratoria | reverse complement strand
TGTCCACACGAAGTCGTGGTCTTTTCTCAACAGGTCAGTCAATGGTTCTGCTACATCTTGTTTCTCAGATAAGTGTCCTACTTTTATCTGAAGATTTTGTAGTATCTGAGAGTTTTCCAAGGGAATCTCAGGAGGATTAGGCAGGTTATCAGGAGGCTCTTCCGATTTTATTGTGGTAGAGCTGCAAGCTGGAATTGGATCTCTGGAATGATAAGGTTTTAAGGTATTTATGTGACAGAGACGGGAACTCTTTCTTCTGTCTGGAGTTTTGATTATGTAGTTGAGATCACTGGCTCTGGACAAGACTTCATAGGGTCCTTTGTATTTAGCCTGCAATGGATCTCCTGGTATGGGAAGATAAAGTAACACTTGATCTCCTGGAGAGAAAGTTCTAAGTTTAGAATTTTTATCATACCGACCTTTCATTACTCGTTGAGCATTCGCCAAGTTCTCTCTTGCCAACTTCCAAGCTTCTAACAACTTCTCGGTAACCTGGGACACGTATTTCAAAGAAGGAACAGGTGGTTCTTCTTTCATCCATTGTTCATGAAGTATCTTTAGGGGGCCACGGACTTCATGACCGAAGACTAATTCTGACGGGCTGAATCCAAGGCTTTCTTGAATTGTTGTTCGGGTGGCGAACAACAAAAAGGGGAGTCCGTCTTCCCAATTTCGAGTGTTCGCAGCACAGAAGATTCTTAACATTGTCTTGAGCGTTTGGTGAAAGCGCTCTAGAGCACCTTGTGATTGAGGATGATAGGCGGAGGAAGTTACATGATTTATACCTAGTGTTACAAGAGTTTCTCTAAACTTGTTGGAAAGAAAATTACTTCCTTGATCACTTTGAATGTTCTTAGGAAATCCTACCATAGTGAAATATTTCAACATTTCTCTGATTATGTTTTGAGCTTTAATATTTTTCAAAGGAATTGCTTCTGGAAAACGAGTGCTCATACACATGATTGTGAGAATGTACTGATTTCCTTTACTTGAAGGAGGTAAAGGTCCTACACAGTCAATAAGAACTTTTTTAAATGGCTCTTCCATTACAGGAATGGGATGGAGTGGAGCTTCTACAATTTTCTGGTTGGGCTTACCTACAAGTTGACATGTATGACATGTTTTACAATATTGGGCAACATCTTTGACAACCGTGGGCCAATGGAAATGTTGGGTTATGTTGAACAAGGTCTTTCTTACCCCTAAGTGACCTGCTAAGGGAGTATCATGAGCCAATCTTAGAACATTATTCCTGAAACCAAGAGGGAGGACTATTTGATTCCTTACTTGCCATGGCTGGTCAGCGGTTGCGGTGGATGCTCTCCATTTTCGCATTAGGACTCCGTTTTCTATATAGAAACCTCGTGACATATTTTCAACTTCTTCTGGAGATGAAACAATCTCGTACAAATTTTTAAGAGAATGATCTGACTTCTGTTCTTTGATTAATTCTGCTCTAGATAGAGAAACTGGTGAAGAAGAAGATGGGTCAGTTTGGGAGAATAGGGATTCTAAATTATAGGTCTCCTCTTCAGATTTCTTGTACTGAGATCTGGTTACAGCACAAGCGGGAAACAACTGTAAGTTATCTGAAGGTTCTACTGAGGTCTTAGGGTTATTTGTTATTAAGGGAGAAATGACTTTGCTTCCAGCGATGTCATTGGCCAACAATAAGGATATTCCTACTATGGGAAGAGAGTCTACTACTGCTACTTTAACCATTCCGGTTGCTAAATCAGACCGCAAGAAAACATTATGTAATGGACATTTTACAATTCCTCCAACTCCTTCTATCAATATATCATAACCTGTATATGACTCACCCAGATTCTGCAAGACAGAATTTAAAATCAGACTTTGCTTTGCTCCTGTGTCTCGGAGTATGGAAATAGGATATTGTTGTGAACTACTACTATGAGATATAGTTCCTGAAGATACAAATGGTTTGAAACAAGGATCATGATCTGATGAGGGGGGTTCTACATTACTTGACAATACCGGCTTCTTTGGTAGTGTATCCTGAATAGAGGATTTTGAATCGTCTGATTTTATATTACTTACAAGAGTTGGTGTCTTATTGGAGAATGAGGGTGTCAGTCTCTTTCTGCAATTAGAAATGTGATGGCCAACCTGTTTACAATATGAACAAGTTACAGGGGGACTAGTCTTAAACCTTTCCATTCTTTGCCAAGGTTGGTTTGGAGGATATTGATTGAAATCAGACCTGTAACTGAAATGTGATGGGCTAGACTGATTTTCAAAGCGTTTCTTTGGGGCCCAAGGATCAGAGTATTTTGTTGAATCTGGAATATATGACTTTGACTTTTGGGATTCCATTTGTCTTGACTTAGGTTTATGATTTAGTGTGAACTCATCAGCCAATACAGCAGCTTTAGTTAAAGTTTCGGGAACATGATCATCTATAAAAATCCTAAGATCTGTCTCTAAGGTATTCTTAAACTGCTCCAATAAAATCAACTGTTTAAGTCTATCTAAGGTG
>NC_134777.1:113985278-113987778 GCF_046742065.1 Oratosquilla oratoria | reverse complement strand
AAAGATTGCAGAATATGGAGAGAGAGCACTTTATACCGGAATGGAGAGCACTGTTTTTGTGGAACTGAACAAACTTGATGCCCGTAGGCCAGTCTTGTGAGTCATTGTCAGCCATCCATGCCACCAGCATATCTTTAATATCACCGTTTGCGCGCTCAAGCGACCCCTGACTTTGGGGATGGCGAGGCTTACCATGCACCAGTGTTAGTTTTGGCCAAACTTCCTTCAGCTCTGTAATGACTTGTGAAGTGAACTCGGATCCGTTATTCGCTCATGTCTCAGTCGTTTAAACACAAACACTCACTAACGAAACTGAAAGGTCGTTAAGTTAAACTATGCTGTGTGTAATTGTATGTGTGTAATTGTACTGTGTGTAATTGAAATGTTCATAGATGAAGGTTACGCGAATTCACTGAATGCTCAATAGTAAGAACACGTAAAATGACAGGTTACGCGAATTCACTGAATGCTCAATAGTAAGAACACGTAAAATGACAGGTCCAATTTCAGGGATTTCGCGTAATCACTGGAAAATTCAGTCATTACGTGAAATCCCTGAGTGAAACGGGGATTACTCGTATTCACTGAAACATTCAGGGATTACGCGTAATCCCTAGGTACGTGTTCTTACTGTAACATATATATATATCAGAGAAAAAATACTTTTTTTTCCAGAGCCATTTTTCTTTTTCTTTTTTTCAATATCACCAGAGCCATTTTTCTAATTACCAGAGCCATTTTTCATACTTCCAGAGCCATGTTTTTGCAGGTTCGATTTCCTTCAAACTATTGGAAGGCTAACTCATTACTCATGTCGGAGCCAGTTTGCATATGTACAGTGTACGTATAAATGCGGTGATGTGGTATTGGGTATGGTGCATTGTACATGTAGTCAGCGCGTTGATTGGGCAGCTAGCTGCATGCAACCAACGAACTTCCCTGCATACAGGTACCATGCAATTCAAAACTAGCGAGATTATGTAGCACGATAATCGTGTAGAGTCTAATCAACATGTACTAGTATACGCGCGCATGCAGCTGATACGAAGCTGGGCTAGGTCAAGATCTAAGAATATAAGGTCTAACCACTTCCGACCGAATTTCGAGGGAGTTGGCGCAGCGGGCCCGTGAACGTCACCTGGCTGTTCAAAGTGGGGTTGGCGGGTCCTATAGCTGTCAGTTGAAGCTGGTGCGTCGTTTGGAAAAGACGCTCCCTTCGCTCGCACCGCTCCCTTCGCTCGCACCGCTCCACGCAATTAGTTATATTCTGACAAATATTATATAAAATATATATATATATAAATATATATAAAATATTATAGTTTCTGTCTATATATATGAATATATAATATATATATATATAATATACAAAATACTATAGTTCCTGTCTTCCTTGGCGTTTCACAGTTTTCTTTAGTGTTTCACAAAGAGAAAATGGACCCAGCCTAATGACGTCAGAAGCTGCGCAGAAGAATTCAAACGGTCTGACCTGTATATTTAGACCTTGGGCTAGGTAAGCCATTGAACTCTAGCAGCGATACCGCGTACACATATGTACGTACATCAACAAATTAAAGTTGATTGATGCGTTGCGTTTATGATATCGATCGATAATGCAATGATTGATCACGGTTGTGTTTGCTCTGAGCCTTTCATCAATGGTGATGGGATTCAGGGATTGCCAAATGACGGATAATGCGTGAAAAACGTTGAATCTTAACGGGGGAGCGATTTTTTTTGTGGGGGATCGCTCCCGCTATTGGATTTGCGAGAGCGACATTGGAACTTTCCCGAGCGAAATCGCTTGTCGCTCCCGTGTATTTTTTCGCTGATATATATATATATATATATATATATATATATATATATATATATATATATATATATATATATATATATATATATATACATATATATATATACATACACACACACACATATATATATATATGTACACACACACACACACACACACACACATATATATATATATATATATATATATATATATATATATATATATATATATTCACACACACAAAAACACTCACACACACACACACACACACACACACACACACACACACACACACACACACACACACACACACATATATATATATATATATATGTGTGTGTGTGTGTGTGTGTATGTATATGTATACAGTATACATATATATATATATATATATATATGTATATATATATGCATACATGTATATATATATAAATATACTTATATGTATATATATATGTATTAATACATGTATGTATATATATACATATATATATATATGTATATATATATATGCATTATATATATATATATATACATATATGTATATATATATATTTGTGTATGTAAGCATATATGTATGTGTATATATACCGGCTATATGTATGTATTAAATTTTGGGAAAGTTGGAGACAACGGCCACTGTATTACATCTGAGATGTTCATCTATTAGTACTTCGCATAGCCCTCTCGCGCCCTCCTCTC
>NC_134777.1:113975278-113980278 GCF_046742065.1 Oratosquilla oratoria | reverse complement strand
TGAGAGCTTATAGAATTTGTTCCCCTGAGTTTTTGGATCAAGAAATACAACTTATCTATGATATTGGAGAAAATTTAAAATATCCAAAGCATCTGATTGATAAAACAAAAATCAAAGCTAGGAATTTTTTTCTTAATACTTCGCAGGTCAAAGAATTTAATTATAAAGATATGTTAACAATTCCGTACCACGAAAATCTCATCAATCTTCCTAGCATTTTTTAAAAATTTGGTATCCAGATAGTATCTAAAAACAATAACATTATGAGCCTGTTAATTAAAAATTCTTTAAGAAGTAAAGAAGGTTGTATTTATAACATACCATGTAAAAACTGTGATTTTATTTATATAGGCCAAACAGGCAAATGTTTAGATGAAAGAATAAGCCAACATAAATATAGTATTAGAACGGGGCAAGTGTCCAGTGGATTATTTGTCCACCAAAGGGATTATGGTCATAATATTGACTGGGGAAATTCTAAGATAATTACTTCTTGTAATAATGTTATAGAAAGAAATATTATGGAATCTTGTTTCAGAAAAAGAAATTTTGGAAATAACATGAACTTGAGTTTGGGTTCATTTAAATTGGACAATTTTATTATTGACAAAATTGTGTGTGATAGTATGTAACATGGGACCTTTCTGAATATAGCATTAGAACGGGGCAAGTGTTCAGTGGATTATTTGTCCACCAAAGGGATTATGGTCATTATATTGACTGGGAAATTCTAAAATAATTACTTATTGTAATAATATTATAGAAAGAAAGATGATTGAATCTTGGTTCATAAAAATAAATTTTGGAAATAACATGAACTTGAGTTTGGATTTATTTCAATTGTACAATTTGATTATTGACAAAATTGTGTGTGATAATATGTAACATGGGACCTTTCCGAATATCCTCTGTCTTCTTATGTATATATTGTTTCTTTCTGTATTGCTTTTCTGTACTTTTGAAAATGTCTTAATAGACGAAAACTTTCGGTATCCGTTTTTTCAATTTCCCGGTAGTTTCTGCAAAAATAGTTCTTCACGTATGTTTTGTGATTTCTTTGCATATATATATATATACATATATATGTATATATATATATATATAAACACACACACACACACATATTTATATATATATATAATGTATATATGTATGTATATATATATATGTATATATATATATATATATATATATATATATATGTGTGTGTATATATATACAGAAAAAATCACTGGGAAATAAGCTTAGCCCGAACGTTTTCGTCTATTTAAGACATTACCAAGGAATACACAGTTACTGAGACATAGGTGGATATATACATACATAAAGTAGTAGACAAACTAGGAACATGGGAAGGACACACAAGATGCTTCATAATCAGGTCGAGACGTATGTTTACTTATAAGGACGTTTGGTCACATGACGTTACGTCACCCCGGCCTAGTAACACTTGGAGAATTTTTTACAATTTTATCAATAATAAAATCATTAAGTTTATATAATCCTAAACTTAAATTAATATTATGGTCAAAGGTTTGCTTAATGTGACTAGATTCGATAATGTTTCTTTCTAATAAAGATCTACAAGAAATTATTACATTAGAATTATCACAGTCAATAGGATGGGTGTGGTCTCTTACATGGATAAAAAGGCCACTGGAACTTTGCTCACTCCTTTTACTATATTTGTGCTGATTTATCCTAGTTTTTAAGTCTTTACCAGTTTGGCCGATATAAAATTTGTTACATTTAAGGCATGGAATAGAGAAAACACAACCCTCATTTACTTCAGGCCAATTTTTAATGAGCTTACTTTTTATAGTATCATTATTTTTGAAAACCAAGTTGATGTTGAATTGTTTGAGAATATTAGGCAGACCAACTAATTTCTCACTGTAAGGAAGAACCAAAAGGTTCTTTTTGTCAAATAATTTCCTTTCGTGTGAGGTGTTATGGAAAGTTTTGTAAGCCATTTTATGAAAAGTTTCTACTACGTGTTTTGGATATTTTAATTCAGAAGCTATGCTATATATCTTCCTCAGCTCATTATCCAAAAATTCGGGGCTACATATCCTGTAAGCTCTAAGAAACATAGAACTAAAGACAGAAAGTTTTGTCTTCCGATCATGAGCCGAGTAAAAGTGGACATATGATGCGACATTAGTTGGTTTTCTATAAACGTCATATTTAAATTGTCTGCCATTTCGATGAATTAAAATATCCAAAAATGGTAATTTATTCTCTATTTCTATTTCAAAAGTGAATTTGATTGAAGGGACCATACAATTTAGTTTTTCAAGGAATAAATTTAAGTTACGCTCAACTGGCCAAAGACACAAAATATCATCAACATATCTTTTCCACACAACTTGTTGGGGAAGAATCCTAGGTAGTAGTTTCATCTCAAAGAATTCCATGTACAAGTTACTAAGTACTGGGGACAGAGGGTTTCCCATAGCCATACCAAATTTTTGTACATAGAATTCACCATTAAAAAAAAATTACAATTTACAAAACACAACTTAATGAGTTCAATTATGGTTTTAGCTGGAAGTGGCAACTCATGTTTTGATAATAATTCTTCTTCAAGATATACCAATAAGCCAATTATGGGAACACGGGTGAAGAGCAAAGTTATATCAAAACTAATTAGTTTAAAATCATAACAAATTTCTAGATTATTCAAATAATTAACAAAATCAACATTATTTGTGACGCGGAGAAGAAGATATTGTACCCACTAAAGGACTCAAAATGGTAACAAGCCATTTGGATAAATTGTTAGTGACAGATCCTGTGGAACCGATGATGGGTCTAACTGGATAACCAGTTTTATGGGTTTTAATCAATCCATACATGTAAGGCAAGGAAGAGGACAAAGAAGAAAATGTTTTATCAGATGTTCATGTCCTTTCAGAATCTTTGTAACACTACGAATAAACTCACTATTTACGGATTCAAGCGGGTTTTTAGTAAGTTTTGTATATGTTTCACAATCTCCCAATAATGTTTCCAGGTTCTTTTTGTTAAATAATTTCCTTTCGTGTGAGGTGTTATGGAAAGTTTTGTAAGCCATTTTATGAAAAGTTTCTACTACGTGTTTTGGATATTTTAATTCAGAAGCTATGCTATATATCTTCCTCAGCTCATTATCCAAAAATTCGGGGCTACATATCCTGTAAGCTCTAAGAAACATAGAACTAAAGACTGAAAGTTTTGTCATCCGATCATGAGCCGAGTAAAAGTGGACATATGATGCGACATTAGTTGGTTTTCTATAAACGTCATATTTAATTTGTCTGCCATTTCGATGAATTGAAATATCCAAAAATGGTAATTTATTCTCTATTTCTATTTCAAAAGTGAATTTGATTGAAGGGACCATACAATTTAGTTTTTCAAGGAATAAATCTAAGTTACGCTCAACTGGCCAAAGACACAAAATATCATCAACATATCTTTTCCACACAACTTGTTGGGGAAGAATCCTAGGTAGTAGTTTCATCTCAAAGAATTCCATGTACAAGTTACTAAGTACCCCAGGGACAGAGGGTTTCCCATAGCCATACCAAATTTTTGTACATAGAATTCACCATTAAAAAAATATTACAATTTACAAAACACAACTTAATGAGTTCAATTATGGTTTTAGCTGGAAGTGGCAAGTCATGTTTTGATAATAATTCTTCTTCAAGATATACCAATAAGCCAATTATGGGAACACGGGTGAAGAGCGAAGTTATATCAAAACTAACTAGTTTAAAATCATTAAAATTTCTAGATTATTCAAATAATGAATAAAATCAAAATTATTTGTGACGTGGGAAGAAGATATTGTACCCACTAAAGGACTCAAAATGGTAACAAGCCATTTGGATAAATTGTTAGTGACAGATCCTGTGGAACCGATGATGGGTCTAACTGGATAACCAGTTTTATGGGTTTTAATCAATCCATACATGTAAGGCAAGGAAGAGGACAAAGAAGAAAATGTTTTATCAGATGTTCATGTCCTTTCAGAATCTTTGTAACACTACGAATAAACTCACTATTTACGGATTCAAGCGGGTTTTTAGTAAGTTTTGTATATGTTTCACAATCTCCCAATAGTGTTCCCATTTTTTCAATGTAATCTAATTTGTTAAGAATGGCAATGCAATTGCTTTTATCAGCTCTAGTAATGTGTAACTGTTCATCTATTTTTAACTCACAGTAAGACTTAAAAAACCTTTTAGGACAATTTGGAATACCATGTGCTGATAAAAAAGCATATACATAACCCTTGCTGATGTTGATATTTTGAGTAGAGACATCACCAAAATTTTCTAAATTGCAAACCACTTTGGCCACGTCAACATAGTCAACTTCGTGTTGAGTTGCTGCGAAACTAAAACCATATCCTAAAGCACATGTTGTTGCACTATTTAAAGGTTTATCAGATTTACATATACATATATATATATATATATATATATATATATATATATATATATATGCATATATACATATGTATTTATATGTATATATAAATACATATATATATTTATATATATATATGTATTTATATGTATATGAATACATATATATATATACATATACATATATATATATATATATATATATATATATATATATATATATATATATATATATGTACGTATGTATGTGCATATATACCGGGTATATGTATGTATTAAATTTTGGGAAAGATGGAGACAACGGCCACTGTATTACATCTCAGATGTTCATCTATTGGTACTTCGCATAGCCCTCTCGCGCCCTCCTCTCAGTCTCTTGTTCCAGAGAACTTCAGTCGCCGCCGCCATGATCTCCAGCAGCTCTCAGCAAGCCCAGGAGGAAGAAGAATGGAGATCAGGAGGGAGTTCAAGCAGGAGTTTCGCCTTCAAGAAATCCAGCGTCGAGGAGTGGTCCTACACAGACTTCCACCTTCCTGGCTCCGAGACCAGCTTCAACGTAAGAAAAAAACGTTCCCTCTCGTC
>NC_134777.1:113962778-113970278 GCF_046742065.1 Oratosquilla oratoria | reverse complement strand
GCGAGGCTTACCATGCACCAGTGTTAGTTTTGGCCAAACTTCCTTCAGCTCTGTAATGACTTGTGAAGTGAACTCGGATCCGTTATTCGCTCATGTCTCAGTCGTTTAAACACAAACACTCACTAACGAAACTGAAAGGTCGTTAAGTTAAACTATGCTGTGTGTAATTGTACTGTGTGTAATTGAAATGTTCATAGATGAAGGTTACGCGAATTCACTGAATGCTCAATAGTAAGAACACGTAAAATGACAGGTTACGCGAATTCACTGAATGCTCAATAGTAAGAACACGTAAAATGACAGGTCTAATTTCAGGGATTTCGCGTAATCACTGGAAAATTCAGTGATTACATGAAATCCCTGAGTGAAACGGGGATTACTCGTATTCACTGAAACATTCAGGGATTACGCATAATCCCTAGGTACGTGTTCTTACTGTAACATATATATATATATCAGAGAAAAAATACTTTTTTTTTCCAGAGCCATTTTTCTTTTTCTTTTTTTCAATATCACCAGAGCCATTTTTCTAATTACCAGAGCCATTTTTCATACTTCCAGAGCCATGTTTTTGCAGGTTCGATTTCCTTCAAACTATTGGAAGGCTAACTCATTACTCATGTCGGAGCCAGTTTGCATATGTACAGTGTACGTATAAATGCGGTGATGTGGTATTGGGTATGGTGCATTGTACATGTAGTCAGCGCGTTGATTGGGCAGCTAGCTGCATGCAACCAACGAACTTCCCTGCATACAGGTACCATGCAATTCAAAACTAGCGACATTATGTAGCACGATAGTCGTGTAGAGTCTAATCAACATGTACTAGAATACGCGCGCATGCAGCTGATACGAAGCTAGGCTAGGTAAGCCATTGAACTCTGGCAGCGATACCGCGTACACATATGTACGTACATCAACAAATTAAAGTTGATTGATGCGTTGCGTTTATGATATCGATCGATAATGCAATGATTGATCACGGTTGTGTTTGCTCTGAGCCTTTCATCAATGGTGATGGGATTCAGGGATTGCCAAATGACGGATAATGCGTGAAAAACGTTCAATCTTGACGGGGGAGCGATTTTTTTTTTTTTTTGTGGGGGATCGCTCCCGCTATTGGATTTGCGAGAGCGACATTGGAACTTTCCCGACCGAAATCGCTTGTCGCTCCCATGCATTTTTTCGCTTATATATATATATATATATACATATATATATATATATATATATATATATATATACACACACAAATATATACACATATATATAAATATATGTATATATATATATATGTACACACACACACACACATATATATATATATAATATATATATATATATATGTGTGTGTGTGTATACATATATACAGTATATATATATATATATATATATATATAGATATATTTATATGTATATATATATGTATTAATACATGTATGTATATATATATACATAT
The DNA here is from genome assembly GCF_046742065.1 of Oratosquilla oratoria. NCBI lineage: Eukaryota > Metazoa > Arthropoda > Malacostraca > Stomatopoda > Squillidae > Oratosquilla > Oratosquilla oratoria. Next base: position 113,968,819 of record NC_134777.1, on the reverse strand, counting down.
ATATATGTATATATATATGCATATATATATGTATATATATATGCATATATATATATATATATATATATATATATATATGTAAATATACATATATGTATATATATATATATTTATGTATGTAGGCATGTATGTATGTGTATATATACCGGGTATATGTATGTATTAAATTTTGGGAAAGTTGGAGACAACGGCCACTGTATTACATCTGAGATGTTCATCTATTAGTACTTCGCATAGCCCTCTCGCGCCCTCCTCTCTGTCTATTGTTCCAGAGAACTTCAGTCGCCGCAGCCATGATCTCCAGCACCAGCTATCACCAAGAACAGGAGGAAGAAGAATGGAGATCAGGAGGGAGTTGTAGCAGGAGTTTCGCCATTGAGGCTCTAAAACAATGCCTTTTGAGTGCTGCAAATACGCTTGGGAAGAAAGCCATTGAGGAATCCAGCGTCCAGGAGTGGTCCAGCACAGAATATTTCTGCCTTCCTGGCTCCCACGTTAGCTTCAATGTAAAAAGGAAGCGTTCCCTCTCATCCAGCGCTGAAGAAGTAGAAGAAAGCGCTCATAAGAAGGTCAGATCCTCCGAAGAGGCCAGCGACGACTGGATCGAGGTCCGAGAGCTAGGCGAAGGCGCATTCGGCTCTGTCGTCTTGCTGAAGAACGCCTCTTCAGGAGCTTTCGTCGCGAAGAAGTCTGTCGAACTCGTCGACAGCAAGATCGACCAAGAAATCGAGGTTGAGGTCCAACAGAGTCTTCAGCACCGCAACATTCTGCGGTTGTTGAGCTCAGAGAAGGACGAGACTCACCTCCATATTTACATGGAATACGCCTCAGGAGGTGACCTGGAAGAGAAAATCGGGTCCTCCGGCTTGGACGAAGACACGTCCAGATTCTACTTCAAGCAACTCGTGTCAGGAGTCAAGTACATGCACGCACAATGCGTGGTGCATAGGGATCTAAAACCCTCCAACTTGCTCCTCGACCACGACAACGTTCTCAAAATTGCCGACTTCGGATTCTCGGCCAAGATCGAAGACCCAGAGACATACCTCAGCGTAGTCTGCGGATCTTGGGCCTACGCGGCTCCCGAAATCTTTAAGCGGCGCTACAAAGGAGAACCCACCGACATGTGGTCGTGTGGAGTTATTCTCGTCAAGATGCTGAGCGGACGCGATCCGTGGGAAGTGGCCAGGAAGTGCGACCCTCAATACCGACGTTGGGTGCAAAAGGACCACAAACTCCTCGACGGCAGACCCTGGACTGACATCGGCAGTTCTGCCATGGACCTGATCAAAGGTCTTCTCAGCCCAAAACCAGCGGGCAGATCGACAATTACAGACGTTGAGCAACATCAATTCGTTGCAAATTAAATTCTTTAAAAAAACAAAACAGCGAAGACACTGTAGCCATTAAGCTAAGTACAAGAAAAATATCTTAAGATTATGATTACCATATTCGAATCTATTTTGGGATGAATAATCTATTGGATTGAATTTTAAGTAATTCCGTTGAAACTTTAAAACCACTATAAATCATTTTGAGATGAATAATTCATTGAATTGAATTCTAAGTAAAGTTGAAACTTTAAAACAAGTACAAATCATTAAAAAGTACTGGGAGATTTCCCTCAGCTGAATAAAGCTACTTGTATACATGCATACATACATACATACATACATACATACATACATACATACATACATACGTACATGCATACACACACACACACACACACACACACACACACACACACACACACACACACACACACACACACACACACACACACACACACACACATATGCATATATATATATGCAGAGTCCACTAGGAAAAGGAAAAACACACGGAGTCCGAGCGCTTTCGTAATATATTCACATTATCAAGGAGTATAGAAAAAAAAATGGAGATACAAAGTATAAATAGGACAAGAGAGGCATTTACCCTTCTCTCCGAAGCCAGAAAGCTCAGGTTGGGTCACTGGCGAGGTCATGGAAACAGATCATTATTACATTAACTTTTAAAATATGTACTATTTATATTACTGACAATATATGGATCTAATTTATATAATCCTAAACTATTATTAATGAGTTTGTCATAATTGCATTTGATAATTCCTGACTCTATGATATTTCTTTGTTATATTCTTACATTGTATAATATATATATATATATATATATATATATATTCATATATATATATATATATATATATATATATGTGCGTGTGTGTGTGTGTGAGTGTGTGTATGTGTGTGTGTAAGTGTGTGTGTGTGTGTGTGTGTGTGTAGTGTGTAAATAAACATGTATATATATATATACATATATATATATATGTATATATATATATACATATATATATGTATATATATATATATATATGTATATATGTATATATATATATATATTTTATATTTATATATATGTGTGTGTGTGTGTGTGTGCCTTTGTGTGTGTGTGTGCGTGTGTGTGTGTGTGTGTGTGTGTGTGTGTGTGTGTGTCTGTGTGTGTGTGTGTGCGCGTGTGTGTGTAAAAATATGTATATATATAAACAAATATGTATATATATATGTATATATATACATATATATATATTTGTGTGTGTGTGTGTGTGTGTGTGCATATATATATTTATATATATACATGTATATATATATATATATATATATATATATATATATATATATATATATTATATGCTGTATATGTACGACACTGAATGGGTCTTGATGGTGTATTGGTTTAAGTCACTCGGCACTGGTAACGGTCTCGCCGCATGGGTTCGAGTCCTCGGGCGTCCCACGTTACAATTTCTGCATGCGCCTATATGGCTTAGAATTAAACTTATATATATATATATATATATATATATATATATATATATATGTATGTATATATATATATATATATATATATATATATATATACAGTATATATTTTTTGGAAAGCAAAGTATTGTATCCAAATGATTTTCAGTCGAAAGACTACAGATGATGACGCATCTTTGATTTTAGGCTGGGACCCTCACTAAAGCCCTATGAATATAGAGTCGTTGTAACCATTTTGCTTTGGTAGTGTATTATATAGAATATATAAAGTTACCACCAAAGTATTTAATTTGGCTCAAGGAACGCCACCATTAATGGTTAGTTACGACTCTCTCGACCACTTATGGGAGTCAGTAGATGGCCAACACTCCAGGAACATAAACATTACAGGCACTTGTCGATATTCATCAGCTAAGAACGATACTGAACGAGAGATAAGAAAACGACGTGTTTCATGAAGAAGGCAAAGCCACGAAGGTTATGTATTAGAATAAAAGAAAAAACAATGAAAATATTAGATAAATTATATGAAATGAAAGGTAAGGAAACGATAGATCAGTTGTTGAGAATTAGGAGCAGAGAAAATACAGCAAGGATTGGGTAGAGAGTTAACAAATATTGAGCGGTGGAGAGGGCCACAACTAGCGCCCAGGACAAAGGAGTAGGCGGGGAATCACAGTGGAAAAAGATATAGAAAACGAGAAACAAGAAGGAAAGAATGAACGAACAATATGAAAAAAAAATGGAAGAACGAAAGAAAATAATACCAAAAAGAAAAGAAGAAGAAGAAGGTGAAGAAGAAGAAGAGGAGGTAGAAGAAGAAGGTGAAGAAGAAGAAGAAGAAGAAGAAGAAGAAGAAGAAGAAGAAGAAGAAAAAGAAGAAGAAGAAGAAGTGAAGAAGAAGAAAAAGAAGAAAGGAAGAAAAAGAAGAAAAAAGAAAAAGAAGAAGCAGAAGAAAAAAAGAAAAAAGAAGAAAAAAGACAACAAGAAAAAGAAGAAGAAAAAGAAGAAGAAAAGGAAGAAGAAGAAGAAGAAGAAGAAGAAGAAGAAGAGGAACAAGAACAAGGCAAGAACAAGAACAAGAAAGTGATGAAATTAGGTCAGGTGGAAGGACCAGGGGGGGGGGGTGAAGGGACGAAAGATAAGATGGAATAGAATATGAATAGAAAGAATAAGAATTGAGAAATTATCGAAGAGGAGGTTTGAGTGTAAGATGAAAAGAGAGAGGGAGAGGGAGAGGAGAGGAAGAACGGAAGGGAGAGACAGAAGACAGATAAAGAGGGAGAAAGAGGGAGAAGAAAACAGAGATAGTAAGAGGGACGGAAGAGAAAAAGAGGGGGAGGGAGAGGGAGAGGTAGAAAGGAAGGTGGAGTTAGACAATGAGGGAGAAGGAAGGAGATGATGGAGAGGGAGAAGAAAACAGAGATAGTAAGAGGAACAGAAGAGAGGAAGAGGGGGAGGGAGAGGTAGTGGTAGAAAGGAAGGTAGAGATAGATACAGAGGGAGCAGGAGGGAGACGGAGAATTAGAAGAAAACAGAGATAGTAAGAGGGAGAGAAAGAGGGGGAGGGAGAGGTAGTGGTAGAAGAGAAGGAAGAGATAGATAAAGAGGATGAAGGAGAATTAGAAGAAAGCAGAGATAGTAAGAGGGACAGAAGAGAGAAAACGAAAAAGGGAGAGAGAGAAAAAGAAGAAGAAGAGGGGGAGAGAGATATAGAGGAAGAGAAAGTGGTGTGGAGACAATGAATGCAAGGGAAATGGTGAAAAAGTAGGACAACAGAAAAAGAAGGGAAGGAATTAGAGGGAGAGCGATCAGGAAAGGTGGGGGAGGAGGAGGAGAGGAGGGAATACTTTGTATTCCATAACCAGGACTATTATTCTCGTGGACTCTCTCACCTGGGGAGAAGGTGGAGTCACAGTGGAACAGAAGTGATTTAAGTGGAGTGATACATAGGAACATAGTATATATTAAGAATGATCACCAGGGCCTGACGGTTGGCATCCAATTAAAGGAAATGAAAAATAAGATTGTTATTCCATTAGAAATTATTTTCAAGAAATCCATCATATCCGGAGATGTCTCATGAGAATGGAAGCTAGCTAATTTTACTACCATATTAAAAAAAAAAAAAAGGTGACAAAAAGAAGCCAAATAAATACAGGCCTATAAGTTTGACTTCAACCGTAGGAAAAATAATGGAAACTATTATCAGAGATGCTATCGAACATCATTTAGAAAGTAACCGTTTGATAAATGATAGCCAGCATGGTTTCAGACGGAAACGTTCTTGCGTGACTAATTTACTCGAATTCTACAACACGGTGATCTCAAATTATGATATAAGAAACAATATAGATTTAATATATCTAGACCTTTCAGAAGCTTTTGATACCGCCCCCCACGAAAGACTACCTACTAAATTAACTTTTCACGGAATAAATGGTAGCCTACTAAATTAGACTAGTAATTGGTTGAACGCTCGAAAACAGGGAGTTGTTCTAAATGGTAAAACTTCTAGATAGAAAACTGTTACAAGTGGAGTTCCCAAGGGCTCCGTTCTTGGGCCACTTTTGTTCATAGTATATATAAATGATATAGACCATGGACTAAAATGTACTGTTTCCAAATTTGCTGATGATACAAAACTGTGCGGAATGGCAAATGATCACTTAAACCAATTAGATATTCAAGAAGATTTAGATGAATTACAGTAATGGTCTGAAAAGTGACTAATGAAATTGAACACAAGTAAATGCAAGGTAATGCACATAGGTAAAAACAACAGTAAGTACGATTACAAGTTATTTAGAAATTCGTTAACAAAAGTGAATAGTGACAAAGATCTCGGCGTAATTATCAGTAACGACCTCAAATCATCCAAGCAATGTATTTCAGCCTCTGAGAAAGCAAATAAGATTCTAGGACTCATTGCGCGATCTTTTGATTTCAAAAGTCCATCACTCATTAACAAGCTATATAAATCGTTAGTTCGTCCACATTTGGAATATGCTGTTTCCGTATGGTCACCGAATCTCATTAAAGACATTGACAGACAGGAAAAAGTACAACTGCGAGCCACAAAACTGATTCCAAATATCAAAAATAAATCATACGAAAATCGACTAAAACATATGAATCTGTTTTCCCTAAAAAAGCGTAGACTCAGAGGTGACTTGATACAGGTCTTTAAAATTCTACAGGGAATTGACAACA
>NC_134777.1:113942778-113955278 GCF_046742065.1 Oratosquilla oratoria | reverse complement strand
TTCGTCGCGAAGAAGTCTGTCGAACTCGTCGACATCAAGGTAGACCAAGAAGTCGAGGTTGAGGTCCAAGAGAGTCTTCAGCACCGCAACATTCTGCGGTTGTTGAGCTCAGAGAAGGACAAGACTCACCTTCATATTTACATGGAATACGCCTCAGGAGGTGACCTGGAAGAGAAAATCGGGTCCTCCGGCTTGGACGAAGACACGTCCAGATTTTATTTCAAGCAACTCGTGTCAGGAGTCAAGTACATGCACGCACAATGCGTGGTGCATAGGGATCTAAAACCCTCCAACTTGCTCCTCGATGACAACGACGTTCTGAAAATTGCCGACTTCGGATTCTCGGCCAAGATCGAAGACCCAGAGACATACCTCAGCGTAGTCTGCGGATCTTGGGCCTACGCGGCTCCCGAAATCTTTAAGCGGCGCTACAAAGGAGAACCCACCGACATGTGGTCGTGTGGAGTTATTCTCGTCAAGATGCTGAGCGGACGCGATCCGTGGGAAATGGCCAGGAAGTGCGACCCTCAATACCGACGTTGGGTGCAAAAGGACCACAAACTCCTCGACGGCAGACCCTGGACTGACATCGGCAGTTCTGCCATGGACCTGATCGAAGGTCTTCTGAGCCCAAAACCAGCGGGCAGATCGACAATTACAGACGTTGAGCAACATAAATTCGTTGCAAATTAAATTCTTTAAAAAAACAAAACAGCGAAGACGCTGTAGCCATTAAGCTAAGTACAAGAAAAATATCTTAATATTATCATTACCATATTCGAATCTATTTTGGGATGAATAATCTATTGGATTGAATTTTCAGTAATTCGGTTGAAACTTTAAAACCACTATAAATCATTTTGAGATGAATAATTCATTGAATTGAATTCTAAGTAAAGTTGAAACTTTAAAACAAGTATAAATCATTAAACAGTCCTGGGAGATTTCCCTCAGCTGAATAAAACTACTTGTATACATATATACATACATGCATACATACATACATACATACATACATACATACATACGTACATGCATACACACACACACACACACACACACACACATACATACACACACACACACACATTCACACACACACACACACATATATATATATATATATGCAGAGTCCACTAGGAAAAGGAAAAACACACGGAGTCCGAGCGCTTTCGTGATATATTCACATTATCAAGGAGTACAGAAAAATGAAAAAAAAAAAAAAATGGAGATACAGAGTATAAATAGGACGAGAGAGGCATTTACCCTCCTCTCCGAAGCCAACTAATGACGCATCATATGTCCACTTTTACTCGGCTCATGATCGGAAGACAAAACTTTCTGTCTTTAGTTCTATGTTTCTTAGAGCTTACAGGATATGTAGCCCCGAAATTTTGGATGATGAGCTGAGGAAGATATATAGCATAGCTTCTGAATTAAAATATCCAAAACACGTAGTAGAAACTTTTCATAAAATGGCTTACAAAACTTTCCATAACACCTCACACGAAAGGAAATTATTTGACAAAAAGAACCTTTTGGTTCTTCCTTACAGTGAGAAATTAGTTGGTCTGCCTAATATTCTCAAACAATTCAACATCAACTTGGTTTTCAAAAATAACAATACTATGAAAAGTAAGCTCATTGAAAATTGGCCTGAAGTAAATGAGAGTTGTGTTTTCTCTATTCCATGCCTTAAATGTTACAAATTTTATATCGGCCAAACTGGTAGACTTAAAAACTAGGATAAATCAGCACAAATATAGTAAAAGAAGTGAGCAAAGTTCCAGTGGCCTTTTTATCCATGTAAGAGACCACAACCATCCTATTGACTGTGATAATTCTAATGTAATAATTTCTTGTAGATCTTTATTAGAAAGAAACATTATCGAATCTAGTCACATTAAGCAAACCTTTGACCATAATATTAATTTAAGTTTAGGATTATATAAACTTAATGATTTTATTATTGATAAAATTGTAAAAAATTCTCCAAGTGTTACTAGGCCGGGGTGACGTAACGTCATGTGACTAAACGTCCTTATAAGTAAACATACGTCTCGACCTGATTATGAAGCATCTTGTGTGTCCTTCCCATGTTCCTAGTTTGTCTACTACTTTATGTATGTATATATCCACCTATGTCTCTGTAACTGTGTATTCCTTGATAATGTCTTAAATAGACGAAAACGTTCGGACTAAGCTTATTTCCCAGTGATTTTTTCTGCATATATATATATATATATATATATATATATATATATATATATATATATATATATATATATATATATATATACATATATACATATATATATTATATACATATAAATGTATATATGTATATATATATTATATATATATATATATATATATATATATATATATATATATATATATATGTGTGTGTGTGTGTGTGTGTGTGTGTGTGTGTGTGTGTGTGTGTGTGTGTGTGTGTGTGTGTGTGTTTATATATATATATATATATATATATATATGCATATATACATATATATATATATATACAGTATATATATATATATATATATATATATATATATATGCAAAGAAATCACAAAACATACGCGAAGAACTATTTTTGCAGAAACTACCGGGAAATTGAAAAAACGGATACCGAAAGTTTTCGTCTATTAAGACATTTTCAAAAGTACAGAAAAGCAATACAGAAATAAACAATATATACATAAGAATACAGAGGATATTCGGAAAGGTCCCATGTTACATATTATCACACACAATTTTGTCAATAATAAATTTGTACAATTGAAATATATCCAAACTCAAGTTCATGTTATTTCCAAAATTTCTTTTTATGAAACAAGATTCAATAATCTTTCTTTCTATAATATTATTACAATAAGTAATTATTTTAGAATTTCCCAGTCAATATAATGACCATAATCTCTTTGGTGGACAAATAATCCACTGGACACTTGCCCCGTTCTAATACTATATTCGGAAAGGTCCCATGTTACATATTATCACACACAATTTTGTCAATAACAAAATTGTCCAATTTAAATGAACCCAAATTCAAGTTCATGTTATTTCCAAAATTTCTTTTTCTGAAACAAGATTCCATAATATTTCTTTCTATAACATTATTACAAGAAGTAATTATTTTAGAATTTCCCCAGTCAATATTATGACCATACTCCCTTTGGTGGACAAATAATCCACTGGACACTTGCCCCGTTCTAATACTATATTTATGTTGGCTTATTCTTTTATCTAAACATTTGCCTGTTTAGCCTATATAAATAAAATCACAGTTTTTACATGGTATGTTACAAATACAACCTTCTTTACTTCTTAAAGAATTTTTAATTAACAGGCTCATAATGTTATTGTTTTTAGATACTATCTGGATACCAAATTAAAAAAAAAAATGCTAGGAAGATTGATGAGATTTTCGTGGTACGGAATTGTTAACATATCTTTATAATTAAATTCTTTGACCTGCGAAGTATTAAGAAAAAAATTCCTAGCTTTGATTTTTGTTTTATCAATCAGATGCTTTGGATATTTTAAATTTTCTCCAATATCATAGATAAGTTGTATTTCTTGATCCAAAAACTCAGGGGAACAAATTCTATAAGCTCTCAGGAACATTGAAGAAAAAACTGACAACTTGGATTTTTGACTGTGATACGAGTAAAAATGAATGTACGAAACGACATTGCTCAGCTTCCTGTAAACGTCAAATTTAAAATATCTTCCACATCGGTGAATATTTACATGTAAAAATGATAAAATATTATTTTCTTCTACCTCTACTGTGAATTTAATGGAAAGATTATTGAATCTTGTTTCTTAATAAGAAATTTTGGAAATAACATGAACTTGAGTTTGGGTTTATCTAAATTGTACAGTTTTATTATTGACAAAATTGTGTGTGATAATTTAACATAGGACCTTTCCGAATATCCTCTGTCTCCTTATGTATATATTGTTTCTTTCTGTATTGCTTTTCTGTACCTTTAAAAATGTCTTAATAGACGAAAACGTTCGGTATCTGTTTTTTCAAATTGTGTGTGATAATTTGTAACATAGGACCTTTCCGAATATCCTCTGTCTCCTTATGTATATATTGTTTCTTTCTGTATTGCTTTTCTGTACCTTTGAAAATGTCTTAATAGACGAAAACGTTCGGTATCTGTTTTTTCAATTTCCCGGTGGTTTCTGCATATATATATATATATATATATATATATATATATATATATATATTTATATATATATGTATATATATATAATCACGAAGAACCCACATTCGGAATAAAAGGAAACTTTACAAGAAAGTGTAACTTCTATATTTCGGCTAATAGCTATAGCCCTCTTCAGGAAAGTACAGATTACAAGAATTTGCAAAGACATAAGTACAATTGAGATGTGAGTAGAAGGGGAACACGGAGAGCTAGAACAGGACGATCCGTCACGCAGGGCGGAGTCAGAGGTGAGGGGATGTGTGGGGTGGAGGTATAAGATCAGGAGGGCAGCGGGCTGGAAGTGAGGTCAGGAGGGCGATAATTCTTAACCAAGCGGCTCACAGCTAGCCGTGAGATTATGTCCGGGGACCATTGACCTTTGGAGATGTTCAAGTTCGGAAATTCTTCAATTAAGGCTGATTCAACCATTTTTCTCCTAAAACTACAGCTGAACTTAAACAAAAATTTTTGGCCTTGTTCCAGTCAAGACTGTGATTTTTAGTACTGACGTGTGGGAATACAGCGAAATTTTCCTGGGCATACCTGATGGATCTTTTGTCCCTCCATTAACCTGGTGTTAAGATCCCTTCCGGTTTGACCAAGGTACACCAAATCACAATTTTTACAAGGAAGGCTATACACTCCTGGGGACTCATTTCCCTTAAATCTTTGTTGAACATTAACAATGTCTTTATGAACCGTGTTAGGATAATGGTAGGCAACTGTGAGCCGCTTGTTGAGAATTGATATAAAAGAAGAACTGATGAAGTTAAAATAGGGGAAGCCGCTCTGAGGGCCTGATTCAAGAACCATGACGGGTATGCCAAATTCAAAAGTTGCCTTTTGATGAGGTCAATCTCCCGGTCCAAGAATCTAGGATTACAAAAGGCAACTTTTGAATTTGGCATACCCGTCCTGGTTCTTGGATCAGGCCCTCAGCAAGGCTAGAGCCAGCCACCTTCAAAATTCTGTTCCCACCACACAACCCTCTTTTAAAGACGTTATAAAAATCCCCTATTGTAACTTTTTATATTCTTCTCCTTCATCTTCTTCTTCATCATCTTGTTCTTCTTCTTTTTCTTCTTCTTCCTCTTCTTCTTCTTCTTCCTCTTCTTCTTCATCTTCTTCTTCGTCTTCTTCTTCTTCCTCGTCTTCTTCTTCTTCTTCTATTTCTTCTTCTTCCTCTCTTATTTCTTCTTCTTCATCTTCTTCTTTTTCTTCGTCTTCTTCTTCCTCTTCTTCTTCTTCTTCTTCTTGTTCCTCTTCTTCTTCTTCTTCTTCTTCTTCTTCTTCTTCTTCTTCTTTTCTTTTTGGTTTTATTTTCTTTCATTCTTCCATTCTTTTTTCTTCATATTTTTCGTTCATTATTTTCTTCTTGTTTCTCGTTTTCTATATCTTTTTCCACTCTGATTCCCCGCCTACTCATTTGTCCTGGCCGCCAGTTGTAGCCCTCTCCACCGCTCAATCTTTGTTCAATCTCTACCCAATCCTTGCTGTATTTCCTCTGCTCCTAGTCCTTCTCAACAACTGATCTATCGCTTCCTTACCTTTCATTTCATATAATTTATCTAATATTTTCATTTTTTTTTCTTTTATTCTAATACATAACCTTGGTGGCTTTGCTTTCTTCATGAAACACGTCGTTTTCTTATCTCTCGTTCAGTATCGTTCTTAGCTGATGAATATCGACAAGTGCCTGTAATGTTTATGTTCCTGGAGTGTTGGCCATCTACTGACTCCCATAAGTGGTCGAGACAGTCGTAACTAACCATTAATGGTGGCGTTCCTTGAGCCAAATTAAATACTTTGGTGGTAACTTTACATATTCTATATAATACACTACCAAAGCAAAATGGTTACAACGACTCTATATTCATAGGGCTTTAGTGAGGGTCCCAGCCTAAGATCAAAGATGCGTCATCATCTGTAGTCTTTCGACTGAAAATCATTTGGATACAATACTTTGCTTTCCAAAAAATATATACTGTATATATATATATATATATATATATATATATATATATATATATATATATATATATATATAAGTTTAATTCTAAGCCATATAGGCGCATGCAGAAATTGTAACGTGGGACGCCCGAGGACTCGAACCCATGCGGCGAGACCGTTACCAGTGCCGAGTGACTTCAACCAATACACCATCAAGACCCATTCAGTGTCGTACATATACATCATATAATATCTATATAAATATATATATATATATATAGATATATATACATATATATGTATGTATTTCTAAAATATATATATATATATATGTATATATATATATATAAATATATATATATAGCAGAATTAAAACCAACCATGAACATACATAGTATAGACCTCCAGATTCTCCCATCCCACAAGCGGACCTGACCTCACCTCTCCCAGTGATTCCTGATGACTACGCAGCAGCCAATCAGGATGATCGCTTCACACGACACCACCCAAACAATCAGAAATAAAATAGTATATAAACATCACACACACACACACCCAAACAATTAGCCTGAAGATGGTCTACAGAGAAGACCGAAACGTTGCAACCTCATACGGACAGCTACTCAGCAAACTATCAGTCCAACACCGTAAATTAGCAAGAGAAATTGAAGTTCTTAACAAAAAGATAAATAATGCAGAAACAGCAATATCATTTAATCTCCTCTGTCAACAAGAATATATATATATATACATATATATATATATATATATATATATATATATATATATATATAAATATATAATAAAAACACACACACACACACACACACACACACACACACAAATATATATATATATATATATATATATACATCTATATATACATATTTGTTTATATATACATATATACATATTTTTACACACACACACACACACACACACGCATATATATATATATATATATATATATATATATATATATATAAATGTTTATTTAGACACTACACACACACACACACACACAAACACTTACACACACACATACACACACACACACACACACACACACACACACACACACACACACACACACACACACACACACACACACACACACACACACACACACACACACACATATATATATATATATATTATATATACACATATATATACATATATATATATATGCAAATATATGTATATATATATATATATTATACAATGTAAGAATATAACAAAGAAATATCATAGAGTCAGGAATTATCAAATGCAATTATGACAAACTCATTAATAATAGTTTTGGATTATATAAATTAGATCCATATATTGTCAGTAATATAAATAGTACACATTTTAAAGGTAATGTAATAATGATCTGTTTCCATGACCTCGCCAGTGACCCAACCTGAGCTTTCAGGCTTCGGAGAGGAGGGTAAATGCCTCTCTCGTCCTATTTATACTCTGTATCTCCATTTTTTTTTTTCATTTTTCTATACTCCTTGATAATGTGAATACATCACGAAAGCGCTCGGATTCCGTGTGTTTTTCCTTTTCCTAGTGGACTCTGCATATATATAAATATATATATACATATGTGTGTGTGTGTGTGTGTGTGTGTGTGTGTGTGTGTGTGTATGTATGCATGTACGTACGTATGTATGTATGTATGTATGTATGTATGTATGTATGTATGTATGTATGTATATATGTATACAAGTAGTTTTATTCAGCTGAGGGAAATTTCCCAGTACTTTTTAATGATTTATACTTGTTTTAAAGTTTCAACTTTACTTAGAATTCAATTCAATGAATTATTCATCTCAAAATGATTTATAGTGGTTTTAAAGTTTCAACCGAATTACTTAAAATTCAATCCAATAGATTATTCATCCCAAAATAGATTCGAATATGGTAATGATAATATTAAGATATTTTTCTTGTACTTAGCTTAATGGCTACAGTGTCTTCACTGTTTTTCCTTAAAAGAATTTAATTTGCAACGAATTCATGTTGCTCAACGTCAGGAATTGTCGATCTGCCCGCTGGTTTTGGGCTGAGAAGACCTTCGATCAGGTCCATGGCAGAACTGCCGATGTCAGTCCAGGGTCTGCCGTCGAGGAGTTTGTGGTCCTTTTTCACCCAACGTCGGTATTGAGGGTCGCACTTCCTGGCCATTTCCCACGGATCGCGTCCGCTCAGCATCTTGACGAGAATAACTCCACACGACCACATGTCGGTGGGTTCTCCTTTGTAGCGCCGCTTGAAGATTTCGGGAGCCGCGTAGGCCCAAGATCCGCAGACTACGCTGAGGTATGTCTCTGGGTCTTCGATCTTGGCCGAGAATCCGAAGTCGGCAATTTTCAGAACGTTGTCGTGGTCGAGGAGCAAGTTGGAGGGTTTTAGATCCCTATGCACCACGCATTGTGCGTGCAAGTACTTAACTCCTGACACGAGTTGCTTGAAGTAAAACTTGGAGGTGTCTTCGTCCAAGCCGGAGGACCCGATTTTCTCTTCCAGGTCACCTCCTGAGGCGTATTCCATGTAAATATGGAGGTGAGTCTCGTCCTTCTCTGAGCTCAACAACCGCAGAATGTTGCGGTGCTGAAGACTCTCTTGGACCTCAACCTCGATTTCTTGGTCGATCTTGCTGTCGACGAGTTCGACAGACTTCTTCGCGACGAAAGCTCCTGAAGAGGCGTTCTTCAGCAAGACGACAGAGCCGAATGCGCCTTCGCCTAGCTCTCGGACCTCGATCCAGTCGTCGCTGGCCTCTTCGGAGGATCTGACCTTCTTATGAGCGCTTTCTTCTACTTCTTCAGCGCTGGATGAGAGGGAACGCTTCCTTTTTACATTGAAGCTGATGTGGGAGCCAGGAAGGCAGAAATATTCTGTGCTGGACCACCCCTGGACGCTGGATTCCTCAATTGCGTTCTTCCCAAGCGCATTTGCAGCACTCAAAAGGCATTGTTTTAGAGCCTCAATGGCGAAACTCCTGCTACAACTCCCTCCTGATCTCCATTCTTCTTCCTCCTGTTCTTGGTGATAGCTGGTGCTGGAGATCATGGCTGCGGCGACTGAAGTTCTCTGGAACAAGAGACAGAGAGGAGGGCGCGAGAGGGCTATGCGAAGTACTAATAGATGAACATCTCAGATGTAATACAGTGGCCGTTGTCTCCAACTTTCCCAAAATTTAATACATACATATACCCGGTATATATACACATACATACATGCTTACATACATAAATATATATATATACATATATGTATATATATATATATATGCATATATATATACATATATATATGTATATATATACATATATGTATTAATACATATATATACATATAAATATATTTATATATATATACATGTATGCATATATATATATATATATATTATATATATATGCATACATGTATATATATATACTGTATATATGTATATTGTATATATGTATTCACACACACACACACACACACACACACACACACATATATATATGTATATATATATATATATATATATATGTGTGTGTGTGTGTGTGTGTGTGTGTGTGACGGTGAGTGTGTGTGAGTGTATATATATATGTAAATATATATATATATATATATATGTGTGTGTGTGTGTGTGTATATATATATATACATATATATATATGTATATGTATATATATATATGTATATATATATACATATATATATACATATATATATATATATATATACATAGTATATATATATATATATATATATATCAGCGAAAAATACACGGGAGCGACAAGCGATTTCGCTCGGGAAAGTTCCAATGTCGCTCTCGCAAATCCAATAGCGGGAGCAATCCCCCACAAAAAAATCGCTCCCCCACTAAGATTCAGCGTTTTTCACGCATTATCCGTCATTTGGCAATTCCTGAATCCCATCACCATTGATGAAAGGCTCACAGCAAACACAACCGTGATCAATCATTGCATTATCGATCGATATCATAAACGCAACGCATCAATCAACTTTAATTTGTTGATGTACGTACATATGTGTACGCGGTATCGCTGCTAGAGTTCAATGGCTTACCTAGCCCAAGATCTAAGAATATAAGGTCTAACCACTTCCGACCGAATTTCGAGGGAGTTGGCGCAGCGGGCCCGTGAACGTCACCTGGCTGCTCAAAGTGGGGTTAGCGGGTCCTATAGCTGTCAGTTGAAGCTGGTCCGTCGTTCAAAAATGACGTTGCCTTCGCTCGCACTGCTCCACGCAATTAGTTATATTCTGACAAATATTATATAAAATATATATATAAATATATATAAAATATTATAGTTCCTGTCTATATATATGAATATATAATATATATATATATATATATAATATATAAAATATTATAGTTCCTGTCTTCCTTGGCGTTTCACAGTTTTCTTCAGTGTATCACAAAGAGAAAATGGACTCAGCCAAATGACGTCAGAAGCTGCGCAGAAGAATTCCAACGGTCTGACCTGTATATTTAGACCTTGACCTAGCCCAAGGTCTAAATATACAGGTCAGACCGTTTGAATTCTTCTGCGCAGCTTCTGACGTCATTAGGCTGGGTCCATTTTCTCTTTGTGAAACACTAAAGAAAACTGTGAATCGCCAATATTATATAAAATATATTATATATAATATATTATATATCATATATATTATATATTCATATATATAGACAGGAACTATAATATTTTATATATATTTATATATATATTTTATATAATATTTGTCAGAATATAACTAATTGCGTGGAGCGGTGCGAGCGAAGGCAACGTCTTTTCCAAACGACGCACCAGCTTCAACTGACAGCTATAGGACCCGCCAACCCCACTTTGAACAGCCAGGTGACGTTCACGGGCCCGCTGCGCCAACTCCCTCGAAATTCGGTCGGAAGTGGTTAGACCTTATATTCTTAGATCTTGACATAGCCCAGCTTCGTATCAGCTGCATGTTGATGAGACTCTACACGATTATCGTGCTACACAATCTCGCTAGTTTTGAATTGCATGGTACCTGTATGCAGGGAAGTTCGTTGGTTGCATGCAGCTAGCTGCCCAATCAACGCGCTGACTACATGTACAATGCACCATACCCAATACCACATCACCGCATTTATACGTACACTGTACATATGCAAACTGGCTCCGACATGAGTAATGAGTTAGCCTTCCAATAGTTTGAAGGAAATCGAACCTGCAAAAACATGGCTCTGGAAGTATGAAAAATGGCTCTGGTAATTAGAAAAATGGCTCTGGTGATATTGAAAAAAAGAAAAAGAAAAATGGCTCTGGAAAAAAAAAGTATTTTTTCTCTGATATATATGTTACAGTAAGAACACGTACCTAGGGATTACGCGTAATCCCTGAATATTTCAGTGAATACGCGTAATCCCCGTTTCACTCAGGGATTTCACGTAATCACTGAATTTTCCCTTGATTACGCGAAATCCCTGAATTACGGTCCCAGTTATTACGCGTAATCCCTGATGCTCATTTGATCATCAATGCCAACGTTGCGACGATCATATTAGTAAGTAACTAGATAAAAAATAAGATTAACATTATCTTATTTCATTTTATTTTATTTCATTTTTTTCATTTAATTTCATTTTATTGGTCAAACAGTCAGTTAGTTAAAACTCTCTCTCTCTCTCTGTCTCTCTCTCACACATACAGAATTTTATCGGTCAAACAGTCAGTTAGTTAAAACTCTCTCTCTCTCTCTCACACACACACACACACACAAACACACGTGAGCGCACACATGCATGCACACACACACACACACACACACACACACACACACACACACACACACACACACACACACACACACACACACACACACACACACACACACACACACACACACACACACACACACACACAAACACACACACACACACAAACACACACACACACACACACACACACACAACGTAAACTGTTCCACGACCTAAAACAAAGCATTTAAAAGTTCTAAAGAATGGCAGAAACCATTGACATGTTACTTGTTACAACAATTGAGGCTGCTATGACATCGTGAGTTACACAGAAGCCCAGCTTTAAGGCATTTACATCGCCTTGTACTACACTTTTGGGCGCCAGTACAGTTGCATCTTGTGAAGCCTTGTCCACCTGAAGCGGATTGAGAAATGACCGCCGAGCGCAGTGAAAGTGTTTTTTCAGTGTTCATGTCGTCAGTGTTTAGAAGGCGCTGAGGGCACAGATGGAATTGATTTCTGGAATACAGACCACTGAGAATACAAGCTTTTACGGCTATCCTGTGTTGGTC
>NC_134777.1:113927778-113935278 GCF_046742065.1 Oratosquilla oratoria | reverse complement strand
GACAGAAGACAGATAAAGTGGGCGAAGGAGGGAGATGAAGGGGAGGGAGAAGAAAACAGAGATAGTAAGAGGGACAGAAGAGAGAAAGAGGGGGAGGGAGAGGCAGAGGTAGAAAGGAAGGAGGAGTTAGACAATGAGGGAGAAGGAGGGAGATGAAGGAGAATTAGATGAAAACAGAGATAGTGAGAGGGACAGAAGATATGAAGAGGTGGATGGAGAGTTAGTGTTATAAATGAAGGAAGAGATATATTAAGAGGAAGAAGGAGGGAGATTGAGAAGTATTCGAAAACAGAGATAGTAAGAGGGACAGAAGAGAGAAAGAGGGGGAGGGAGAGGTAGTGGTAGAAAAGAAGGAAGAGATAGATAAAGAGGGAGAAGGAGGGAGATGAAGGAGAATTAGAAGAAAACAGAGATAGTAAGAGGGACAGAAGAGAGAAAACGAAAAAGGGAGTGAGAGAGAAAAAAGAAGAGGGGGAGAGAGATATAGAGGAAGAGGAAGTGATGTGGGGACAATGAGTGCTAGGGAAATGGTAAAAAAGTAGGACAACAGAAAAATAAAGGAAGGAATTAGAGAGAGAGCGATCAGGAAAGGTGGGGGAGGAGAGGAGGGAACAGTTTGTATTCCATAACCAGCACTTTAATTCTCGTGGACTCTCTCACCTGGGGAGAAGGTGGAGTCACAGTGGAACAGGAGTTATTTAAGTGGAGTGATACATAGGAACATAGTATATATTAAGAATGATCACCAGGGCCTGACCGTTGGCATCCAAGAGTCTTAATGGAAATGAAAAATGAGATTGTTGTCTATCAGAAATTATCTTCAAGAAATCCATCATATCCGGAGATGTCCCATGAGAATAGAAGCTAGGTAACGTTACTCCCATATTCAAAAAAGTGACAAAAAGAAACCAAATAACTATAGGCCTATAAGTTTGACTTCAATCGTAGGAAAAACAATGGAAACTATCATCAGAGATGCTATCGAACATCATTTAGAAAGTAACGGTTTGATAAATGATAGCCAACATGGTTTCAAATGGAAACGTTCTTGCGTGACTAACTTACTCGAATTCTACAACACAGTTATCTCGAATTATGACAAAAGAAACAATATAGATTTAATATATCTAGAGACTGCAAAAGCTTTTAATACCGTTCCCCACGAAAGACTACTTACTAAATTAGCTTCACACGGATTAACTGGTAGCCTATTAAATTGTACTAGTAATTGGTTGAATGATCGAAAACAGAGAGTTGTTTTAAATGGAAAACCTTCTAGATGGTAAAATGTTACAAGTGGAGTTCCTCTGGGTTTCGTTCTTGGACCACTTCTATTCATAGTATATATAAATGATATAGACCATGGACTAAAATGAACTGTTTCCAAATTTGCTGATGATACAAAATTGTGCGGAATGGCAAATGATCACTTAAACCAATTAGATATTCAGGAAGATTTGGATAAATTACAGCAGTGGTCTGAAAAGTGGTTAATGAAATTTAACACAAGTAAATGCAAGGTAATGCACATAGGTAAAAATAACAGTAAGTACGATTACAAGTTATTTAGAAATTCGTTTAACAAAAGTGAATAGTGACAAAGACCGTGTAGTTAATGAATGGAATAAACTTCCTGCACAGGTAGTGCAATGTAGTTCAGTTCGAAGCTTTAAGAATCATTTAGATAAACACCTAAGCAAGATATTGTAATGATTATAATTCATTTTATATTATTTGTTTTTGTTATATTATCATTTGTCTGTCTGATTTTCATTTTTTATTAGTTATATGTCAATTTATTATTATTTACTATTTAACTGTTTGTTTATTATTTAACTATACCTATGCATTTATTTATTTTATTTGTTATTTTCATTATTGTAGTTTTTATTTATTATTTTTTATTATTACTATTTTTTTTTCGCATCCAACCTAGATATGGACCAAAAGGTCTCCTGTTGGCATGCTCCGCCTTTGTAATCCTTTGTAATGTTTTTGAAAGTGGAATCATTTATATCACTCATACAAGAATCCTACGTAACTATGATTCACAAAGACGTCACTAAATATCCTGAAATATTATTTTTGTAAAACCAATGACTGAGACAGACATAAAGACAGAAAAATAAACAGGTAGACAGATAGATAGACAAGGCACACAGACATACAGACACAAACACACAGACAAGCACACACACACACACACAAATACACACACACAAACAGATAAGCAAATATACAGTTCGATGGATAGATAGACAAACAGAAGACAGAGACAAATAGATAGACAGCCAGACTAACAGACAGACATACAGATACACACACATACACACACACACACACACACACACACACACACACACACACACACACACACACACACACACACACACACACACACACACACACACACACACACACACACACACACACACACACACATACACAAACACACACACCTTCCTATTAAGATCTACAAGGAATTTGCCCCTGAACTTGCCCTCCCACTTTCCTCCATAACACTGGCCTGCGAAGTTTCAAAGGTAAAGCATCTGATAACTGATTCTAGGGTAATTTGCTATGCAGAATCTAAAAATCACACTCATTTTGTTCAATCAGGTCACGTTTTTGAGATACGAGGCGGTAAAATAATTAAAAACGCCATTTAGTGCTATTTATTCCCTTTAATTTTGGAAAAAAAATTCTTGACAAAAGAAATATTTTTTTCTTGCATAGTTCAGAAGATAAAGAGGATATATTACAAAAAATCTAATCATGGATGAAGGGCCTTTTCAGTGACTTTCTCCTGTGTTGGGCAGCCACCACGTCTCGTTTCAAACACCAACAGTAGTCCCCAAGCTTAACTCCAAAGTAAGCATGATATGCCTTCTTCACAAAATCAGTTATATTTGCTAGTCGACGAGGAAGAATCACAGTACCACATATGTAGCAGAACCTATCAGGATGATTTGTGCATTTGCGTTCCATTTTCTGTCAATCTAAGATACGTGTTCAAAATAGAAACACAAGAAGCACAGATTCTTGTAAAAAGCACAGATTCTTATAAAATCAGTCACATTGATTGGAGATCACACTTTTCTAAACCATTTTCAGTTTCAGTGTTGTCAATGCAGTTTGTCAATGTAGTCAATGAAGTTTCAGTTTCAGTTTCGGTTTCAGTTTCCTGAAAGTAAACAAAAACATCATTAGGTTTCAGTATCAGTTTTCGGGGTGCTACAGTATAATTTTTATGCAAAAAAAAAAAAATAAGAATAGGCTATACCTGCAGCCTCGTTTTCCTTATACTTAGTACTATACAAGGCCCAAAAGTCTCACTTCTAATATCTCAAAAAATATACCTTATACAAGAAGAATGATGGCATTTTTGGATTCAGCGCACCAAAAAACCTATATATCACTTGAAAAACCTTCGAACTTTGTAAAAAAAATGTAGTGTACTTAATGCCTCTTTAAGCCAGAACACCTGCCCCAGCGACTGGAAAATCTCATATGTCACTCCCAACCACAAGACCCTCAGCCCACAATCACTAAGTGATCTTAGGCCCATCGCCATCACCCCTATATGTGAAGACTTGGTTTTTAATTCAGTTTACAGCAACATAAAAAAATCAATAGATGCCCAACAATTTGGCAACACGAAATCCTCCTCTACCACTCAGTGTCTCATTGACTTACTCAGCTTCCTTCACAGCAATCTAGACAAGCGTAACACATCTCTAGCTGTTACCTATGTAGACTTTAGGAAGGCCTTTGACCTTGTTGACTACAATTTTGTTCTCCTCCAAAGCCATCCAAGTGGGGATCCAGCCCCACATAATAGCATGGCTGGCAGATTTCCTCACCGGACGACAGCAGGCGGTCAGGTCAGGTACCAGGGGTCAAGATTCCCCCCTCCTCCCCCATTCTTACATTGGTTTTACTAGATGTAAAGTCAGCCGTCGCCTAACTATGCACCTACAAGAGGGGGCAATCAAAGCACATCATAGGAGTTCTCATAAAGCTGCACTCAGGAGAGATGATTTGATCAACAACACCAAAATTATTGGATCAAGCAATGACCCTAGGAGACTACAACTACTCGAAGCCTTTCACATTAAGGACAAAACTCCGGTCATTAACATTCAATGCAATGTAATCTCCTCTATTCCTTTATTTAGAAATAAAAATCCCCCCTCTCCCTCTACCCCTTCTCTCTCTCTCCCTCCACCTCCTCCTCCACCCTCGGTGACCGCACCCGCCTAACCCTCCCCCCAACCCCCCACCCACCCCCTTACCCTTGACCTCTGAGGTCCTTATTGTCTGTTCCTCCCCCCCCCTTGGTCTGACCTGATCTTAGGTATATATACTTCTGTCATCCCCAGCTCTGTCACACCCTTCCTTCTCTTTAAATACGTAAGTCTCCGTATTTATTTTTTATAAATTTGTCACCTTTATTATTACTGTTACCATGTAATTTTTTGTTATTTCAGTTGTGTCTTGATATTGTCTAGTACCTTTATTGTCACCATGTAATTTTTGTTATTTCAGTTATATCTTGTTATTGTCTAG
The DNA here is from genome assembly GCF_046742065.1 of Oratosquilla oratoria. Taxonomy (NCBI): domain Eukaryota; kingdom Metazoa; phylum Arthropoda; class Malacostraca; order Stomatopoda; family Squillidae; genus Oratosquilla; species Oratosquilla oratoria. The sequence goes on along the minus strand of NC_134777.1, from coordinate 113,930,709 downwards.
TACCTTTACTGTTACCATGTAATTTTTGTTATTTCAGTTATATCTTGATAATGCCTTGTTTAAGATGAAACGTTGATATCAAATAAGAACAAATGGAAGAATATAGAGACCTAGTTTCAATCCACCCAGTCAATGGAAAATCTCTTATCAGGAAAATCGAGAATACGAAGAAAAAACTGAACAACTACAACAATGCTGTCGTTTTTAACTCCACGTGTATTACTGAGAACCTGCTCCCCCCTTTTACTAATATATATAGAAAAAGAAATGTAGTTGCACATTTGTGAATAACACAGGAAACCCACAGTGGGAGAAAATAAACTTCGAATAAAGAAGAATCCTATCTTTCGGCTATAAAGAGGGCTACAGTTGATAGCCGAAATATAGGATTCTTCTTTATTCGAAGTTTATTCTCTCCGACTGTGGGTGTCCTGTGTGTCATATACATATATATATATATATATATACATACATGTATATACATATATATACATACATGTATTATATATACATGTATTTTATATATATATATATATATATATATATAAAACAAATTTTATATCGGCCAAACTGGTAAAGACTTAAAAACTAGGATAAATCAGCACAAATATAGTGTAAGGAGTGGGCAAAGTTCCAGTGGCATTTTTGTCCATGTAAGAGACCACAATCATCCTATTGACTGGGATAATTCGAATGTAATAATTTCTTGTAGATCCTTATTAGAAAGAAACATCATCGAATCCAGTCATATTAAACAAACCTTTGACAATAATATCAATTTAAGTTTAGGATTATTTACCTTGATGATTTTGTTATTGATAAAATTGTAAGAACTTCTCCAAGTGCTACTAAGCGGGGGTGACGTAACGTCATGGACCAAACGTCCGTATATGTAAACATCGGCTCTACCTGATTGTGAAGCATCTTGTGTGTACTTCCCATGTTCCTAGCTTGTCTTTTACTTTATGTATATATATCCACCTTTGTCTCTGTAACTGTGTATTCCTTGATAATGTCTTAAATAGACGAAAACGTTCGGACTAAGCTTCTTATTTCCCAGTGGTTTTTTTCCTGCATATTATTTTCACGTGTGCCTTGTGAATTACTGCAATATATATATATATACACGCACACACACACACACACACACACTTCAACGAATGGACGGCTTAGAAGACGTTCTGAAGAAAAGTGAAGTCTGTGGATCCCAACGCAAAGAGAAGTGCCTAGTGTTTTTTGCAGGGTGGGGGGGAAATTGCTCGTGGAGTAGTGGGAACGTAGGGAAAGAGGAAAAGGGGAGGGATTACTGAGGGAAATGGAAGGAAATGAGGAGGGAGTAGACTTTGACCAGCCAGACAAGCGGAAGGTAAACAAAAGACTTAGCGAGGATCAAATGTCTAATAAAAATGTAAAGATTAGAAGTATAGAGAGGAGCAATACAGAAGAAAGTGACGAGAATATGTTCCAGGGATTTAAAGAGGGTGGGGGGGACACAACCCCCCCCCCCCGACTGATAAGACTAGAGGAGAGAGTTGATAAGGTGATCGAGGACTTGGAGCGTAAGTTAGGTAACGTAGACTCCATTTTTCAAAGAATTGAAAGGTTGGAACAACTAGAGAAGGCTAACAGAAACTTAACTGAAGAAATAGAGGACCTAAAAAGACAGTTAGGAAATGTAAAGGAGGAGAATGAGAAATTGAAGAAGAATAGTAATGAAAACAGAGAGAAACTAGCTACAGAAGCTAAAAATTGGAGAATAACTCAAGAAGGGAATAAGGTTTCATTCACTGACATAGTCAAACAGCAATTGAAAGAACATAATGAAGACTCAGTTATTAAAGTGATGAGACAGAAGGAGAATATAGTAAGAGAATTAGCTGACAAAAAGAAATGTATAATTATATTAGGAATGGAAGAGAAACATAACCCAGATAGAACTGCAAGAATCAAGGAGGAAAATGAAAGAGTAAGCAGTTTATTAAAATTAGTCCAGGAAGATGAACCAGAAATTATAAAGGAAATTGAGGAAAAATTCAGACTCGGAAAATATAGTACAGATAAGACCAGACCAATTAAGATTAAATTCAGGTCACAAACAACAGCAGAGAAAATTCTATCCAAGACAGGGAAACTAGCAACAAATGATCAATATAAAAAGGTATGGATAAAAAGAGAAATGAATAAGGAGGAAAGAGAGGCAGAAAAGCAGAAAAGAATTGAAGCTAAGGCAAAAAACGAGGAAAGAACGGAGTCAGAGAAAGAGAGATTCTATTGGAGAGTAGTGAACATGAAAATAAAGCAGTTCGACATACTAAAGAAAAACATAAGGGAAACAGAGAATACAATGGAAGTGGCAGAAAACTAAGAGTGTCTTACACAAATATAGATGGATTGATAACAGGATTGAATGAACTGAATGATTATTTGAAAGAAAAAGAACCGGACATAATGGGAATTGTAGAAACAAAATTAAAAGGCCCACTACCACCCAACAGTGTAGGACATGATACATACAATTATTGGATTAGAAACAGAGAGAAAAAACAAGGGGGTGGAGTTATGTTCCTGACTAAGAAGGATATAAACGTGAAAGGTGTCATATATGGAAAGAATACAGTAGAGATGATTATGATAGAAGTGGAAGACCGAGATAAGAAGAGCAGAAAATTTGTGATCAATTATGTGCCTCCGAAAACAGCCTCATGGGAGGAGAGTGAACATAAAAGTATGTTAGAGGACACAAAGATAGCATTAACTAAAATAATGGAAGACGGAGGAAGAATAGTTATGATGGGCGACTTTAATTGCAAAGAAATCTGCTGGGAAGAAATGACAGTAAAGAGTGGTGATGACTCATGGGGAAATGCTCTACTTGAGATGATTACTGACCATTCAATGACACAATGGATACAAGAGAACACTAGGTATAGA
>NC_134777.1:113915278-113922778 GCF_046742065.1 Oratosquilla oratoria | reverse complement strand
TATATATACCGGGTATATGTATGTATTAAATTTTGGGAAAGTTGGAGACAACGGCCACTGTATTACATCTGAGATGTTCATCTATTGGTACTTCGCATAGCCGTCTCGCGCCCTCCTCTCAGTCTCTTGTTCCAGAGAACTTCAGTCGCTGCCTCCATGATCTCCAGCAGCTCTCAGCAAGCCCAGGAGGAAGAAGAATGGAGATCAGGAGGGAGCTCAAGCAGGAGTTTCGCCTTCAAGAAATCCAGCGTCGAGGAGTGGTCCTACACAGACTTCCACCTTCCTGGCTCCGAGATCAGCTTCAACGTAAGAAAAAAAACGTTCCCTCTCGTCCAGCGCTGAAGAAGTAGAAGAAAGCGCTCATAAGAAGGTCAGATCCTCCGAAGAGGCCAGCGACGACTGGATCGAGGTCCGAGAGCTAGGCGAAGGCGCATTCGGCTCTGTCGTCTTGCTGAAGAACGCCTCTTCAGGAGCTTTCGTCGCGAAGAAGTCTGTCGAACTCGTCGACAGCAAGATCGACCAAGAAATCGAGGTTGAGGTCCAAGAGAGTCTTCAGCACCGCAACATTCTGCGGTTGTTGAGCTCCGAGAAGGACGAGACTCACCTCCATATTTACATGGAATACGCCTCAGGAGGTGACCTGGAAGAGAAAATCGGGTCCTCCGGCTTGGACGAAGAGACGTCCAAGTTTTACTTCAAGCAACTCGTGTCAGGAGTCAAGTACATGCACGCACAATGCGTGGTGCATAGGGATCTAAAACCCTCCAACTTGCTCCTCGACGATGACAACGTTCTGAAAATTGCCGACTTCGGGTTTTCGGCCAAGATCGAAAGCCAAGAGACATACCTCAGCGTAGTCTGCGGATCTTGGGCCTACGCGGCTCCCGAAATCTTTAAGCGGCGCTACAAAGGAGAACCCACCGACATGTGGTCGTGTGGAGTTATTCTCGTCAAGATGCTGAGCGGACGCGATCCGTGGGAAGTCGCCAGAAAGTGCGACCCTCAATACCGACGTTGGGTGCAAAAGGACCACAAACTCCTCGACGGCAGACCCTGGAGTGACATCGGCAGTTCTGCCATGGACCTGATCGAAGGTCTTCTCAGCCCAAAACCAGCGGGCAGATCGACAATTACAGACGTTGAGCAACATGAATTCGTTGCAAATTAAATTCTTTTAAGAAAAAACAGTGAAGACACTGTAGCCATTAAGCTAAGTACAAGAAAAATATCTTATGATAATGATTACCATATTCGAATCTATTTTGGGATGAATAATCTATTGGATTGAATTTTAAGTAATTCGGTTGAAACTTTAAAACTACTATAAATCATTTTGAGATGAATAATTCATTGAATTGAATTTTAAGTAAAGTTGAAACTTTAAAACAAGTATAAATCATTAAAAAGTACTGGGAGATTTCCCTCAGCTGAATAAAACTACTTGTATACATACATACATACATACATACATACATACATACATACATGCATACACACATACACACACACACACACACACACACACACACACACACACACACACACACACACACACACACACACACACACACACACACACACACACACACACACACATATGCATATATATATATGCAGAGTCCACTAGGAAAAGGAAAAACACACGGAGTCCGAGCGCTTTCGTGATATATTCACATTATCAAGGAGTATAGAAAAATGAGAAAAAAAATGGAGATACAGAGTATAAATAGGACAAGAGAGGCATTTACCCTCCTCTCCGAAGCCTGAAAGCTCAGGTTGGGTCACTGGCGAGGTCATGGAAACAGATCATTATTACATTAACTTTTAAAATATGTACTATTTATATTACTGACAATATATGGATCTAATTTATATAATCCTAAACTATTATTAATGAGTTTGTCATAATTGCATTTGATAATTCCTGACTCTATGATATTTCTTTGTTATATTCTTACATTGTATAATGTATATATATAAATATATATATCTATATATATATATATATATATATATATATATATATTTATGTGTGTATATATATATATATATATATATATATATATATATATATATATATATGTGTGTGTGTGTGTGTGTGTGTGTGTGTATATATGTGTGTGTGTGTGTGTGTGTAGTGTGTAAATAAACATGTATATATATATATATACATATATATATATATATATGTATATATATATACATATATATATATATCACAACAAAGATATGTCGTAGCACATTTGTAGAATAATACTGATGACCCACTTTCGGAAAGGAATAAGCGAAGAAATAGAGATCTGTATATTTCGATCACTTACTGTGATCCTCTTCAGCAGATATGAGTTACAAAGTACAGAACAATGTGTATTTATAGTAAAGCAGCGAGGTAGCAAGAGGGGACGGGGCTCAGGTCAACACGCCCGGCATGCATGCTCGCATCTTGGTGGCTCAGGTCACATGACCGGCGTTGCATGGGCCTTGGTGATTTTTGTCCACCGCTAATGTTGATGGTAACATTTTATTTATGGCAAAAGAAGAAATATAGTCTGGTGACCATTGACCATGGGAAATGTTGTAATTTGGGAAATTATATATTAAGGAGGATTCTACTATTTTTCTTCTGAAACTACATTTGGATTTATAAATTATTTCAGCATCGTCCCAATTTATTCGGTGGTTTTTATTGGCGACGTGCTGAAATACTGCGGAATTTTCCTGTCCGTATTTAACAGAGTTCTTGTGCTCCTTAACCCTGGTATTGAGATCTCGACCCGTCTGTCCCCAATATACATCATTGCAATCTAAACAAGGTAATTTATAAACTCCAGGAGTTGTATTACTCTTGGATCTATGATGTATATTGACAACTTTACTGAACAAATTATTAGGATAATGGAAGATAAAATTTACCTTTTCCTTTGGTAACATGTGAGACAATTCGTGGATTGATTTGTTAAAAGGCAATTTTATGCATCTATTATCCCAATTATGATTCATGGCGGAATGGGAATCTGTTTTGTGAAAACTAATTTTGGCCTTGCTAAGAGCTTTTTGTAGAAACCACGGCGGGTATCCTAATTTTGTTAGTTGATTTTTCACTGAATTTAGTTCCAAATCTAAGTATTGGGAGCTACAAATTCTCAAAGCCCGTAAGAATAGGCCTGAAGCTACACTATATTTTATTTTGTCAGGATGGTGGCTACCTACATTTCTTTAGCCACCATCCTGACAAAATAAAATATAGTGTAGCTTCAGGCCTATTCTTACGGGCTTTGAGAATTTGTAGCTCCCAATACTTAGATTTGGAACTAAATTCAGTGAAAAATCAACTAACAAAATTAGGATACCCGCCGTGGTAGCTACACTATATCTTATTTTGTCAGGATGATGGCTACCTACATTTCTTTAGCCACCATCCTGACAAAATGAAATATAGTGTAGCTTCAGGCCTATTCTTACGGGCTTTGAGAGGGAGGGGGAGAGGAGAGGAAGAACGGAAGGGAGAGACAGAAGACAGATAAAGAGGGAGAAAGAGGGAGATAAAGGAGAGGGAGAAGAAAACAGAGATAGTAAGAGGGACGGAAGAGAAAAAGAGGGGGAGGGAGAGGGAGAGGTAGAAAGGAAGGTGGAGTTAGACAATGAGGGAGAAGGAGGGAGATGATGGAGAGGGAGAAGAAAACAGAGATAGTAAGAGGAACAGAAGAGAGGAAGAGGGGGAGGGAGAGGTAGTGGTAGAAAGGAAGGTAGAGATAGATACAGAGGAAGAAGGAGGGAGATGGAGAAGTAGAAGAAAACAGAGATAGTAAGAGGGAGAGAAAGAGGGGGAGGGAGAGGTAGTGGTAGAAGGGAAGGAAGAGATAGATAAAGAGGAGGAAGGAGGGAGATGAAGGAGAATTAGAAGAAAGCAGAGATAGTAAGAGGGGCAGAAGAGAGAAAACGAAAAAGGGAGAGAGAGAAAAAAAAAGAAGAAGATGGGGAGAGAGATATAGAGGAAGAGAAAGTGGTGTGGAGACAATGAATGCAAGAGAAATGGTGAAAAAGTAGGACAACAGAAAAAGAAGGGAAGGAATTAGAGGGAGAGCGATCAGGAAAGGTGGGGGAGGAGGAGGAGAGGAGGGAATACTTTGTATTCCATAACCAGCACTATTATTCTCGTGGACTCTCTCACCTGGGGAGAAGGTGGAGTCACAGTGGAACAGAAGTGATTTAAGTGGAGTGATACATAGGAACATAGTATATATTAAGAATGATCACCAGGGCCTGACGGTTGGCATCCAAGAAGCTTAAAGGAAATGAAAAATGAGATTGTTGTTCCATTAGAAATTATTTTCAAGAAATCCATCATATCCGGAGATGTCCCATGAGAATAGAAGCTAGCTAACGTTACTCCCATATTCAAAAAAAGTGACAAAAAGAAGCCAAATAATTGTAGGCCTATAAGTTTGACTTCAACCGTAGGAAAAATAATGAAAACTATTATCAGAGATGCTATCGAACATCATTTAGAAAGTAACCGTTTGATAAATGATAGCCAGCATGGTTTCAGACGGAAACGTTCTTGCGTGACTAACTTACTCGAATTCTACAACTCAGTTATCTCGAATTATGACAAAAGAAACAATATAGATTTAATATATCTAGACTTTGCAAAAGCTTTTGATACCGTCCCACACGAAAGACTACTTACTAAATTAGCTTTACACGGAATAAGTGGTAGCCTATTAAGTTGGACTAGTAATTGGTTGAATGGTCGAAAACAGAGAGTTGTTTTAAATGGAAAAACTTCTAGATGGAAAAATGTTACAAGTGGAGTTCCCGAGGGTTCCGTTCTTGGGCCACTTCTATTCATAGTATATATAAATGATATAGACCATGGACTAAAATGTACTGTTTCCAAATTTGCTGATGATACAAAACTGTGCGGAATGGCAAATGATCACTTAAACCAATTAGATATTCAAGAAGATTTAGATGAATTACAGCAATGGTCTGAAAAGTGACTAATGAAATTGAACACAAGTAAATGCAAGGTAATGCACATAGGTAAAAACAACAGTAAGTACGATTACAAGTTATTTAGAAATTCGTTAACAAAAGTGAATAGTGACAAAGATCTCAGCGTAATTATCAGTAACGACCTCAAATCATCCAAGCAATGTATTTCAGCCTCTGAGAAAGCAAATAAGATTCTAGGACTCATTGCGCGATCTTTTGATTTCAAAAGTCCATCACTCATTAACAAGCTATATAAATCGTTAGTTCGTCCACATTTGGAATATGCTGTTTCCGTATGGTCACCGAATCTCATTAAAGACATTGACAGACTGGAAAAAGTACAACTGCGAGCCACAAAACTGATTCCAAATATAAAAAATAAATCATACGAAAATCGACTAAAACATATGAATCTGTTTTCCCTAAAAAAACGTAGATTCAGAGGTGACTTGATACAGGTCTTTAAAATTCTACAGGGAATTGACAACATCAAAAGTGACCAAATTTTCACATTGAATGAGAATCAGATAAGAAACAATGGTCTCAAAGTGTCCAGAAATAGATTCAATTTGGAAGTAGGTAGAAACAACTTTGCCGACCGTGCAGTTAATGAATGGAATAAACTTCCTGCACAGGTAGTGCAATGTAGTTCAGTTCGAAGCTTTAAGAATCATTTAGATAAACACCTAAGCAAGATATTGTAATGATTATAATTCATTTTATATTATTTGTTTTTGTTATATTATCATTTGTCTGTCTGATTTTCATTTTTTATTAGTTATATGTCAATTTATTATTATCTACTATTTAACTGTTTGTTTATTATTTAAGTATACCTATGCATTTATTTATTTTATTTGTTATTTTCATTATTATAGTTTTTATTTATTATTTTCTATTATTATTTTTTTTTTCGCATCCAACCTAGATATGGACCAAAAGGTCTCCTGTTGGCATGCTCCGCCTTTGTAATCCTTTGTAATGTTTTTGAAAGTGGAATAATTTATATCACTCATACAAGAATCCTACGTAACTATGATTCACAAAGATGTCACTAAATATCCTGAAATATTATTTTTGTAAAACCAATGACTGAGACAGACATAAAGACAGACAAATAAACAGGTAGACAGATAGATAGACAAGGCACACAGACATACAGACACAAACACACAGACAAGCACACACACACACACACAAATACACACACACAAACAGATAAGCAAATATACAGTTCGATGGATAGATAGACAAACAGAAGACAGAGACAAATAGATAGACAACCAGACTAACAGACATACAGATACACACACATACACACACACACACACACACACACACACACACACACACACACACACACACACACACACACACACACACACACACACACACACACACACACACACACACACACACACACACACACACACATACACAAACACACACACCTTCCTATTAAGATCTACAAGGAATTTGCCCCTGAACTTGCCCTCCCACTTTCCTCCATAACACTGGCCTGCGAAGTTTCAAAGGTAAAGCATCTGATAACTGATTCTAGGGTAATTTGCTATGCAGAATCTAAAAATCACACTCATTTTGTTCAATCAGGTCACGTTTTTGAGATACGAGGCGGTAAAAATAATTAAAAACGCCATTTAGTGCCATTTATTCCCTTTAATTTTGGAAACAAATTCTTGACAAAAGAAAAAAAAATTCTTGCATAGTTCAGAAGATAAAGAGGATATATTACAGAAAATGTAATCATGGATGAAGGGCCTTTTCAGTGACTTTCTCCTGTGTTGGGCAGCCACTACGTCTCGTTTCAAAGACCAAGAGTAGTCCGCAAGAAAGTTCACATCCCATCGGCCTTGGTAGCGTTCATCCATGACACGAATATCCTGGTGGAAACGTTCTCCCTGTTCCTCACTGAAGTCACCACAGTTCTGAGGGAAATAGTCTAAGTGGGACCGTAGAAAGTGCATTTTGACTGACATGCGAGCCCCTAAATTTTGATAGCTATTCAAGAGCTCATGGACTTCTTTCTCGTATTCTGCATTTCGGTTATTTCCTAGAAAGTTTCTTATCACTGACTTAAGCGACCACCAAACGGACAGCTCAGCTGCATTCAGTGCATCGTCAAACATTGAGTCCTTCATAAGTTCCCTTATCTGATGCCCATCAAAGATGCCAGCCTTAAGCTTTTCCAGACTGATTCGAGGAAACTTCTGCTGAAGAAAAGTAAATCTCATGCCGTCCTTGTCCATTGCCTTCACAAAGTTCTTCATCAGTCCCAGTTTGATATGTAAAGATGGGAGTAAGACCTTGTTTGGTTCAACAAGAGAACGAGCCTGAACATTGTGTGAACCAAGTTGCAAACGTTGTCGTGGTGGCCATTCTTGTCTGACAAAATGTTGATCATCAGCCCAACTATCCCACAAACACAAAAAGCATGGATACTTTGTGTACCCACCCTGTAGTCCCAAAAGCAATCCAACTACC
>NC_134777.1:113885278-113890278 GCF_046742065.1 Oratosquilla oratoria | reverse complement strand
CCGGGGATATTGTAGCTTTAGGTCTTTCAATCTGCTTGACTATATCTACTTTAATATTGCTGATTTTAGATAGAATACTTTCTTCATCCTCTCTGAAAATATGATAGCAATAAGTTACTTTATCTAACCTATCATTAGTAAACACCGATAGAAAATACTTGTTAAGCTCCTCATTCATTTTTCCTCCGATTCTAACATGACATTTTCATCGTTTTAATTGGTCCTATTCTTTCTTTCTTTTTTGTTCTATAGAGATGAAAGAAACCCTTTGGGTTGGATCTTGATTGACAAGCAACCTTAATTTCATAATTATGTCTCGCTGTACGTGTATTCTTTTTAACCAGCTATGCTATTTCGTTATATCTTGACCTAAGGTGTGTTTCCCCGTTTTTTATTTTTACGTAAAGTCCTCTTTTCATTACGATTTCATGTCTCAATCTGCCCGTCATCCATTTGGGAGTATTACTATTTTTCCGTATTGACTTCAGGGGGATGAATGTATTTTGTGCATTAATAATTAAATCAGTTAGATTGCTATACAGTTCATCCAAATTGCTGACCTGTCTGTTGAGCACTCGCCCCCAAATGACCTGACCCAAGGTATGCATATTACCCTCCGTGACCCGACCTCTAGTCATGACCTGACCACCTGTCACGCACCGAGACTCGACAATGTCCGAATCGTCCGCATGACATTTCGTATTCAATTTCAAATAAGCTTTTATATTGTCAAAGTTTGCCCTCCTAAAGTCTGGTACTTGGACGTTATTCATACTTTTCAATTCTTCCCAAATAATATTAAATCTTATTTCTTGATGATCGCTAGAGCCTAGACTATCTCCTACTTTAACGTTACTCATTAGGTGCTCATTATTAGTTAAAACTAAGTCCAGAGTATCTACTCCTCTCGCAGGGTCGGTAATCACTTGTTTTAGGAAGTTATCCTGCACCACATCTAGGAATTTCCTTGTTTCCTGATCTCCTATTAAAGTTTCCCAGTCAATGTTTCTATAATTAAAATCTCCCATTATCTCAACGTTTTTGTACTGGGATGCTCTGTGAATTTTATGAATCAGGGGATCAGTCTGCTCAATGCTGAGGTTAGGAGGTTTATACAAGACGCCAATAATAATTTTATTATTATAGCCTATAATTTCTACCCAAATGGATTCCGTACAGTCCTCTTCCTTAATCGAATTGTTAATAATACAGTTTATTGTATTCTTAACGAAAAGTGCTACACCTCCCCCACTCCTGCCAACCCTATCCTTGTGAAAAAACTTATATTCTTCTATTTCGAGTTCCGGAAGGAAATGTTTATTTGCCATGTTGATCCAGGACTCAGTAATAGCTATAATATCGAAGTTCTCTACGCATGCTTTACCTCGCAGCAAATCATTTTTGTTAATTATGCTTCTGCTTTTTGTATAGTAAACTTTAAGTTTATCTTCAACCACCTGCTTTGGTGATTCTTTTCACAGTCCCTCTCTAAGTTGTTTCTATTGCCTAAACTATATTCCGATACTCCCCCCCCCCTACTCCAACGTAATCTACCCGAAAAAAAAACCCTGTAGGATGCCTTCAGCAAGGAGCCGAAATCCTCTGGGCGACAAGTGCACCCCGTCCCTTGTATATAGATGGTTTCTACCGTAAAAGCGGTCCCAGTTGTCGACAAATGCCCATCTATTGGCCTTACAATATTTTGCCAGCCAGGAGGAGGAGGAGGAGGGGGACGAGGAGAGAAATAGGAAATGAGCAGTTACTCATTGGTGATGTCTGAAAGAAAATGTTCAGAAAAGAAAAAAATGGCAAAGTATAAGAAAAAGAAAAAACAAAACAACAAAAGTCCACAGAGCTAAAAAGGAAATGCTAATCAAACAAACGAAAGGGGAAGAGAGAGGAAGGGGGAATAAGGCAACAGATGGATGAAATGGGATAAAAAACAGGATTGGGAAGAATAAAACCTACGACTCGGTGGAAAAAGAGAATCAGGTGAGAGAGGAAAAGAGAATAAAGAGTAAAAAAGAGGAAGTGAGAGGTGGAGAGCAAAAGTGAAAGGGGGAAAAAAACAAAGCAAATAAGGGAAAATGTAGAAGGGGGAAGACGACATAAAGGAACAAACGACGAAGAAAAAGAAATAGAGAAAGAAAAGACGAATGGAGTAGAAGAGGAGAATGCAAGTGGGAACTGAGGTAAAGAAAACGGGGCATATGAGAGTTGTATGTAGCAGCAAGAATTGAAAATGGGAAGAAGAAGAAGAAGGGAAAAAGTACGGTAACAGGAAAGATAAAGAAAGAACGAAAACCTGGTTTGAAGGAACAGAAGAGACAAAGAGAAATGGATGTAAAAGAAATGTGAGAACAAAATTCAAGAAAAAGAAAAATATAAGAAATAAAACGAAGTCAATGAAATGATAAGCTAGGCAAAAGAGGAAAGGGAAAGGACGAGAAAGGGGTTTGATAAAGATGATGAAAAACGAAATCTTAATTCCCGTATTCCAACCGGTCTTGCAGAGGGAGAACTGATGCAAGGCATCGTCACGTGACCACCAGGAACACTCGTCTCATTTGCTTTTTGATTCTCATGTACAGAAACCCACGATGTTGAACATAGGCAACATTCTGGCCTAGCCATGGGTCGTCCCCTTACTGCCGTGCTGGCAAGCTTACACATTTAAATGCTTGAAACAGAAGGATATATGACAATGATAGGTAGGAATAGCAAATGGTCAAGATATGTTGATGACATAAATTGTACCTAAAGAAAAAGAAATGAGCAACAAAGTGAAGAGGTTAAACAGCAGAAATGAAAATAGTGATCAACAGAAAAATGCATTTTTTAGACACTATATCCATATATTAGTTAAAAGTTTAAAATTTTCAGAACATCAATGAAGAGATCTATATTAATTTTCATTCACGACATAATGACAGAACTAAAAGGTATGACAATAGGTTCCTTTCACAGAGACTTCCACATATACAGTAAAGAATTTCTAAAAGATGAATTGAAATGCACCACAGACTTCTATCAAACTTAGATGTCCAAAAGCTCTCCCAAGCAAATTGAGAAAGAAATCCAAGGAGAAAACTCAAAAGGTAAAAATAAAAATTATATACATGATTAAGGTCAAGTCCCTCCCAAGCATATCAATAAAACGCAACAAAACCAACTGTGCAATAAAACTCAACAAAGCCAAGCGTAGGATAAAACCCAACAAACCTAAACATGCGGAATTACGTCACAACAAGAGGCCGGAGGCTCTAATGCCACGTCCACACGGTCGAGCACTGCCCGTCGGGCACGAGGGCTTTGCTCGACAACTAGCAATTTCAGCGGGCAAACCATCAAACTGTCCGTTCCCGGCGCCATTTGCGGGCAGTGGATGGAGGGCTGACATCGCTGCCAAACGCACGAGGTGAGGTGTGAGCAAACTTAGCAAACCCGCTCAGTACAGACCGAAGTTACCTTCTCCACCATGTCCGCACCTAGTACTAGTGTGTACTGGTCGCGACAAGACGTGCTATTGGTGCTATGCTTTTCCTCATATTTCTGTCTTGCCTTTGTATATATGGCTCCACTTTCGAAAGGAGAACAGAAAAGCTGCGTATGTTCATTTTCATGTAATTGCAAAACAATTGTTCATTTTCATCCTGCAGTTCACGTAGGATTATCACTGAGCTTTCCATTAAATCACGTCTTTGTAACCACTCCCGGCATCAGACATGTCTCCGTGATTTCTTTTTCTTTTTAATGCAGGCAGCAATTATAATGCTGCAAAGTGCTACCTTCTTTCCAAGTATGGCGGGAACCATGGTTATCGTACCGCACTGAACCATTCCCTCCCAACCTCTGCTTGTGACCAATAACCTCCAACCACCATCGTCAGCCGTGTGGACACTTCGCGGGCAGAGTCTGCGGACTTTCCCCTTACCGGGCAAAGTCTGCCAGGCACAGCTCGACCGTGTGGACGCGGCAAAACAAGCATGGGACAATTCGTTGCTACCCAAGTTACCCGGTAACCTCCCCAGTTACCCGATAACCTGCTCCCAGTAAACCGGTAACCTCACCCAATCACCCGTTAACCTCACCCAGTTACCTTTATCCTCACCCAGTTAAGAGCAAATTATGAATACAAAAATAGAGAATCAAATAGAATTGTACCAATCACCGGAGAAATCCTTACCCTAACCATTGAGAAAGAATATCTCAAGATACTAACGAAGGGTTCTTGTACCCAAAATAACAATCAATGAAAAAGGCCTACCTGGAGTAAAGTCATCAACTTCCTTTCAAAGGAGAATAAGACCATAATAAGATATATGGAAAATACATTTAAGATAATAATAAGTGCACAGCTAGTCATCATATCTATACCTGTATATACACACACACACCTACAAATATACATATATGTATATATATATAAATATATATATATATATATATATACATATATATATACAATATATATAATATATATATATACACGTATATATTAGTATATGTATAAATATATATATATATATATATAGATATATATATATATATATATATGTTGAGACATTCTGACAGGTTGACGTAAGCGGAATGGAAAACACAGGAGTCTTAGTCTTGAATAAACTCAAGACTAAGATTCCCGTGTTTCCCATTCCGCTTACGTCATATATATATATATATATATATATATATATATATATATATATATATATATATATATATATATATATGTATTTGAACACACACACACACACACTCACATATATATATGTATATACAAATACATATATGCATATATACATACAGTATATATATATGTATGCATATATATGTATATGTGTATATATATATATATATATATATATATATATATATATACATATATTTATGTATGTACGCATGTATGTATGTGTATATGTATACCGGGTATATGTATGTATTAAATTTTGGGAAAGTTGGAGACAACGGCCATTGAATTACATCTGAGATGTTCATCTATT
>NC_134777.1:113878513-113881013 GCF_046742065.1 Oratosquilla oratoria | reverse complement strand
ACGGGATAGCGATGGGTTCCCCCCTGGGAGTACTCTTTGCCCAAGCCTTCATGTCGGCAGTAGAGGAAGCAGTCTTTAAAGATGACGTCACCAAACCTTCATTATACTTCAGGTACATAGACGACATCTTTGTGTGCGCACAGTCAGAAGCCCTTCTCCAGGGATTGAGACTGCGCCTCCAGGAGGAATCTGGTCTTAGCTTCACGACTGAAATGAACAAGGATGGCAAACTCCCTTTCCTCGATATTTTAGTGGACTCTTCTTCCGGGGAATTTACAACGAAGGTGTACAGGAAACCTACGAACTCTGAGAAGTGCTTGAACTACAAAAGTGAGTGCCCGACTAGCTATAAAACCAGTGTGATTAGAGCGTATGTCCGGAGGGCGATCAAAGTGTGTTCTTCCTGGCAGGCTCTGCATACTGAATTGCAGCACATCCGCCAGATTATGGTGAATAATGGTTTCCCTAATAGGGATTTTGATGTAATTTGTAATAAAATGTTGTGTGACCACCTTTCCCCACAAACATCCCCTAAGCCCCAATTCATTGATATATACTACCATAACATCTTCAACAAGGGTTACAAGAAAGATGAAAAAAATAATTAAAGACATCATCACTAAGAACTGTCATCCGATATCTAAAGATAAGGAAATCCGGGTGGTTGTATACTACTCCAACCCTAAAACTAGTTCATTGGTTATAACTAATAACTTAAATAGTAATACTGAGACTATGTCTAAAACTAATTGTGTTTATGAATTCACCTGTAGCACCGGGAACTGTGTAGCCCGTCATACAGCATATATTGGTTTTACTAGATGTAGTCTCAGTAGGAGAATTACTATGCATTTACAAAATGGGGCTATAAAACATCACTTAAAGAAATACCATAAACCTAACAGCCACCCGTGAATACCTAGTTTCAAAAACACTAGGATTATAGCAAGTAATAGGGATGTACATAAACTTAAGCTCCTAGAAGCTATGTTTATCAGAGAATGTAGTCCTATCATTAATATCCAATGCAACATGACTTCTGTCATCGCTTTGTATAGCAGCACCAAGCTACTACCTAGCATGACCTCTCTCCGAAACCCCCCCCCTCCACCTCCTCCTACCCACTCCTTCCATCCTCCCCCCAACCGACCCCGCAACCCCCTAACCCCCCAACCCCTCCCCCAACCCTCTTCTTCCCGTATTAATGAGATACCACCCCCGCCCCCTCTCCCGCCCTCCACCACCACCCAAGCCGGCTAGGCGCATATATATGTCACCGAGCGAAGGGTTTTCTTCGTCATTTCATCGGCCCTTTAACTATTGTAAGTAACGGTCCCCATCAGCCCATGTATAGTGTTTATTTTGTGTGAATTTGCGCATTTATTGATATTTGCTTCTATATTTGTATAATTGGTTAGATTTACATGTTGTTTTCTATATTTCTGTACGTCATTATTATCTATGTTACAGAATTTCCTGAAGATGTCTCTTTGTTAGACGAAACGTTGAAATAAATGAATCATTTTGGCAACTTGGTATATGCCCACCCTCTAAATGGCAGAATATTGGTTAGAAAACTGGAGAATACTCACAAGAAGATCAACAACCTCACTAACGCTGTCGATTTTAACAATGCATGCATATATATATATATAAATATATATATACATACATATACCATGACATTTCCCCCTTCCAAGGGAGGTAGCCAAAAAGGGAAAGGCATAAAAACACTCCCACCCATTTCATCCCCAAATACACTCCACACCCCTCCCACCCTCCCTCTCATCTGAGCACCTCCTGGATGACGGGTCATCCCTGCACCCTGCCCACCGCCCTGGGTCAGAAGCAGTGTCGCAAGACACAGCACATCCACAGCAAGGCCGCTTCATTTAATCGGCGACCCCCCCCTCTCCGTCCCCCTTGCATATAAGGAGAGGACGGGGAGAAATCCCTTCGGGCTGCGTCAAAATTTACTCACACATACTACCTCACCCCCCACCCCCCACCCATTCCTCCTCATGCAATCACAACATCATCCATATATACAACCATTCTCCACTCACTTCTGTCTTCCGTCCTCTCCCTTCCTTCCTCAACAGACATTCCCCTCTTCCCCAAAGCCCCCTTCACCCCATCCATCCACCTCATCCTAGGACGTCCCCTCATGTTCACTCCCTCCACATCTGCCTTCCATACCTCTTTTACTAGTCTTTCTTCACTCATTCTATCCATGTGTCCAAACCATCCTAATATTCATTCATCAACCCTATCTCCCAAATCCTTTTTCACCCCTGTTTTCCTCCTCACCTCCTCATTTCTCACTCTATCCAGCCTAGTAACCCCCACCATACTTCTCAGACACCTCATCTCAAACACATTCAAACTCCTTCTCTCTTCTTCTCTTATGTTCCACGTTTCTGCCCCATACAGTGCTGTTGGCACAATCACTCCTTCATACAGTCTCCTCTTCGCATCCATTCCCAAATGTCTATTCCTC
>NC_134777.1:113866013-113868513 GCF_046742065.1 Oratosquilla oratoria | reverse complement strand
TTATCTCATTATTCACGAACATTTGTGTTGATGATGTTTTGTCCTTTCTAGAAACTAAGCTACAACCATTCCAAGACAAATTCCCCCTTCCGGTTTCCAAAATCATTGCTCTTGTACGCACCTGCGTGTCATCTAATGTCTTTTCCTTTCAAAATCGGTTTTTCAGGCAAAAGTTTGGTTGTAGCATGGGTTCGAATCTTTCTCCTGTTCTGGCTAATCTTTACATGGAATACTTTGAGAGTGTTCTTCTTCCAACAATTAAACCCCCAGGTATGATTTGGTTAAGATACGTTGATGATATTTTCACTCTTTGGGATGAGAGTTGGGGTCCCTTTGATATTTTTCTAGATAAACTTAATAATTTAACAACCAACATCAAGTTCAAAGTGGAATGGGAAAAAGATGACAAAATCCCCTTTTTAGACATCTTAATCATGAAGAATGGGAATAAGCTTGCCTTTACTGTTTTTAGAAAGAACACTCATTCAGGTAGTTACCTCCATTTCTTCAGTCATCACCCAGATCACATTAAAAGGAGTGTAGCTTCGGGACTTTTTCTCCGAGCCTTTAGGATTTGTAGCCCCCAATTTTTAGAACACGAATTAACTTCCATCAAGTCCCAATTAACAAAATTAGCCTACCCTCATTGGTTTCTGGATAAAGCCCTTAGTCAAGCCAGAGCAAGTTTTTTCAAACACCCTACCACTAAGTTAAAGAAAGAGAGAAAAAATCCCCTAGTCATCCCCTTCTCAGAGTCCATCAGTCAATTGTCCAAGTTTCTTCCCAAAGAGAAAGTAAATTTAATTCATAACTACCCTAATACTATTAATAAAAAAGTTGTTAATGTTCACCAGAGGTTGAAGGAAGAACATATCCCAGGTGTTTACTCCCATGTAAAGATTGTAACCTTTCATACATTGGCCAGACGGGAAGAGACCTACCGACAAGATTAAATGAACACAAAAGGTCGATTAGATATGGCCAAATAAATTCAGCAGTGTTTCAACACGTTAATAAATTTAATCACCGGATGGACTGGGAGAAATCTGATCTCATTTATAAATCAGGGTGTGGGTTCAGAAGGAAAATGGTGGAATCAACATTAATTGATTATCTGCCCACGATGAATATTTCCAAGGGTTAATGGACCCCAGACATCATTTCAGGACTATTCATCACCAAAAATATTGTCAACAAGCTTCCTCCCCCTCCCCCTGACCCGACCTCGTGTCAGCCTCAGGTCAACTAGGGTTGGGGCAGTGATGTTCTTTATTTTCTCATGTTCCCTTTCTTTTGTAAGAGGTTGCTACTTAAGATAGCCTCCTCCCTGCCACTTTGTACTACTGAAGAGGATTGCAGGTAGCAATCGAAATATATAGTTCCGCTTACGCAACTTTTTCTTTCGTCCGACTGTGGTGTTAGTTGTGATATATGTATATATATGCGTGTGTGTGTGTGTGTGTGTGTGTGTGTGTGTGTGTGTGTGTGTATGTGTGTGTGCGTGTGTGCATGTGTGTGTGTGTGTCAACAAATATGTATATATATATATATATATATATATAATATATATATATATGTATATATATATGTATGTATATATATATACAATATATATATATACATATATATATATATATTATATATATATACATATACATATATGTATATATGTATATTATATATACATATATATATATATATGTATATATCATATATACATGATATATATATAATATATATATATATATATATGTGTGTATATATATATATATATATATATATATATATATAATATATATATATATATATATATATATATACAAAGTATTATATCCAAATAGTTTTCAGTCGAAAGACTACAGATGATGACGCAGCCTGGATTTTAGGCTGGGACGCTCCAATAAGCCCTGTGAATATAGAGTCGTTGTAACCATTTTGTTTTGGTGGTGTATTATATAGAATATATAAAGTTTAAAGCAAAAATATTTCATTTGGCTCGAGCAACCCACCATCATTGGTTGGTTACGACTGTCTCGACCGCTTATGGGAGTCAGTAGATGACCAACACTCTAGGAACATATACATTTCGAGCACATGTCGATATTCATCAGCTAAGAACGATACTGAATGAAAGATAAGGAAACGATGTGCTTCATGAAGGAGACAAAGCCACACACATACACACTCGTGGCACATTGGTTATAGTTCCCGGCCGCCACTACGGAAGTCCGGGTTCAAATCTCATCCAGGCCTGAAATAATTTCAGTATCACTGCGCTCCGGGTCGTTACTCCAACTGCCGTAGGTGTGGATTTGGGAGTGTGTTTGCGTATATGGTCACAGTATTACCCATAGATCGGTCATATATAAGCTCTGAGCTCTCTTCCGGAAGGAAATAGCTATCGATCACGAGTCCAACACGTGACACTGTCCCCCACAGAAGGCTAGTTCAGAAGATCAAGAGTTATAACATCAGAGTTAACATTTTGTCATGGATAGCA
>NC_134777.1:113853513-113861013 GCF_046742065.1 Oratosquilla oratoria | reverse complement strand
CGTCCAGCGCTGACGAAGTGGAACAATGCGCTCATAAGAAGGTCAGATCCTCCGAAGAGGCCAGCGACGACTGGATCGAGGTCCGAGAGCTAGGCGAAGGCGCCTTCGGCTCTGTCGTCTTGCTGAAGAACGCCTCATCAGGAGCTTTCGTCGCGAAGAAGTCTGTCGAACTCGTCGACTTCAAGATCGACCAAGAAATCGAGGTTGAGGTCCAAGAGAGTCTTCAACACCGCAACATTCTGCGGTTGTTGAGCTCAGAGAAGGACGAGACTCACCTCCATATTTACATGGAATACGCCTCAGGAGGTGACCTGGAAGAGAAAATCGGGTCCTCCGGCTTGGACGAAGACACGTCCAAATTCTACTTCAAGCAACTCGTGTCAGGAGTCAAGTACATGCACGCACAATGCGTGGTGCATAGGGATCTAAAACCCTCCAACTTGCTCCTCGACAAAGACGACGTTCTGAAAATTGCCGACTTCGGATTCTCGGCCAAGATCGAAGACCCAGAGACATACCTCAGCGTAGTCTGCGGATCTTGGGCCTACGCGGCTCCCGAAATCTTTAAGCGGCGCTACAAAGGAGAACCCACCGACATGTGGTCGTGTGGAGTTATTCTAGTCAAGATGCTCAGCGGACGCGATCCGTGGGAAATGGCCAGGAAGTGCGACCCTCAATACCGACGTTGGGTGAAAAAGGACCACAAACTCCTCGACGGCAGACCCTGGACTGACATCGGCAGTTCTGCCATGGACCTGATCAAAGGTCTTCTTAGCCCAAAACCAGCGGGCAGATCAACAATTCCAGACATTGAGCAACATGAATTCGTTGCAAATTAAATTCTTTCAAGAAAAAACAGTGAATTAAGACACTGTATCTATCAAGCATAAATACAAGAAAAATATCTTAAGATTATGATTACCATATTGGAATCTATTTTGCGATGAATAATCTATTGGATTGAATTCTAAGTAATTCGTTTGAAACTTTAAAACTACTATAAATCATTTTGAGATGAATAATTCATTGAATTGAATTTTAAGTGAAGTTGAAACTTTAAAACAAGTATAAATCATTAAAAAGTACTGGGAGATTTCCCTCAGCTGAATAAAACTACTGATATATAAACATACATACATACATACATACATACAAGCATACACACACACACACACTTATATATGTATATACATATATATATATATATATATATATGTATATATGTATACATGTATATATATATTATATATATGCATATATATATACATAAATATATATATATATGTGTGTGTATGTGTGTGTGTGTGTTTGTGTGTGTGTGTGTGTGTGTGTGTGTGTGTGTGTGTGTGTGTGTGTGTGTGTGTGTGTGTGTGTGTGTGTGTGTGTGTGTGTGTGTGTGTGTGTGTGTGTGGTGTGTAAATAAACATGAATATATATATATATATATATATATATATATATATATATATGTATATATATACATATATTACATATATATATATATATGTATGTATATATATATATATGTATATACATATATATATATATATATATATATATATATATATATATATATATACATATATATATACAAGACACATTTTTTGGAAAGCAAAGTATTGTATCCAAATGATTTTCAGTCGAAAGACTACAGATGATGACGCATCCTTGATTTTAGGCTGGGACGTTCCTATAAGCCCCGTGAATATAGAGTCGTTGTAACCATTTTTACTTTGGTGGTGTATTATATAGAATATATAAAGTTTACCACCAAACTATTTCATTTGGCTGAGGGAACGTTACAATTAATGGTTGATTATGACTGTCTCGATCACTTTTGAGAGTCATTAAATGGCCACACTCCAGGAACATGAGCATGGCTTCCGCTTGTCGATATTCTTCAGCTAAGAACGACACTGAATGGGAGATAAGAAAATGATGTGTTTAATGGAGGCGGCAAAGACACAAAAGAATACAAAGGAACACAAAGGATGAACAAACAACAGCAAGCCTACGGTGATGATAATGATGATGGTGACGACGACGACGATGACTGACGACGACGATGATGATGATGACGATGGTGATGATGATGATAATAATAATGATGATGGTGGCGACGACGACGATAACAATGACGATGATGATGATGATGATGACAACGACCACGATGATAATGATGATGATGATGATGATGATGATGATGATGATGATGACGATGAAGACGACGACGAAAATAATGATGAGAATGATGACAATAAAATAAGGTGGAGAGGAGGAAAAGGAGGAGGAGGAGGTGGAGGAGAAGGCAGAGGTAGGAAGAGAAGGAGGATGACGAGAAGAAGAAGAAGAAGCAAAAAACAGAAGGAAATATAAGAACTTAAGAATGAAGGAGACTGCAAGAGACCATAAGGCCTACACTAGGCAGCTCCGTATCCATCACTACCTGTTATACCCATCCATAAAGTTGTCTAATCGTTTCTTAAAACAACTGATAATTTCAGCGCTTACTCCATGGTTACTAAGTTGTTTTTTTGTTTTTTAATTCGTCAACCACCCTATTAGTAAACCAATTCTTGCCTATTTCCTTTTAAAACCTAAATTTTTCCATTTTATAACCATTTCTGCGAGTCCTGCCCTGTTGTTTTAATATGATGACCTTGTTTGCATCACCCTTGTTAAAGCCTTTGATACACTTGAACACCTCTATTAGGTAACCCCGCACTCTGCGTCTTTCCAGAGAGTGTAAGTTAAAGTGCCTAAGCCTCTCTTCGTAAGGCAAATTTCTGAGTCCATGTATCATTTTGGTCATTCTTCTCTGTACTGATTCTAGTGAATTGATGTCCATTCTGTAGGACGGAGACCAAAACTGTACCGCATAGTCAAGGAAGGGTCTAACTATCGCTAGATAGAGTTTAATAATTACCACTGCACTTCTATTCGTTACCGTCCTAGCAATGAATCCTAATGCTCTGTTAGCTTTATTCCTGGCGCTGATGCACTGTTTCCTGGTTTTAAGGTCCGGACACACTAGAACTCCCAAGTCCCTCTCGCACTCAGCTTTCTTTAAAAGCGTCTTATCTAAGCTGTATCTATTTTCGGGGTTATGTAGCCCTACGTTTAACACGCTACACTTAGAGATATTGAAGTTCATTTGCCCTTTCACAGACCATGTGAACAATTTGTTAAGATCATCCTGCAGAATCTCTGCGTCGTCTCCTAACCTAATTAGGCGTCTTATTATAGTGTCGTCCGCAAACTTACTAACATCACTATTTATCCCGTCGTCTAAGTCGTTTATGTACATAATGAACAACAAGGGACCCAAAACCGAGCCCTGGGGGACCCCACTAGTAACACTGCCCCACCTAGATTATACTCCATTTATGGTGACCCGCTGTTTTCTGTTACTAATCCAAGCACTAATCCATTCTAACACTTTTCCTCCTATGCCATGGGCTTTGATTTTATTTAGCAGTCTCTGGTGTGGCACCTTATCGAACGCTTTGCTAAAGTCAAGGTAAATAATATCATAATTATAATTATTATATGATTCCTTATATACTTTAGTGTAAAAGGATAGAAGATTAGTTACACATGACTTACCCTTGGAGAAACCATGCTGCGAATCACGAATTAAACCGATGTCAAACTGATTGGCCTGTAGTTGCATATAGATGATCTATCTCCCTTCTTAAAAACAGGAACAACGTTTGCTTGCCTCCAAGCAGTAGGCTCAAAACCAGTGTCTACTGATCTATTAAATATTTCAGTTAACTGGTCGCAGATTTCAAATTTACACTCCTTTAGCATTCTCTGAAAATTTTTGTCTGGACCCGGGTACTTTATCTAACCTCTCAATAGTAAACACCGATAGAAAACAATTGTTCAACTCCTCACTCATTTTTTCCTCCGATTCTATCATGACATTTTCATCGTTTTAATTGGTCCTGTTCTTTCTTTATTTTTTGTTCTATAGAGATGAAAGAAACCCTTTGGTTTGGATATTGATTGACAAGCAACCTTAATTTCATAATTACATTTCGCTTTACGTGTATTCTTTTTAACCAGCTTTGCTATTTCGTTATATCTTGATCTAAGGTGTGTTTCCCCGTTTTTTATTTTTACGTAAAGTCCTCTTTTTATTCTAATCTCATGTTTCAATCTGCCCGTCATCCATTTGGGAGTAATACTATTTTTCTGTATTGACTTCAGGGAGATGAATCTATTTTGTGCATTAATAATTAAATCAGTTAGATTGCTATACAGTTCATCCAAATTGCTGACCTGTCTGTTGAGCCCTCGCCCCCAAATTACCTCACCCAAGGTATGCATATTACCCTCCGTGACCCGACCTCTAGTTATGACCTGACCCCCTGTCACGCACCGAGACTCGACAATGTCCGAATCGTCCGTATGACATTTCGTATTCAATTTGAAATAGATTTTTATATTGTCAAAGTTTCCTCTCCTAAAATCTGGTACTTGGACGTTATTCGTACTTTTCAATTCTTCCCAAATAATATTAAATCTTATTTCTTGATGATCGATAGAGCCTAGACTATCTTCCACTTTGACGTCACTCATTATTTGCTCATTATTAGTTAAAACAAGAGTATCTACTTTTCTCCTAGGGTCGGTAATCACTTGTTTTAGGAAGTTATCCTGCACCAAATCTAGGAATTTCTTTGTTTCCTGATCTCCTATTAAAGTTTCCCAGTCAATGTTTCTATAATTAAAATCTCCCATTATCACAACGTTTTTGTACTGGGACGCTCTGTGAATTTCATGAATCAGGGGATCAGTCTGATCAATACTGAGGTTAGGAGGTTTGTACAAGTCACCAATGATAACTTTCTTATTATTGCCTATAAAATCTACCCAAATAGATTTCATACAGTCCTCTTCCTTAATCGAATTGTTGATAATACAGTTTATTGTATTCTTAGCTTATTCTTAGCTTATTCTTAGCTTATTCTTAGCTGTATTCTTAGCTTATTCTTAGTTTATTGTACTCCTGCCAACCCTATCCTTGTGAAAAAAAAACTTATATTCTTCTATTTCGATTTCCGGAAGTAAATGTTTATCTGCCATGTTGATCCAGGACTCAGTAATAGCTATAATATCGAAGTTTTCTACGCATGCTTTACCTCGCAGCGAATCAATTGTTAATTATGCCTCTGCTATTTGTATAGTAGACTTTACGTTTATCTTCCCTCCACCTGCTTTGGTGATTCTTTTCACAGTCCCTCTCTAAGTTCTTTATATTGCTTAAACTATATTCCGATACTTCCCCCCCTACTCCCACGTAATCTACCCGAAATTCCCTGTAGGATGCCTTCTTCTCGCTCAAGGGATTCAGCAAAGAGCCGAAATACTCTGGGCGACAAGTGCACCCCGTCTCTTGTATATATAAATGTTTTCTACCGTTGAAACGGTCCCAGTTGTCGACAAACGCCCATCCATTGGCCTTACGATGTTTTGCCAGCCAGGAGGAGGAGGAGGAGGAGGAGGAGGAGGGGGACGAGGAGAGAAATAAGAAATGAGCAGTTACTCATTGGTGGTGTCTGAAAGAAAAAGGTTCAGAAAAGAAAAAAATGGCAAAGTATAAGAAAAAGAAAAGAAAAAAGAAAACAACAAAAATCCAGAGAGCTAAAAAGGAAACGCTAATCAAACAAACGAAAGGGGGAGAGAGAGGAAGGGGGAATGAGGCAACAGATGGATGAAATGGAATAAAAAACAGGATTGGGAAGAATAAAACCTACGAGACGGAGGGAAAAAGAAAATCAGGTGAGAGAGGAAAAGAGAATAAACTGTAAAAACGAGGAAGTGAGAGGTGGAGAGCAAAACTGAAAGTTAGGAGGGGAAAACAAAGCAAATAAGGGAAAATGTAGAAGGGGGAAGACGACATAAAGGAACAAACGACGAAGAAAAAGAAATAGAGAGAGAAAAGACGAATGGAGTAGAAGAGGAGAATGCAAGTGGGAATGAAGGTAAAGAAAACGGGGCGAATGGGAGTTGTATGTAGCAGCAAGAAAAGAAAATGGGAAGAAGAAGAAGAAGAAGGAAAGTAAGGTAACAGGAAAGATAAAGAAAGAACGAAAACCTGGTTTGAAGGAACAGAAGAGACAAAGAGAAATGGATATGGAAGAAATGTGAGGACAAAATTCAAGAAAAAGAAAAATATGAAAAATAAAACGAAGTCAATGAAATGATAAGCTAGACAAATCAGGAAAGGGAAAGGACGAGAAAGGGGTTTGATAAAGATGATGAAAAACGAAATCTTAATTCCCGTATTGCAACCGGTCTTGCAGAGGGAGAACTGATGCGAGGCATCGTCACGTGACCACCAGGAACACTCGTCTCATTTGCTTTTTGATTCTCATGTACAGAAACCCACGATGTTGAACATACACAACATTCTGGCCTAGCCATGGGTCGTCCCCTTACTGCCGTGCTGGCAAGCTTACACATTTAAATGCTTGAAACAGAAGGATATATGACAATGATAGGTAGGAATAGCAATGACATAAATTGATGACATAAATTGTGCCTAAAGAAAAAGAAATGAACAACAAAGTGAAGAGGTTAAACAGCATAAATGAAAATAGTGATCAACAGAAAAATGCATTTTTAGACACTATATCCATATATTAGTTAAAAGTTTAAAATTTTCAGAACATCAATGAAGAGAACTATATTAATCTTTATTCACGACATAATATCAGAACTAAAAGGTATGATAAAAGGTTCCTTTCACAGAGAGTTCCACATATACAGTAAAGAATTTCTAAAAGATGAATTGAAATGCACCACAGACTTCTATCAATCTTAGATGTCCAAAAGGTCTCCCAAACAAATTGAAAAAGAAATCCAAGGAGAAAACTCAAAAGGTAAAAATAAAAATCATATATATGGTTAAGGTCAAGTCCCTCCCAAGCATGCAATAAAACGCCACAAACCCAACTATGCAATAAAATTCAACAAACCCAAGCGTGGGATAAAACCCCACAATCCTAAACATGCTGAATTACGTCACAACAAGAGGCCGGAGGCTCTAACAAGCATGGGACTATTCGTCGCTACTCAAGTTACCCGGTAACCTCCCCAGTTACCCGATAACCTGCTCCCAGTAAACCGGTAACCTCACCCAATAACCCGTTAACCTCACCCAGTTACCTTTATCCTCACCCAGTTAGGAGCAAATTATGAATACAAAAATAGAGAATCAAATAGAATTGTACCAATCACCGGAGAAATCCTTACCCTAACCATTGAGAAAGAATATCTCAAGATACTAACGAAGGGTTCTTGTACCCAAAATAACAATCAATGAAAAAGGCCTACCTAGAGTAAAGTCATCAACTTCCTTTCAAAGGAGAATAAGACCATAATAAGATATATGGAAAATACATTTAAGAAAATAATAAGTGCACAGCTAGTCATCATATCTATACCTGTATACACACACACACACACACACCTACATATATATATACA
>NC_134777.1:113836013-113843513 GCF_046742065.1 Oratosquilla oratoria | reverse complement strand
AAGCGTCTTATCTAAGCTGTATCTATTTTCGGGGTTGTGTACCCTACGTTTAACACGCTACACTTAGAAATATTGAAGTTCATTTGCCATTTCACTGACCATGTGAAAAATTTGTTAAGATCATCCTGCAGAATCTCTGCGTCGTCTCCTGACCTAATTAGACGTCCTATTTTAGTATCGTCCGCAAACTTACTAACATCACTATTCATCCCGTTGTCTAAGTCGTTTATGTACATAATGAAGGACAACGGACCCAAAACCGAGCCCTGGGGGACCCCACTAGTAAAATTGCTCCACCCGCTGTTTTCTGTTACTAATCCAAGCTCTAATCCATTCTAACACTTTTTCTCCTATGCCATAGGCTTTGAGTTTATTTAGTAGTCTCTGTTGTGGCACCTTGTCGACCGCTTTGTTAAAGTCAAGGTAAATAATATCGTAATTATCATTGTTATCTGACGCCTTATATACTTTAGTGTAAAAGGATAGAATATTAGTCACACATGACTTACCCTTGGAGAAACGATGCTGTGAATCACGAATTAAATCATGTCTTTTGATGTGTTCTCTGAGTCTATTTACTATTATTGATTCAAGAATTTATCCTATAACCGATGTCAAACTGATTGGCCTGTAGTTGCATGTAGGCGATCTATCTCCCTTCTTAAAAACAGGAACAACGTTTGCTTGCCTCCAAGCAGTAGGCACAAAACCAGTGTCTACTGATTTATTAAATATTTCAGTTAACTGGTCGCAGATTTCAAATTTACACTCCTTTAGCATTCTTGGAAATTTTTCGTCTGGACCCGGGGATTTTGTAGCTTTAGGTCTTTCAATCTGCTTGACTACTTCTACTTTACTAATGCTGATATTAGATAGATTACTTTCTTCATCCCCTGTGAAAATCGGATCGCAGTCAGGTACTTTATCTAACCTCTCATTAGTAAACACCGATAGAAAATAATTGTTAAACTCCTCATTCCTTTTTTCCTCCGATTCTAACATGACATTTCCATCGTTTTTATTTGGTCCTATTCTTTCTTTCTTTTTTGTTCTATAGAGATGAAAGAAACCCTTTGGGTTGGATCTTGATTGACAAGCAACCTTACTATCATAATTACGTTTCGCTGTACGTGTATTCTTTTTAACCAGCCTTGCCATTTCGTTATATCTTGTTCTAAGGTGTGTTTCCCCGTTTTTGTTTTTGTTTTTAACGTAAAGTCCTCTTTTCATCCCGATTTCATGTTTCAATCTGTCCGTCATCCATTTGGAAGTATTACTATTTTTCCGTATTGATTCAAGGGGATGAATGTATTTTGTGCATTAATACTTAAATCAGTTAGATTGCTACACAGTTCATCCAAATTGCTGACCTGTCTGTTGAGCCCTCACCCCCAAATGACTTGACCCAAGGTATGCATATTACCCTCCGTGACCCTACCTCTAATCATGACCTGACCTGAGGTATGGATATTACCCTCCGTGACCCGACCTCTAGTTATGACCTGACCCCCTGTCATGCACCGAGACTCGACAATGTCCGAATCGTTTAAATGACATTTCGTATTCAATTTCAAATAGGTTTTATGTTGTCAAGGTTTGCTCTCCTAAAGTCTGGTACTTGGACGTTATTCGTATTTTTCAATTCCTCTCAAATAATATTAAATCTTATTTCTTGATGATCGCTAGAGCCTAGACTATCTCCCACTTTTACGTTACTCATTAGGTGCTCATTATTAGTTAAAACTAAGTCCAGAGTATCTACTCCTCTCGTAAGGTCGGTAATCACTTGTTTTAGAAAAATTATCCTGCACCACATCTAGGAATTTCTTTGTTTCCTGATCTCCTAATAAAGTTTCCCAGTCAATGTTTCTATAATTAAAATCTCCTATGAACACAACGTTTTTGTACTGGGACGCTCTGTGAATGTCATGAATCAGGGGATCAGTCTGCTCAATGCTGAGGTTAGGAGGTCTGTACAAGACGCTAATTATAACATTCTTATTATTGCCTATAAAATCTACCCAAATGGATTCCGTACAGTCCTCTTCCTTAATCGAATTGTTGATAATACAGTTTATTGTATTCTTAGCGAAAAGTGCTACACCTCTCCCACTCCTGCCAACCCTATCCTTGTGAAAAAAAAAACTTATATCCTTCTATTTCGATTTCCGGAAGTAAATGTTTATCTGCCATGTTGATACAGGACTCAGTAATAGCTATAATATCGAAGTCCTCTACGCATGCTTTATCTCGCAGCAAATCAATTTTGTTAATTATGCCTCTGCTATTTGTATAGTAGACTTTACGTTTATCTTCCCTCCACCTGCTTTGGTGATTCTTTTCACAGTCCCTCTCTAAGTTCTTTCTATTGCTTAAACTATATTCCGATACTCCCCCCCCCCCTACTCCCACGTAATCTACCCAAAAATCCCTGTATGATGCCTTCTTCTCGCTCAAGGGATTCAGCAAGGAGCCGAAATCCTCTGGGCGACAAGTGCACCCCGTCCCTTGTATATAGATGGTTTCTACCGTAGAGGCGGTCCCAGTTGTCGACAAATGCTCATCCATTGGCCTTACAATGTTTTGCCAGCCAGCCAGGAGGAGGAGGAGGAGGAGGAGGAGGAGGAGGAGGAGGAGGAGGGGGACGAGGAGAGAAATAGGAAATGAGCAGTTATTCATTGGTGGTGTCTGAAAGAAAAAGGTTCAGAAAAGAAAAAATGGCAAAGTATAAGGGAAAAAAACAACAACAAAAATCCAGAGAGCTAAAAAGGAAACGCTAATCAAACAAATGATAGGGGAAGAGAGAGGAAGGGGAAATAAGGCAACAGATGGATGAAATGGAATAAAAAACAGGATTGGGAAGAATAACACCACGACTCGGTGGAAAAAGAGAATCAGGTGAGAGAGGAAAAGAGAATAAATAGTAAAAAAAAGAGGAAGTGAGAGGTGGAGAGCAAAATTGAAGGTTAGGGGGGGGAAACAAAGGAAATAAGGAAAAAAGTAGAAGGGGGAAGATGACATAAAGAAACGAACGACGAAGAAAAAGAAATAGAAAGGGAAAAGACGAATGGAGTAGAAGAGGAGAATGCAAGTGGGAATGGAGGTAAAGAAAATGGGGCGAATGGGAGTTGTATGTAGCAGCAAGAAAAGAAAATGGGAAGAAGAAGAAAAGAACGGTAACAGGAAAGATAAAGAAAGAACGAAAACCTGGTTTGAAGGAACAGAATAGACAAAGAGAAATGGATGTGGAAGAAATGTGGGGACAAAATTCAAGAAAAAGAAAAATATAAGAAATAAAACGAAGTCAATGAAATGATAAGCTAGACAAACGAGGGAAGGGAAAAGACGAGAAGGGGGTTTGATAAAGATGATGAAAAACGAAATCTTAATTCCCGTATTGCAACCGGTCTTGCAAAGGGAGAACTGATGCAAGGCATTGTCACGTGACCACCAGGAACGCTCGTCTCATTTGCTTTTTGATCCTCATGTTCAGAAACCCACGATGTTGAACATAGACAACATTCTGGCCTAGCCGTGGGTCGCCCCCTTACCGCAGTGCTGGCAAGCTTACACATGGAAATGCTTGAAACAGAAGAATGTATGACAATAATGGGTAGGAATAGCAAGTGGTTAAGATATATGAATGACATAAATTGTACCTAAAGAAAAAGATATCAACAATAAAGTAAGGAGTTTAAACAGCATAAATGAATAACATAAGGTTTACTGCAGAAATAGAGATAAACAAGAAAGTTCCTATTTTAGACACTTATCCACATATTACTTCAAAGTTTCAGAACACTAATAAAGAGGACTATATTCATTTCAATTCAAGACATAATGACAGAACTAAAATAGGTATGATAATAGGTTCCATTCACACAGCGTTCCAAACATGCCGAAAAGAATTTTTAGAAGATAACATAAACATAAGAAACAAGGAAACTGCAAGGGACCATAAATTCCACCCTAGGCAACTCCATATCAATCACCACCTGTCATCCCCATGCATAAATTTGTCTAATTGTTTCCTAAAACAAGTGATAGTTTCACCGCTCACTACATGGTTACTAATTCTATTCCATTCGTTGACCACCCTATTAGTAAACCATTTCTTGCCTATTTCTTTCTTAAATCTGAAATTGTCCACTTTAAATCCATTACTGCGAGTCCTTCCCTGTTGTTTCAATATGATGACCTTGTTTGCATCACCCATGTTAAAGCCTTTGATCCACTTGAACACCTCAGTTAGATCACCCCGTACTCTGCGCCTTTCCAGAGAGTGTAAGTTAAGGTGCCTAAACCTCTCATCGTAAGGCAAATTTCAGAGTCAATGTACATGTATCACTTTGGTCATTCTTCTTTGTACCGATTCTAGTGAATTGATATCCACTCTATAGAACTGAGACCAAAACTGTACCGCAAAGTCAAGGATGGGTCTAACACACAAACACACATTACAGACTTCCATTAAACTTAGATATCGAAAAGGTTTCTTATGCAAATTGAAAAATAAATTTAAGGAGAAAACTCCATAGGTAAAAATAAAAATCATATATATGGTTAAGGTCAAGTCCCTCCCAATCATGCAATAAAATACTACAAACCCAAACAAGCAATAAAACTCCAGAAAACCAAATGTGGGATAAAACCCCACAAACCTAAGAAGCGGCATTACGTCACAACCCGAAGACGAAGCATCTCCCAAGCATGGGACAATTCGTCGCTACCCGAGTTACCCGGTAACCTCCCGAGTTACCCGATACCCTGCTCCCAATAACCATGAACCTCACCCAATTACCTGGTATCCTCACCCAGTGAAGAGCAAATTATGAATAAAAAAAAATACAGAATTAAATAGAATTATACCATTCACCGGAGAAATCCTTACCCTATCCATAGGGAAAGAATATCTCAAGATACTAAAGAAGGGTTTTCTACCCAAAATAGTGATCAATGAAAAAAGCCTACCAATAGTAAAATCATCAACTTCCTTTCAAAGAAGAATAAGACCATAAAACATATTGAAAATACATTTAAGAAAATGATAAGTGCACAGCCAGCCATCATATCTATACTTGTATATACACAGACACACAGACACACACACACACACACACACACACACACATATATATATATATATATTTATATATATATACATATATATATATATATATATATATATATATATATATATATATATATATATATATATACAAGTCACCAGTTCTCTTGTTTGTGTTCTTGTGGTTGACATTCTAGCCAAAGGACTACACAAGAGACAACGTGAATAATTGAATCACTTACACATACACACACACACACACACACACACACACACACACACACACACACACACACACACACACACACACTCACACACACACACACACACACACAAACACACACACACACGCGCGCGCACATACATACACACACACACGCACACACACACATATATATATTTATATACATATTATATATATATATATATACATATATATATTTATATGTATATTTATATATATATGTGTATATATATATATATATATATATATATATATATATATATGCGTATATTTTTGCACATGCATATGTATATGTGCATGTACATGTATATATATATATATATATGTATATATATATATATATATATATATATATATATATATATATATGTTAGTATATATGTATGTGTATATGTATGTATTAAATTTTGGGAAAGTTGGAGACAACGGCCACTGTATTACATCTCAGATGTTCATCTATTAGTACTTCGCAAAACCCTCTCGCGCCCTCCTCTCAGTCTCTTGTTCCAGAGAAATTTAGTCGCCGCCTCCATGACCTCTAGCAGCAGCTCTTACCAAAAACAGGAGGAGGAGGAATGGAGATCAGGAGGGAGTTTCAGCAGGAGTTTCGACATCGAGGGATCCACCGTCAAGGAGTGGTCCATCAATGAAGACTTCCGACTTCCTGACGTCCAAATCAGTTTCAACGTAAAAAGGAAGCGTTCCACCTCGACCAGCGCTGAAGAAGTAGAAGAAAGCGCTCATAAGAAAGTCAGATCCTCCGAAGAGGCCAGCGACGACTGGATCGAGGTCCGAGAGCTAGGCGAAGGCGTCTTCGGCTCTGTCGTCTTGCTGATGAACGCCTCTTCAGGAGATTTCGTCGCAAAGAAGTCTGTTGAACTCGACGACATCAAGATCGACCAAGAAACCGAGGTTGAGGTCCAACAGAGTCTTCAGCACCGCAACATTCTGCGGCTGTTGAGCTCAGAGAAGGACGAGACTCACCTCCACATTTACCTGGAATACGCCTCAGGAGGTGACCTGGAACAGAAAATCGGGCCCTCAGGCATGGACGAAGAGATGTCCAGGTTTTATTTCAAGCAGCTCATCTCAGGAGTCAAGTATATGCATGCACAATGCGTGGTGCATAGGGATCTAAAACCCTCCAACTTGCTCCTCGATGACAACGACGTTCTGAAAATTGCCGACTTCGGGTTCTCGGCCAAGATCGAAAGCCAAGGGACATACCTCAGCGTAGTCTGCGGATCTTGGGCCTACGCTGCTCCCGAAATCTTCAAGCGGCGCTACAAAGGAGAACCCACCGACATGTGGTCGTGTGGAGTTATTCTTGTCAAGATGCTCAGCGGACGCGATCCGTGGGAAATGGCCAGGAAGTGCGACCCCCAATACCGACGTTGGGTAAAAAAGGACCACAAACTCCTCGACGGCAGACCCTGGACTGACATCGGCAGTTCTGCCATGGACCTGATCAAAGGTCTTCTCAGCCCAAAACCAGCGGGCAGATCGACAATTACAGACGTTGAGCAACATGGATTCCTTGCAAATTAAATTCTTAAAAAAAAAAAAAAAAAAAAACAGTCAATGAAGACGCTATAGCTGTCAAGTTTAAATATAAGAAAAATATCTTAATATTATCATTACCATATTCGAATCTATTTTGGATTGAATTTTAAGTAATTCGGCTGAAACTTTAAAACTACTGTAAATCATTTTGAGATGAATAAGTTATTGGATTGACACTTTAAAACTAGTATGAATCATTTTAAAATAAATGATTCATTCAAATAAATTTAAAGTTGAAATTTCAAAACAAGTATAAATCATCAAACAGTACTGGGAGATTTCCCTCAGCTGAATAAAACTACTTGTATATATGCATATAAATATATATATATATACATATTTCAATATATATATATATATATATGATATGTATATATATGATATGTATATGTATATATACATGTATATATAAATATGTATATGTATGTATGCACATACACACACACACACACATGTATACATATGCATATATATATATATACATATATATATAGATATATATATATGTGTGTGTGTGTGTGTGTGTGTGTGTGTGTGTATATATATATATATTATGTATATATATATATTATGTATAATATATATATATGTATATATATATATATATATATGTATATATATATAT
>NC_134777.1:113828513-113831013 GCF_046742065.1 Oratosquilla oratoria | reverse complement strand
TCAAGATATACCAATAAGCCAATTATGGGAACACGGGTGAAGAGCAAAGTTATATCAAAACTAACTAGTTTAAAATCATAAGAAATTTCTAGATTATTCAAATAATTAACAAAATCAACATTATTTGTGACTTGGAGAAGAAGATATTGTACCCACTAAAGGACTCAAAATGGTAACAAGCCATTTGGATAAATTGTTAGTGACAGATCCTGTGGAACCGATGATGGGTCTAACTGGATGACCAGTTTTATGGGTTTTAAACAATATATACATGTAAGGCAAGGAAGAGGACAAAGAAGAAGATGTTTTATCAGATGTTCATGTCCTTTCAGAATCTTTGTAACACTACGAATAAACTCACTATTTACGGATTCAAGCGGGTCTTTGTCAGATTCAAGCGGGTTTTTAGTAAGTTTTATATATGTTTCACAATCTCCCAATAATGTTCCCAGATTTTCAATGTAATCTAATTTGTTAAGAATGGCAATGCAATTGCTTTTATCAGCTCTAGTAATGTGTAACTGTTCATCTATTTTTAACTCACAGTAAGACTTAAAAAACCTTTTAGGACAATTTGGAATACCATGTGCTGATAAAAAAAGCATATACATAACCCTTGCTGATGTTGATATTTTGAGTAGAGACATCACCAAATTTTTCTAAATTGCAAACCACTTTGGCCACGTCAACATAGTCAACTTCGTGTTGAGTTGCTGCGAAACTAAAACCATATCCTAAAGCACATGTTGTTGCACTATTTAAAGGTTTATCAGATTTATATATATATATATATATATATATGTATATATATATATATGTATATATATATATATATATATATATATATATATACATATGTATTTATATATATATAAATACATATATATATATATATATATATATATATGTATTTATATGTATATGAATACATATATATGTATATATACATATATGTATATATATATATATATATATGTACGTATGTATGTGCATATATACCGGGTATATGTATGTATTAAATTTTGGGAAAGTTGGAGACAACGGCCACTGTATTACATCTGAGATGTTCATCTATTAGTACTTCGCATAGCCCTCTCGCGCCCTCCTCTCTGTCTATTGTTCCAGAGAACTTCAGTCGCCGCAGCCATGATCTCCAGCACCAGCTATCACCAAGAACAGGAGGAAGAAGAATGGAGACCAGGAGGGAGTTGTAGCAGGAGTTTCGCCATTGAGGCTCTAAAACAATGCCTTTTGAGTGCTGCAAATACGCTTGGGAAGAAAGCCATTGAGGAATCCAGCGTCCAGGAGTGGTCCAGCACAGAATATTTCTGCCTTCCTGGCTCCCACATCAGCTTCAATGTAAAAAGGAAGCGTTCCCTCTCGTCCAGCGCTGAAGAAGTAGAAGAAAGCGCTCAGAAGAAGGTCAGATCCTCCGAAGAGGCCAGCGACGACTGGATCGAGGTCCGAGAGCTAGGCGAAGGCGCATTCGGCTCTGTCGTCTTGCTGAAGAACGCCTCTTCAGGAGCTTTCGTCGCGAAGAAGTCTGTCGAACTCGTCGACAGCAAGATCGACCAAGAAATCGAGGTTGAGGTCCAAGAGAGTCTTCAGCACCGCAACATTCTGCGGCTGTTGAGCTCAGAGAAGGACGAGACTCACCTCCATATTTACCTTGAATACGCCTCAGGAGGTGACCTGGAAGAGAAAATCGGGTCCTCCGGCTTGGACGAAGACACGTCCAGATTTTATTTCAAGCAACTCGTGTCAGGAGTCAAGTACATGCACGCACAATGCGTGGTGCATAGGGATCTAAAACCCCCAAACTTGCTCCTCGATGACAACGACGTTCTGAAAATTGCCGACTTCGGGTTTTCGGCCAAGATCGAAGACCCAGAGACATACCTCAGCGTAGTCTGCGGATCTTGGGCCTACGCGGCTCCCGAAATCTTTAAGCGGCGGTACAAAGGAGAACCCACCGACATGTGGTCGTGTGGAGTTATTCTCGTCAAGATGCTGAGCGGACGCGATCCGTGGGAAATGGCCAGGAAGTGCGACCCTCAATACCGACGTTGGGTGCAAAAGGACCACAAACTCCTCGACGGCAGACCCTGGAGTAACATCGGCAGTTCTGCCATGGACCTGATCAAAGGTCTTCTCAGCCCAAAACCAGCGGGCAGATCAACAATTCCAGACGTTGAGCAACATCAATTCGTTGCAAATTAAATTCTTTCAGGAAAAACAGTGAATTAAGACACTGTATCTATCAAGCATAAATACAAGAAAAATATCTTAAGATTATGATTACCATATTTGAATCTATTTTGGGATGAATAATCTATTGGATTGAATCTTAAGCAATTCGGTTGAAACTTTAAAACTACTATAAATCATTTTGAGATGAATAATTCATTGAATTGAATTTTAAGAAAAGTTGACACTTCAAAACAAGTATAAATCATTAAAAAGTACTGGGAGATTTCCCTCAGCTGAATAAAACTACTTG
>NC_134777.1:113806013-113818513 GCF_046742065.1 Oratosquilla oratoria | reverse complement strand
CGCACTCTGCGTCTTTCCAGAGAGTGTAAGTTAAAGTGCCTAAGCCTCTCTTTGTAAGGCAAATTTCTGAGTCCATGTATCATTTTGGTTATTCTTCTCTGTACTGATTCTAGTGAATTGATGTCCATTCTGTAGGACGGAGACCAAAACTGTACTGCATAGTCAAGGATGGGTCTAACTATCGCTAGATAGAGTTTAATAATTACCACTGCACTTCTATTCGTTACCGTCCTAGCAATGAATCCTAATGCTCTGTTAGCTTTATTCCTGGCGCTAGTGCACTGTTTCCTGGTTTTAAGGTCCGGATACACTAGAACTCCCAAGTCTCTCTCGCACTCAGTTTTCTCTAAAAGCGTCTTATCTAATCTGTATCTATTTTCGAGGTTGTGTAGCCCTACGTTCAACACGCTACACTTAGAGATATTGAAGTTAATTTGCCATTTCACCGACCATGTGAAAAATTTGTTAAGATCATCCTGCAGAATCTCTGCGTCGTCTCCTGACCTAATTAGGCGTCTTTTTATAGTGTCGTCCGCAAACTTACTAACATCACTATTATTCCCGTCGTCTAAGTCGTTTATGTACATAATGAAGAACAAGGGACCCAAAACCGAGCCCTGGGGGACCCCACTAGTAAAATTGCCCCACCCACTGTTTTCTGTTACTAATCCAAGCTCTAATTCATTCTAACACTATTCCTCCTATGCCATTGGCTTTGATTTTATTTAGTAGTCTCTGTTGTGGCACCTTGTCGAACGCTTTGCTAAAGTCAAGGTAAATAATATCGTAATTATCATTGTTATCTGAAGCCTTATATACTTTAGTGTAAAAAGATAGAAGATTAGTCACACAGGACTTACCCTTGGAGAAACCATGCTGTAAATCACGAATCAAATTATGTCTTTCGATGTGTTCTCTGAGTCTATTTACTATTATTGATTCAAGCATTTTTCCTACAACCGATGTCAAACTGATTGGCCTGTAGTTCCATATAGACGATCTATCTCCCTTCTTAAAAACAGGAACAACGTTTGCTTGCCTCCAAGCAGTAGGCACAAAACCAGTGTCTACTGATTTATTCAATATTTCAGTTAACTGGTCGCAGATTTCAAATCTAAACTCCTTTAGCATTTTCGGAAAATTTTCGTCTGGACCCGGGGATATTGTAGCTTTAGGTCTTTTAATCTGCTTGACTATATCTACTTTACTAATGCTGATATTAGATAGAATACTTTCTTCATCCCCTTTGAAAATAGGATCGCAGTCAAGTACTTTATCTAACCTTTCATTAGTAAACACCGATAGAAAATACTTGTTAAGCTCCTCATTCATTTTTCCTCCGATTCTAACATGACATTTTCATCGTTTTAATTGGTCCTATTCTTTCTTTCTTTTTTGTTCTATAGAGATGAAAGAAACCCTTTGGGTTGGATCTTGATTGACAAGCAACCTTAATTTCATAATTATGTCTCGCTGTACGTGTATTCTTTTTAACCAGCTATGCTATTTCGTTATATCTTGACCTAAGGTGTGTTTCCCCGTTTTTTATTTTTACGTAAAGTCCTCTTTTCATTCCGATCTCATGTTTCAATCTGTCCGTCATCCATTTGGGAGTATTACTATTTTTCCGTATTGACTTCAGGGGGATAAATGTGTTTTATGCATTAATACTAAAATCAGTTAGATTGCTATACATTTCTTCCAAATTGCTGACCTGTCTTTTGAGCCCTCGCCCCAAATGACCTGACCCAAGGTATGCATATTACCCTCCGTGTCCCGACCTCTAGTCATGACCTGACCCCCGGTCACGCACCGAGAGTCGACAATGTCCGAAACGTCCGCATGGCATTTCATATTAAATTTCAAATAAGCTTTTATATTGTCAAAGTTTGCCCTCCTAAAGTCTGGTACTTGGACGTTATTCGTACTTTTCAATTCCTCCCAAATAATATTAAATTTTATTTCTTGATGATCGCTAGAGCCTAGACTATCTCCCACTTTTACATTACTCATTAGGTGCTCATTATTAGTTGAAACTAAGTCCAGAGTATCTACTCCTCTCGCAGGGTCGGTAATCACTTGTTTTAGGAAGTTATCCTGCACCACATCTAGGAATTTCCTTGTTTCCTGATCTCCTATTAAAGTTTCCCAGTCAATGTTTCTATAATTAAAATCTCCCATTATCTCAACGTTTTTGTACTGGGATGCTCTGTGAATTTTATGAATCAGGGGATCAGTCTGCTCAATGCTGAGGTTAGGAGGTTTATACAAGACGCCAATAATAATTTTATTATTATAGCCTATAATATCTACCCAAATGGATTTCGAACAGTCCTCTTCCTTGATCGATTTGTTGATAATACAGTTTATTGTATTCTTAACGAAAAGTGCTACACATTCCCCCCTCCTGCCAGCCCTATCATTGTGAAAAACTTATATTCTTCTATTTCGATTTCCCGAAGGAAATGTTTATCGGCCATGTTGATCCAGGACTCAGTAATAGCTATAATATCGAAGTTCTCTACGCATGCTTTACCTCGCAGCAAATCAATTTTGTTAACTTTGCCTCTGCTATTTTTATAGTAAATTTTAAGTTTATCCTCCCTCCATCTGCTTTGGTGGTTCTTTTCACAGTCCCCCTCTAAGTTGTTTCTATTGCCTAAACTATATTCTGATACTTCCCCCCCTACTCCCACGTAATCTACCCGAAAAAAAAACCCTGTAGGATGCCTTCAGCAAGGAGCCGAAATAGTCTGGGTGACAAGTGCACCCCGTTCCTTGTATATAGATAGTTTCTACCGTAAAAGCGGTCCCAGTTGTCGACAAATGCCCATCTATTGGCCTTACAATGTTTTGTCAGCCAGGAGGAGGAAGAGGAGGAGGAGGAGGAGTGGGACGAGGAGAGAAAGAGGAAATGAGCAGTTACTCATTGGTGGTGTCTGAAAGAAAAAGGTTCAGAAAAGGAAAAAATGGAAAAGTATAAGGAAAAGAATAACAAAACAACAAAAGTCCAGAGAGCTAAAAAGGAAACGCTAATCAAACAAATGAGAGGAGAAGAGAGAGGAAGGGGTAATAAGGCAACAGATGGATGAAATCGAATAAAAAAAAATCAGGATTGGGAAGAATAAAACCTACGACTCGGTGGAAAAAGAGAATCAGGTGAGAGAGGAAAAGAGAATAAAGAGTAAAAAAGAGGAAGTGAGAGGTGGAGAGCAAAAGTGAAAGGGGGAAAAAAACAAAGCAAATAAGGGAAAATGTAGAAGGGGGAAGACGACATAAAGGAACAAACGACGAAGAAAAAGAAATAGAGAGAGAAAAGACGAATGAAGTAGAAGAGGAGAATGCAAGTGGGAACTGAGGTAAAGAAAACGGGGCATATGAGAGTTGTATGTAGCAGCAAGAATTGAAAATGGGAAGAAGAAGAAGAAGGGAAAAAGTACAGTAACATGAAAGATAAAGAAAGAACGAAAACCTGGTTTGAAGGAACAGAAGAGACAAAGAGAAATGGATGTGAAAGAAATGTGAGAACAAAATTCAAGAAAAAGAAAAATATGAAAAATAAAACGAAGCCAATGAAATGATAAGCTAGACAAATGAGGAAAGGGAAAAGACGAGAGAGGGGTTTGATAAAGATGGTGAAAAACGAAATGTTAATTCCCGTATTCCAACCGGTTTTGCAGAGGGAGAACTGATGCAAGGCATCGTCACGTGACCACCAGGAACACTCGTCTCATTTGCTTTTTGATTCCCATGTACAGAAACCCACGATGTTGAACATAGGCAACATTCTGGCCTAGCCATGGGTCGTCCTCTTACTGCCGTGCTGGCAAGCTTACACATTTAAATGCTTGAAACAGAAGGATATATGACAATGATAGGTAGGAATAGCAAATGGTCAAGATATGTTGATGACATAAATTGTGCCTAAAGAAAAAGAAATGAGCAACAAAGTGAAGAGGTTAAACAGCATAAATGAAAATAGTGATCAACAGAAAAATGCATTTTTTAGACACTATATCCATATATTAGTTAAAAGTTTAAAATTTTCAGAACATCAATGAAGAGATCTATATTAATTTTCATTCACGACATAATGACAGAACTAAAAGGTATGACAATAGGTTCCTTTCACAGAGAGTTCCACATATACAGTAAAGAATTTCTAAAAGATGAATTGAAATGCACCACAGACTTCTATCAAACTTAGATGTCCAAAAGCTCTCCCAAGCAAATTGAGAAAGAAATCCAAGGAGAAAACTCAAAAGGTAAAAATAAAAATCATATATATGATTAAGGTCAAGTCCCTCCCAAGCATATCAATAAAACGCCACAAAACCAACTATGCAATAAAACTCAACAAAGCCAAGCGTAGGATAAAACCCAACAAACCTAAACATGCGGAATTACGTCACAACAAGAGGCCGGAGGCTCTAATGCCACGTCCACACGGTCGAGCACTGCCCGTCGGGCACGAGGGCTTTGCTCGACAACTAGCAATTTCAGCGGGCAAACCATCAAACTGTCCGTTCCCGGCGCCATTTGCGGGCAGTGGATGGAGGGCTGACATCGCTGCCAAACGCACGAGGTGAGGTGTGAGCAAACTTAGCAAACCCGCTCAGTACAGACCGAAGTTACCTTCTCCACCATGTCCGCACCTAGTACTAGTGTGTACTGGTCGCGACAAGACGTGCTATTGGTGCTATGCTTTTCCTCATATTTCTGTCTTGCCTTTGTATATATGGCTCCACTTTCGAAAGGAGAACAGAAAAGCTGCGTATGTTCATTTTCATGTAATTGCAAAACAATTGTTCATTTTCATCCTGCAGTTCACGTAGGATTATCACTGAGCTTTCCATTAAATCACGTCTTTGTAACCACTCCCGGCATCAGACATGTCTCCGTGATTTCTTTTTCTTTTTAATGCAGGCAGCAATTATAATGCTGCAAAGTGCTACCTTCTTTCCAAGTATGGCGGGAACCATGGTTATCGTACCGCACTGAACCATTCCCTCCCAACCTCTGCTTGTGACCAATAACCTCCAACCACCATCGTCAGCCGTGTGGACACTTCGCGGGCAGAGTCTACGGACTTTGCCCGGTAAGGGGAAAGTCTGCCAGGCACAGCTCGACCGTGTGGACGCGGCATAACAAGCATGGGA
This sequence comes from Oratosquilla oratoria, assembly GCF_046742065.1. Lineage (NCBI taxonomy): Eukaryota > Metazoa > Arthropoda > Malacostraca > Stomatopoda > Squillidae > Oratosquilla > Oratosquilla oratoria. The sequence goes on along the minus strand of NC_134777.1, from coordinate 113,813,354 downwards.
CAATTCGTTGCTACCCAAGTTACCCGGTAACCTCCCCAGTTACCCGATAACCTGCTCACAGTACACCGGGAACCTCACCCAATCACCCGTTAACCTCACCCAGTAACCTTTATCCTCACCCAGAGAAGAGAAAATTAGAAAGACAAAAATAGAGAATCAAAAAGAATTGTACCAATCACCGGAGAAATTCCTTACCCTAACCATTGAGAAAGAATATCTCAAGACACTAACGAAGGGTTCTTGTACCCAAAATAACAATCAATGAAAAAGGCCTACCTAGAGTAAAGTCATCAACTTCCTTTCAAATGAGAATAAGACAATAATAAGATATATGGAAAATACACTTAAGAAAATAATAAGTGCACAGCTAGTCATCATATCTATGCCTGTATATACACAAACACACCTACAAACATACATATATGTATATATATATAAATATATATATATATATATATATACATATATATATACAATATACATAATATATATATATACACGTATATATTAGTATATGTATAAATATATATATATATATATATATATATATATATATATATATATATATATATATAGGTTGAGACATTCTGACAGGTTGACGTAAGCGGAATGGGAAACACAGGAGTCTTAATCTTGAACAAACTCAAGACTAAGATTCCTGTGTTTCCCATTCCGCTTACGTCATATATATATATATATACATATATATATGTATATACTGTATATATATATATATATATATATATATATATATATGAACACACACACACACACACATATATATATATATATATATATGTATATACAAATACATATATGCATATATACATACTGTATATATATATATATGTATGCATATATATGTATATATATATATATATATATATATATATATATATATATAAATATATATATATATATATATATATATTTGTATGTACGCATGTATGTATGTGTATATATACCGGGTATATGTATGTATTAAATTTTGGGAAATTTGGAGACAACGGCCACTGTATTACATCTCAGATGTTCATCTATTGGTACTTCGCATAGCCCTCTCGCGCCCTCCTCTCTGTCTCTTGTTCCAGAGAACTACAGTCGCCGCCTCCATGATCTCCAGCACCAGCTATCACCAAGAACAGGAGGAAGAAGAATGGAGATCAGGAGGGAGTTGTAGCAGGAGTTTCGCCATTGAGGCTCTAAAACACTGCCTTTTGAGTGCTGCAAATACTGTGCTTGGGAAGAAAGCCATTGAGGAATCCAGCGTCCAGGAGTGGTCCAGCACAGAATATTTCTGCCTTCCTGGCTCCCACATCAGCTTCAGTGTAAAAAGGAAGCGTTCCCTCACGTCCAGCGCAGACGAAGTGGAAGAAAGCGCTCATAAGAAGGTAAAATCCTCCGAAGAGGCCAGCGACGACTGGATCGAGGTCCGAGAGCTAGGCGAAGGCGCATTCGGCTCTGTCGTCTTGCTGAAGAACGCCTCTTCAGGAGATTTCGTCGCGAAGAAGTCGGTCGAACTCGTCGACTTCAAGATCGACCAAGAAATCGAGGTTGAGGTCCAAGAGAGTCTTCAGCACCGCAACATTCTGCGGTTGTTGAGCTCAGAGAAGGACGAGACTCACCTCCATATTTACATGGAATACGCCTCAGGAGGTGACCTGGAAGAGAAAATCGGGTCCTCCGGCTTGGACGAAGACACGTCCAAGTTTTACTTCAAGCAACTCGTGTCAGGAGTCAAGTACATGCACGCACAATGCGTGGTGCATAGGGATCTAAAACCCTCCAACTTGCTCCTCGATGATAACGACGTTCTGAAAATTGCCGACTTCGGATTCTCGGCCAAGATCGAAGACCCAGAGACATACCTCAGCGTAGTCTGCGGATCTTGGGCCTACGCGGCTCCCGAAATCTTCAAGCGGCGCTACAAAGGAGAACCCACCGACATGTGGTCGTGTGGAGTTATTCTCGTCAAGATGCTGAGCGGACGCGATCCGTGGGAAATGGCCAGGAAGTGCGACCCTCAATACCGACGTTGGGTGCAAAAGGACCACAAACTCCTCGACGGCAGACCCTGGACTGACATCGGCAGTTCTGCCATGGACCTGATCAAAGGTCTTCTCAGCCCAAAACCAGCGGGCAGATCGACAATTACAGACGTTGAGCAACATCAATTCGTTGCAAATTAAATTCTTTTAAGGAAAAACAGTGAAGACACTGTAGCCATTAAGCTAAGTACAAGAAAAATATCTTAATATTATCATTACCATATTCGAATCTATTTTGGGATGAATAATCTATTGGATTGAATTTTAAGTAATTCGGTTGAAACTTTAAAACCACTATAAATCATTTTGAGATGAATAATTCATTGAATTGAATTCTAAGTAAAGTTGAAACTTTAAAACAAGTATAAATCATTAAAAAGTACTGGGAGATTTCCCTCAGCTGAATAAAACTACTTGTATACATATATACATACATACATACATACATACATACATACATACATACATACATACATACATACGTACATGCATACATACACACACACACACACACACACACACACACACACACACACACACACACACACACACACACACACACACACACACACACACACACACACACACACACACACACACACACACATATATATATATATATATATATATATATATATATATATATGCAGAGTCCACTAGGAAAAGGAAAAACACACGGAGTCCGAGCGCTTTCGTGATATATTCACATTATCAAGGAGTATAGAAAAATGAAAAAAAAAAAATGGAGATACAGAGTATAGATAGGACGAGAGAGGCATTTACCCTCCTCTCCGAAGCCAACTAATGTCGCATCATATGTCCACTTTTACTCGGCTCATGATCGGAAGACAAAACTTTCTGTCTTTAGTTCTATGTTTCTTAGAGCTTACAGGATATGTAGCCCCGAATTTTTGGATAATGAGCTGAGGAAGATATATAGCATAGCTTCTGAATTAAAATATCCAAAACACGTAGTAGAAACTTTTCATAAAATGGCTTACAAAACTTTCCATAACACCTCACACGAAAGGAAATTATTTGACAAAAAGAACCTTTTGGTTCTTCCTTACAGTGAGAAATTAGTTGGTCTGCCTAATATTCTCAAACAATTCAACATCAACTTGGTTTTCAAAAATAATAATACTATAAAAAGTAAGCTCATTAAAAATTGGCCTGAAGTAAATGAGGGTTGTGTTTTCTCTATTCCATGCCTTAAATGTAAAAAGTAGGATAAATCAGCACAAATATAGTAAAAGGGGTGAGCAAAGTTCCAGTGGCCTTTTTATCCATGTAAGAGACCACAACCATCCTATTGACTGTGATAATTCTAATGTAATGATTTCTTGTAGATCTTTATTAGAAAGAAACATTATCGAATCTAGTCACATTAAGCAAACCTTTGACAATAATATTAATTTAAGTTTAGGATTATATAAACTTAATGATTTTATTATTGATAAAATTGTAAAAAATTCTCCAAGTGTTACTAGGCCGGGGTGACGTAACGTCATGTGACTAAACGTCCTTATAAGTAAACATACGTCTCGACCTGATTATGAAGCATCTTGTGTGTCCTTCCCATGTTCCTAGTTTGTCTACTACTTTATGTATGTATATATCCACCTATGTCTCTGTAACTGTGTATTCCTTGATAATGTCTTAAATAGACGAAAACGTTCGGACTAAGCTTATTTCCCAGTGATTTTTTCTGCATATATATATATATATATATATATATACATATAAATATATATATATATACATATATACATTATATACATATATACATTATATATATTTATATATATGTGTGTTTGTATGTGTGTGTGTGTGTGTGTGTGTGTGTGTGTGTGTGTGTTTATATATATATATATATATATATATATATATATATATATATATATATATATATGCAAAGAAATCACAAAACATACGTGAAGAACTATTTTTGCAGAAACTACCGGGAAATTGAAAAAACGGATACCGAAAGTTTTCGTCTATTAAGACATTTTCAAAAGTACAGAAAAGCAATACAGAAAGAAACAATATATACATAAGAATACAGAGGATATTCGGAAAGGTCCCATGTTACATATTATCACACACAATTTTGTCAATAATATATTTGTACAATTGAAATAAATCCAAACTCAAGTTCATGTTATTTCCAAAATTTCTTTTTATGAAACAAGATTCAATAATCTTTCTTTCTATAATATTATTACAATAAGTAATTATTTTAGAATTTCCCAGTCAATATAATGACCATAATCCCTTTGGTGGACAAATAATCCACTGGACACTTGCCCCGTTCTAATACTATATTCGGAAAGGTCCCATGTTACATATTATCACACACAATTTTGTCAATGACAAAATTGTCCAATTTAAATGAACCCAAACTCAAGTTCATGTTATTTCCAAAATTTCTTTTTCTGAAACAAGATTCCATAATATTTCTTTCTATAACATTATTACAAGAAGTAATTATTTTAGAGTTTCCCCAGTCAATATTATGACCATAATCCCTTTGGTGGACAAATAATCCACTGGACACTTGCCCCGTTCTAATACTATATTTATGTTGGCTTATTCTTTTATCTAAACATTTGCCTGTTTGGCCTATATAAATAAAATCACATTTTTTACATGGTATGTTATAAATACAACCTTCTTTACTTCTTAAAGAATTTTTAATTAACAGGCTCATAATGTTATTATTGTTTTTAGATACTATCTGGATACCAAATTTAAAAAAAAAATGCTAGGAAGATTGATGAGATTTTCGTGGTACGGAATTGTTAACATATCTTTATAATTAAATTCTTTGACCTGCGAAGTATTAAGAAAAAAATTCCTAGCTTTGATTTTTGTTTTATCAATCAGATGCTTTGGATATTTTAAATTTTCTCCAATATCATAGATAAGTTGTATTTCTTGATCCAAAAACTCAGGGGAACAAATTCTATAAGCTCTCAGGAACATTGAAGAAAAAACTGACAACTTGGATTTTTGACTGTGATACGAGTAAAAATGAATGTACGAAACGACATTGCTCAGCTTCCTGTAAACGTCAAATTTAAAATATCTTCCACATCGGTGAATATTTACATGTAAAAATGATAAAATATTATTTTCTTCTACCTCTACTGTGAATTTAATGGAAAGATTATTGAATCTTGTTTCTTAATAAGAAATTTTGGAAATAACATGAACTTGAGTTTGGGTTTATCTAAATTGTACAGTTTTATTATTGACAAAATTGTGTGTGATAATTTAACATAGGACCTTTCCGAATATCCTCTGTCTCCTTATGTATATATTGTTTCTTTCTGTATTGCTTTTCTGTACCTTTAAAAATGTCTTAATAGACGAAAACGTTCGGTATCTGTTTTTTCAAATTGTGTGTGATAATTTGTAACATAGGACCTTTCCGAATATCCTCTGTCTCCTTATGTATATATTGTTTCTTTCTGTATTGCTTTTCTGTACCTTTGAAAATGTCTTAATAGACGAAAACGTTCGGTATCTGTTTTTTCAATTTCCCGGTGGTTTCTGCATATATATATATATATATATAATCACGAAGAACCCACAATCGGAATAAAAGGAAACTTTACAAGAAAATGTAACTTCTATATTTCGGCTAATAGCTATAGCCCTCTTCAGGAAAGTACAGATTACAAGAATTTGCAAAGACATAAGTACAATTGAGATGTGAGTAGAAGGGGAACACGAAGAGCTAGAACAGGACGATCCGTCACGCAGGGCGGAGTCAGAGGTGAGGGGATGTGTGGGGTGGAGGTATATGATCAGGAGGGCAGCGGGCTGGAAGTGAGGTCAGGAGGGCGATCATTCTTAACCAAGCGGCTCACAGCTAGCCGTGAGATTATGTCCGGGGACCATTGACCTTTGGAGATGTTCAAGTTCGGAAATTCTTCGATTAAGGCTGATTCAACCATTTTTCTCCTAAAACTACAGCTGAACTTAAACAAATTTTTTTGGCCTTGTTCCGGTCAAGACTGTGATTTTTAGTACTGACGTGTGGGAATACAGCGAAATTTTCCTGGGCATACCTGATGGATCTTTTGTCCCTCCATTAACCTGGTGTTAAGATCCCTTCCGGTTTGACCAAGGTACACCAAATCACAATTTTTACAAGGAAGGCTATACACTCCTGGGGACTCATTTCCCTTAAATCTTTGTTGAACATTAACAATGTGTTTATGAACCGTGTTAGGATAATGGTAGGCAACTGTGAGCCGCTTGTTGATAATTGATATAAAAGAAGAACTGATGAAGTTAAAATAGGGGAAGCCGCTCTGAGGGCCTGATTCAAGAACCATGACGGGTATGCCAAATTCAAAAGTTGCCTTTTGATGAGGTCAATCTCCCGGTCCAAGAATCTGGGATTACAAAAGGCAACTTTTGAATTTGGCATACCCGTCCTGGTTCTTGGATCAGGCCCTCAGCAAGGCTAGAGCCAGCCACCTTCAAAATTCTGTTCCCACCACACAACCCTCTTTTAAAGACGTTATAAAAATCCCCTATTGTAACTTTTTATATTCTTCTCCTTCATCTTCTTCTTCATCATCTTGTTCTTCTTCTTTTTCTTCTTCTTCCTCTTCTTCTTCTTCTTCCTCTTCTTCTTCATCTTCTTCTTCGTCTTCTTCTTCTTCCTCGTCTTCTTCTTCTTCTTCTATTTCTTCTTCTTCCTCTTTTATTTCTTCTTCTTCATCTTCTTCTTTTTCTTCGTCTTCTTCTTCCTCTTCTTCTTCTTCTTCTTCGTCTTGTTCCTCTTCTTCTTCTTCTTCTTCTTCTTCTTCTTCTTTTCTTTTTGGTTTTATTTTCTTTCATTCTTCCATTCTTTTTTCTTCATATTTTTCGTTCATTATTTTCTTCTTGTTTCTCGTTTTCTATATCTTTTTCCACTCTGATTCCCCGCCTACTCATTTGTCCTGGCCGCCAGTTGTAGCCCTCTCCACCGCTCAATCTTTGTTCAATCTCTACCCAATCCTTGCTGTATTTCCTCTGCTCCTAGTCCTTCTCAACAACTGATCTATCGCTTCCTTACCTTTCATTTCATATGATTTATCTAATATTTTCATTTTTTTTTCTTTTATTCTAATACATAACCTTCGTGGCTTTGCCTTCTTCATGAAACACGTCGTTTTCTTATCTCTCGTTCAGTATCGTTCTTAGCTGATGAATATCGACAAGTGCCTGTAATGTTTATGTTCCTGGAGTGTTAGCCATCTACTGACTCCCATAAGTGGTCGAGACAGTCGTAACT
>NC_134777.1:113716013-113801013 GCF_046742065.1 Oratosquilla oratoria | reverse complement strand
AAAATGGCTCTGGTAATTAGAAAAATGGCTCTGGTGATATTGAAAAAAAGAAAAAGAAAAATGGCTCTGAAAAAAAAAGTATTTTTTCTCTGATATATATATGTTACAGTAAGAACACGTACCTAGGGATTACGCGTAATCCCTGAATGTTTCAGTGAATACGCGTAATCCCCGTTTCACTCAGGGATTTCACGTAATCACTGAATTTTCCCGTGATTACGCGAAATCCCTGAATTACGGTCCCAGTAATTACGCGTAATCCCTGATGCTCATTTGATCATCAATGCCAACGTTGCGACGATCATATTAGTAAGTAACTAGATCAAAAATAAGATTAACATTATCTTATTTCATTTTATTTTACTTCATTTTTTTCATTTAATTTCATTTTATTGGTCAAACAGTCAGTTAGTTAAAACTCTCTCTCTCTCTCTGTCTCTCTCTCACACATACAGAATTTTATCGGTCAAACAGTCAGTTAGTTAAAACTCTCTCTCTCTCTCTCTCTCTCTCTCTCATACACACACAAACACACGTGAGCGCACACATGCACACACACACACACACACACACACACACACACACACACACACACACACACACACACACACACACACACACACACACACACACACACACACACACACACACGTTTGTGCATCGGCTGCTTCACGACGACGCCTTTTGATTTCTTTGATGCGTTCTGCAACTCTGTGGTTTTCAGGGCTCTCAACATTGTAGGCAGATGGTGTTGCCGTGGGCGAGGAAGGTCCTGTGGGTAGATGAAGGATTTCAGCTGTCATTGGCTGACTTGTCACATTGTCACCAGTGTATTATGTTGTAGTGCTGCCATGTTCGACTGGGAGCAGAAGATCCTGTGTCACATCATGTGTTGATGTTTCATGACTTGTAGCTTGTATCTGGTTTGCAAGACCATCAGTTTGGGAGAGAGAGTTGTCATTGTCAGATTGTGGCCTGATTGGTGTGACAGCAAGAAGACCCTCCTCAGTCTCCATCCGAGCAATCACTTCCATGAGCAAAGACGAAGTAGTAAGTCCTACACGAGCCTCACAGCCAAAGATTGCAGAATATGGAGAGCACTTTATCCCGGAATGGAGAGCACTGTTTTTGTGGAGCAAAGAAATCTGCTGGGAAGAGATGACAGTAAAGGGTGGAGACGGCTCTTGGGGAAACGCTCTACTTGAGATGATTACTGACCATACAATGACACAGTGGATACAGGAGAATACTAGGTATAGAAATGAAGAAGAACCATCGAGACTAGACCTAATAATTGCATCTGAACCTAGAATGGTGGGCAAGATTTAATATAAAACACCAATAAGTAAAAGTGACCACATATTGATTGAACTGGAACTAAATGAGAAAAAATACATGAAAAGAAATGAACAATATAGAAAAGGAAGAATGATGTATGAAAAAACAAACTTTGATAAAATAAGAGAATTATTTAAAAAAATGGGAAGGAATATACAAAGAAGAAACAACAGTGGAAGAGAAATGGAATTTTTTGACAAAAATTTATAAAAAAGGAGTGGAAAAGTATGTCCCAAGACAAAAACAGGAAAAAGAACATGTAAAATGCTGGTACAACAAAAGTTGTAGGGAGTTAAAAGACAAAAGAGACAAAGCTTGGACCAGATGGGAAAAAAGACAGAAGGCCTGAAAATGGAAAATGTATACCTGTTATAGAAATGAATATGTACAAACGTGCAGAGAGGAAAAGAGAAAATAAGAAAAAGATGTCATAGAAAAGCGTAAAGATCAACCAAAACTATTTTACAGATTTGTAAACAACAAACTGAAAAACAAACAAGATTTGGAGAAATTAAGACAAGGAGTTGAATACACAGAGGAAATTGAAATGGCGGAAATTATGAACAAACATTTTAAATCAGTGTTTACAAGGGAGAACATACAACCTGAAGAGATCGAATGGAAAGAGAAAGTCCCACCCCCAATGAAAGAAATAGAAGTAACAAAGAATGAAATATTGAAACATCTGAGTAATCTTGATGTCAGAAAATCGCATGGACCAGATGAAATAGCAAACTGGATTTTGAAAGAATGCAGGAATGAACTGGCAGACAAAATACATAGCATAATAAACAGTTCCTTGAAAGAAGGAAAAGTTCCAGAAGATTGGAAAAAAAACAAATATAGTACCTATATATAAAGGAGGAAATAAAGAAGACCCTACCAACTATAGACCAGTCTCTCTAACAAGTACAATAGCAAAAATTTGTGAAAGAATTGTCAAAAGTAGATGGGTAAAATATTTAGAAAAAAAAAACGTGCTAAATCCAAGGCAATTTGGATTCAGACAAGGACGATCATGCGTCACCAATTTAATATGTTTCTATTCAAGGCTAATAGATATAATACAAGAAAGAGATGGATGGGCTGATTGTGCATTTCTAGACCTAAAGAAAGCTTTTGACAAAGTACCACATAAGAAGTTGCTTAAGAAATTAGAAACTGAAGGAGGAATACAGGGCAAACTGCTTAATTGGATGGAAGTCTTTTTGCAAGAAAGAAAAATGAGAGTAGTGATAAGAGACAAACACTCAAAATGGGATGAAGTAATAAGCGGTGTTCCACAAGGAACAGTTCTGGCCCCAATAATGTTTGCTATATATATTAATGATATGGATGAAGGAATAGAAAGCTATATGAGCTTCTTTGCAGATGATGCAAAACTACTGAAAAGAGTGAACACGGAAGAAGATTGTGAATCACTACAGAGTGATCTAAATAAAGTACAGGAATGGAGTAGGAAGTGGGAGATGGAGTTCAATACAAAAAAAGTGTAGTATAATGGAATTTGGAAAAAGCAAAAACAGAATAACAGGATCATATAAATTGGGAGAAGGAATAAAAAAAAGTAGAAAATGAGAAGGACCTGGGAGTCATTGTTATGAATAATATGTCACCTGAGAAACATATAAATAAGATTTTTGGAGAAACTTATCATTTAATAAGAACAATCAAAGTTGCATTTACATACCTGGATGAAGAAATGGTGAAGAAAATTCTAATCACCCTGATAAGACCAAGATTGGAATATGCAGCAACGATATGGTCACCAAGTGCAAAAAAATGTATAAAAAAACTTGAAAGAATACAAAGAGCAATTACAAAACTGGCACCAACACTCTCAAAACTATCATATGAAGAGAGACTAGCAAAACTTGAACTACAGACACTAGAGCAAAGAAGAGAGAGAGGAGAATTGATAGCTATTTACAGAATCATGAAAGGCATAGAAATTACTGATAGAGAGAATCTGATAAAATGGGATGATAGAAATACAAGAGGACACGGAAAGAAAATAAAAAAAGACAGCTATAGAAGAGATCTGAAAAAGAACAGCTTTCCTCACAGAGTAATAGACAGTTGGAACAAGTTAGATGAGAAAGTGGTGTGTGCAAAAACAATACATGAATTTAGAAATAGTTTAGATAAAATGAGATATGAAGACGGGACACCACGAGCATAGCTCCCCTTCCCGTAAAATACAACTAGGTAAATACAACTAGGTAAATACACACACACACACACAAAAGCAAAACTTGAACTACAGACACTAGAGCAAAGAAGAAAGAGAGGAGATTTGATAGCTATTCACAGAATTATGAAAGGCATAGAAATTATTGATAGAGAGAATCTGATAAGATGGGATGATAGAAATACAAGAGGACACGGAAAAGAAAATCAAGAAAGACAGCTATGGAAGAGATGTGAAAAAGAACAGCTTTCCTCACAGAGTAATAGACAGTTGGAACAAGTTTGATGAGAAAGTGGTGTGTGCAAAAACAATATATAAATTTAAAAATAGTTTAGATAAAATGAGATATGAAGACGGGACACCACGAGCATAGCTCCCCTTCCCGTAAAATACAACTAGGTAAATACACACACACACACACACAGACACACACACACACACACACACACACACACACACACACACACACACACACACACACACACACACACACACACACACACACACACACAGTTGCATGCAGGATTCGAACCCACTGCACTCGGCCATCCGTAGATTACCGTAACAGCGCCCTAGACCACTACACCACAGAAACTGTAAGATCCTTGAAACCTGGAATCGAACTGATTCCCGAGGGAAGGAAGATCACTTATTTCGGCGATCCGAATACCTGTTTTACTCAAGGACCAAGCTCACCAGTGGTAAGAGGTAAGGACCGGAACGAATCCCTTACACGCTTATCGCCATTGTCACTATGAGAGAAATTCGCTAATAGCAGCGACATAAATCCGATAATTTTTATGATAGTTACATGCAGGGTTCGAATCCTGCATGCAACTGTCATAAAAATTATCGGATTTATATCGCTGCTATTAGCGAATTTCTCTCATATATATATATATATATATATATATATATATATATATACATATATATATATGTATATATATACATATATATATAAATATATATATATATATATATATCACAACAAAGATATGTCGTAGTACATTTGTAAAATAATACTGATGACCCACTTTCGGAGGAGAATAAGCGAAGATATAGAGATCTGTATATTTCGATCACTTACTGTGATCCTCTTCAGCAGATATGAGTTACAAAGTACAGAACAATGTGTATTTATGTGTATGTATCACAGTAAGTGATCGAAATATACAGATCTCTATATCTTCGCTTATTCTTCTCCGAAAGTGGGTCATCAGTATTATATATATATATATATATATATATATATATATATATAAACTCAAAATATCCTTACAACAAAGTGATTGTATTTAAGTCTAATGCTTTATTGCTTGTTCATCATATGCGCCAGAATTTTATGCAGGATAACTTCGCTTACACAATCAAATTTGTTAATCTTGCTGCCTGGGGTTTTTGGTCAAGTATATCTAACATGCCGTAAGTTATCAGACATATCTCTATTAATGCAATTATTTTTTTTCATTAATTACTTCCAAGTATCAGTCATTTTGATTCATTTTTTTTTTCTTTATCAGTCATTGATCTCGATGTGTTGTTTCAAACATTGCCCAAATGTTTCCGATGCGCGTAGGGCAGAGGTGTGAGAGGTGGGGAGGGGTTGAATGACAGAGTAATGGGTGATGGCCGACGACTGTTCTTGGTTCAAGACGCGTCACGCGATTTAGTTGTTCAACAGCAGTCGCGTCGTTGTCTTTGACCCCAACCCCCCTCGCATCGCATCGCTTCGCTTTTTGTGGTGCGAGTCGCTAGCTCCGACTGCAAGTATGGCTGCTTCATCCTGTCCTACGCCTCCGCAAGGTAGGTTTCGAATGGTAGGATATGTTGTAGTATCCTATCAACTTTTCCCATATATAAATAAATAAATATATATATATATATATATATATATATATATATATATATATATATATATGCGTGAATGAACATACGGAATCTAGCGTTTTTCTTATCGATATTACTGATAGTAAATTTTGCTTCTTCGTAGAGGCAAAACATCTATTATCATCTACTAACAAGAAATTAATCCGAGCTTAAGCAGCGGTCGTTTTCATTACTAAATGTATCCGAGTTCCTGCCCACTTTCACGAATATAAAAACTGACGACCCTTTCAACCCATCAAGAGGATTTCACATTCGATTATATCGAAGGAAGCTCAGGCACCAAAAGGAAGTGAAACTCGAAGAACGTTTTTTCTTGAAGAGCAAATTAGAACTCTTCAAGAACGAGTGGTCTTCCTACACCATTTCCGAAAGACCTACGACAAAATATTGTGGCCGGGTTTGGAGACACCCTCTTGCAGTTCCAACGTTCTGTTGACACAAGAATCCTGAAAAAGGCCTCCATTCCAGCGTTTCCCGACCTTTTCCGACCATAGACCCCTCTTTGTCACGTCTAAGCAGTCCAGCACCCCTATCTTGTTATCAGAAGGATAAAAGAAAGTGAAGTGTACTGCTTGATGATTTATTTTCTTGATTCCTTAGAACGGAAACAAATTGACAATGTTGTTTGTAGAAGAAATAAAAACACCCTAGAAAAATAAAATGGCATGGAAAAAATCAAATATGCACAACTAGGTAATCAGTGATACATATATATCAATGTGGTTTTTGTGTGCATCACTTCCCAGCAACCCCCCCCCGTATAATTAATTTCGGCACCCCATGTTGGGAAACGCTGCTCCGTTCTCTTTGGTCCTACTCAACTTCCCTAAAGAGAAGGATATCGTCATCAACTTAACCGACTGTACCCACACCAATGACCAAAATTGTTCTGTTGAAACTGAGATTAAACTGACACACCCTATAGAGTCAAGGTCAACAGCAGAAAAGGACGGAATTAAAAATCCAACTTGAAAACATCCTCTCTTGAAAAAAACTAGGCATTCTCCACTTTCTCCCTAATTTACTTGCTGTTATTTTTAGCATGGTGGACAGTGGGAGGATCCACGTATATAAGCACATTAGTTCAAATCTTCTGTGGAATCTCTGAAGAGGGATTTTTATACCCGAAACGTTAGATTGAAAAAAAACTATCAAGCTGTCTCCTGAGTTCTTTCCTACATAAGAAGGAGACTGCAAGAGACCATAAGGCCTACACTAGGCAGTTCAAATTGTCCATTACCACCTATCATACCTATCCATAAAAATTATCTAACTTTCTCTTAAAACAACCGATAGTTTCAGCGTTCACTATATGGTTACCAAGTTTATTCCAATCGTTGACCACTCTATTGGTAAACCAGTTCTTGTCTATTTCCTTCTTAAACCTAAATTTATCCAATTTAGATTCATTACTGCGAGTTCTACCCTGTTGCCTTAATATGATGCCCTTGCCTGCATCACTCGTTAGAGCCCTTGACCCACTTACAAAGAAAGGACATGGCGACAGACCATTTGGTCCATAGCTAGGCCGGATGTGAGAATAGATGAATAGATCAAAATAATAAACAGATAAGTAATGAATAATAATACATATACCAAATGCTTTTTCCCTCTTACAAGGGAACAAGGGAGGTACCCAAAAAAGAAAGGTATAAATACCACTCCCACTCATTCCAACTCCACATACTCCACTCCCATCCACCCCTTTCTCTCCCTTTTGGGTCCTGGATGACGGGTCATCCCTGCATCTCACCCACTGTCCTGGGTCAGAAGCAGTGTAGCAAGACACAGCACGTCCACAGCAAGGCCGCATCATTAAATCGGGGACACCCACTCTTCGTCCCCTTATGCAGAAATGGAGAAGACGATGAGAAATCCCTTTGGGCTGCGTCAATAATAATAATAAACAGATGAATAATTAGTTATAATAAATAGATTAATAGTTATAATAATAGTAATAATCAGTTATGATAAATATAAAATGAACAGATAGATAATAATGAATATATGAAAAAACGAAATAAAATAGATGGCAGGCAGTGCAGCATATTCCTTAGGTGTTTCTCTAAATGAATCATAACTGTACTACATTGCACTGCCTCCGCAGAAAATTTATTCCATTTATTTACTACATGGTTGGCGAAGTTGTTTCTACCCACTTCCAAATTAGATCTACTTCCTGGCATTTTGAGACAATTATTTCTTATCTGATTCGCATTCAACGTGAAAATATAGCCACTTTTTACGCCGTCTTCCTATTGAAATCATAAAGACCTGTATCAAATCATCCCTGAGTTTATTTTCTTTTTTTCTTTTTTCTTTTAGGGAGAATAGATTCATATGTTTTATTCGATTTTCGTATGATTTATTTTTGATTTTTGGAATCAGTTTTGTGGCTCGCCGTTGTACTTTTTCCAATATGTCAATGTCTTTAATAAGATTCGGTGACTACAGAAACAGCATATTCCAAATGTGGACGAACTAACAATTCATGTATCTTATTAATGACTGATGGACTTTTAGAATCAAAAGATCTCGCAATCAGCCCTAGAATCTTATTTTCTCTCCCTGAGATGGAAATACACTGTTTAGAAGAGTGTAAATTAAGTTGTCTAACCTTGTCCTCGTAAGATAAATTTCTGAGCCCATGTATCATTTTGGCCATTCTCCTCTGTACTGATTCTAGTGAATTGATATCCTTTCTATATGACGGAGACCAAAACTGAACCGCATAGTCAAGGGTCTAACGCCAGATAGAGTTTGATAACTACCTTTACACTTTTATTTGTAATGAAACCTAATGCTCTGTTAACTCTATTCCTGGCGCTAATACACGGTTTCTTGGATTTAAGGTCAAGTCTCACTAGCACTTCCAAGTCTCTCTCGCATTCGGTTTTCACCAAAAATGTATTATCTAAGTTTTGAATATATATATATATATATATATATATATATATATATATATATATGTATATATATATATATATATATATATGCCTTTGTATCAACCACAATGCACTTTCATTCTAAGCCATCAACATCGGACGAACCGTGGAGGCGCATGCAGGAATTGAAACGTGGTACGCCCGATGTTAATGGCTTAGAATTAAAGTACACTGTGGTTGATAAAAATGTATCTCTAGTGACTGGGACCAATTCAGTGTTGAACATATATATATATATATATATATATATGTATATATATATGTATATATATATATAATATATATATGTATATATACATACTGTATATGTATATATGTATATATGTATATATATGATAATTTTTATGACCATCGCGCAGGGATTCGAACCTGCGCTGTACATGACGACAAGAGGCCCGCCATGAGTACCGCCTTAGACCGCTCGACCAACTGATTCTTAAAATCGTACGAACTCAGAACACTTACTGGTACGAGTTCGTACGATTGTAAGGATCAGTTGGTCGTGCGGTCTAAGGCGGTAGTCATGGCGGGCCTCTTGTCGTCATGTACAGCGCAGGTTCGAATCGTTGCGCGATGGTCTTAATAATTTTCTGATTAAGGTCGCGGTCCACTCGCGAATTCCTCGTATATATATATATATATATATATATATATATATATATATATATATATATATATATATATATATATATATATGTAATGTGCGAACAGGAAGACTCCAATAGTTGTGTTGTCGTCTTTCCAGTATGACTGTTATAGTCCCGGTCCACAGCTGATAGCATGTGCATCGTAAAATAGATTAACCTAAATTTTATTCTTCTTTATCATATATTGTACATGTAATATCGTTTCTGAAACGCTTTCTGTCTTCTAGGTCCAGGTTGTTGGTTCTTGTTTTATGTTGTAGTATTGTCATCCATGTAGTTGGGAAGCAGCCATGTGATTGGCAGAGTAAACTCAAAATAGCGGTAAATTTTATACGTAACCCTTAAACACAAACTTCGGGTAATGAGCACCCCACCAATAAATATATATATATATATATATATATATATATATATATATATATATATATATATATATATATATATATATACAGTATATATATATATATATATATATATATATATATATATATATATATATATATATATATATATATATATATATGTAATTTTTGCACTTTACTACCAGAAGAATTAAGTTACTCAAATAAGCTTAATGGTAAAAAAAAAAAAAAAAAAAAATGAAATCTACTTTCTGGGGAATTTTTCAGAAATAAAACTTTTGTGAATGGATAATATAAAGGTTTGTGTTCTAGGGGGGCCTTCATGCCAGAATGGCCAGGTCCGTGATTTTGATGATATATATATACTTTTTATGGTAGGTAAAGGTAGTTGGGATTAGTAGGCTGAGCGTTCGCTTCTAACGGGTCATCGCGCTTGTTCTTGGGAGAACTCTCTTCTTCTATGTCACAAGCACACTAAAACTAACACCCTACCAGTTCTATACATACTGGCTGGTACTGCACCGTCTCACATCCGACGAGACACCATTGCAAAAACAGAAAGACACAAACGACTAAACAATCCCATGCACCCACTTTACGGACACCAGGAAGTGAGACGACGACCGAAATTTCGTAAAAGCTAACAGTGGAAAACCGGGAGGAAACATGACCGGCGGTCTAAAGCAGCGTTTCTCAACCAGGGTTCCCCGGAACCCTAAGGTTCCGCAAAAAGTCCCTAAAGGTTCCGCGAGAACAAGTGAGATAAGCTAATGCACTTTTGATTTTTTATCTAATTTCATATACGTAATATAATTAAACACGCACGACATATTCTTGGTTATTGTAATATTGTAATACACACAATCCTATCTAACCTATTGTTACGATGAAAACAAAATGAGAAAGACATGGTATATGTGTGTGTTTTTTGCGCAGGGGTTCCTTGAGACATGCATTTTATTTCAAAGGTTACGCAAGGGTAAAAAGGTTGAGAAACGCTGGTTTACATAATGGACAAGTGAAGAAAATGACCACTCCCCCCCCCCCCAACGAGGCGGGACCGGGTTCTAAACAGAGGGGAAACTAGAGACGGTCTCCACAAGTGGGAACTTGTCGCCAGTGCTGGGTGCCCCTGTGGCGAGACGCCGGGGGACTTTATCCTCCGTGGATGCCCACAGGGACCTGCATGCCCAGACCAAGACCTCAAGGAAATAAACGACACCACTCTTCTATGGATACGGCAATGGCACGATATGATGAGGATTCTGTCCGAAGGTTTTGAAGAACTCTGACCTGTCTCACGTTTGCAAGATGCCGTGTTTCCAATAGTACCACTCGGCTTGGATTAATCTCGTGATCCGTTTCTGTTGTACTGTTCAAACGTTGACAGGTTATTGGTGTGTTATGTTTGGTTTCATAGTGACCTTTAATGACTCATTTTTGTATATGGAATGATCTCGAAAGGGCAATCCTTGCCATTCCAACGTAGGTTTGAGACCTGCAATTCTTAAATTTGCATGTGGGCTTCTAAGTGACATAGGATCCCTGTGGATTTGTGGGTTTCTTCACTGGCCGGTGGTTCCCAATTACGAGCAGTGCCGTAGGATATAAACGTCAAAGCATCAGGTCCCAACCAAGAAGTGTCCCTCATGATTTATTATAAAACAAAAGACATGGTCAGTTCACTTGAAGAGGAAGGGTGATTGCATGGCAATTTTCTTGGAGAAAAACGCGCGCGCGCGCGCGCACATACACACACACACACACACACACACACACACACACACACACACACACACACACACACACACACACACACACACACACACACACACACACACACACACACACACACACACACACACACACACACACACACACACACACACACACACACACACACACACACACAGCCGGGCGCGTTACTGCCGGACATGTAGGCTAGTGCGTTACCGAAAAATCTGGGGTGCATTTCCGTCAATGCGTTACCGATTTTAATTACCTGACCTCTGCATACATGTATATATATATATATATATATTATATATATTTTATATATATATATATATATATATATATATATATATATATATATATATATATATATATATATATATGTGTGTGTGTGTGTGTGTGTGTGTGTGTGTGTGTGTGTGTGTGTGTGTGTGTGTGTATGTGTGTGTGTGTGTGTGTGTATGTTGTGTGGATATGTGTACATTGGCGCTTGTATATGACATACGTTGATGTCTTTACAGACATAAAAATGAAAACAGCTAAAAGACTCTCGCAAAGCTCATCTACTTGAAAGTTTGTTATGCGAGATGATTTGTACATGTCACACGTTATTGTTGTCAGTAATTACCGAAAAGTGTTAACACACACACACACACACACACACACACACACACACACACACACACACACACACACACACACACACACACACACACACACACACACACACGACACGTTCCCATCAGACCAGCTAATTTAAAAGAACATAAAGTAGAACAATTTAAAAAAGAAGAAATTGTTTACGTTTCCGAAGTACTATAATGAAGAACTTGAAAACGTAAATTGCACATATAAACTGTGAAGAGAAGTAGGGTAAGAACAAATGAATATTGCCGAGTCATTGTTGAAGGACGGAAAGCAAACATTTAATGGGTGAAGAATTGGCAGATATTAATGGGAGAGATCTATAGTGGGTAATAAAGTACAATGTGGAGTTTCTGGAGGTCAGTCTTCATGGCTGGCTCATTCTATTCATTTGATCGTTATAGCTCCAGCATTCCAATAATGTGTAATGACGTCATGTCGCTGACTAGTCACGAGCCAGGACACTTTCTCTTTTTTTTATTACTATTATTTTTTTTCTCTCTGGAAAATTTCAAGAAGGCTACGGGTACAGGCCTAACCTTTATTCAGCCACCAACAAAAGCGGTGTCACGTCGCCTTATTAGTAAACCAATTCTTGCCTATTTCCCTCTTAAATCTACATTTGTCCAGTTTAAATCCATTACTGCGAGTCCTGCCCTGTTGTCTTAATATGATGACCTTGTTTGTGTCATCCTTGTTAAAGCCTTTGATCCACTTAAGCACCTCTATTAGATCTCTTGTCTTAAAAGGCCTAAACGAGGTAATTGACACCCGTGGTAGTTGGACTCGTTATTGACTCCCTTCATTTGTATTGCAGAATTAGTCCAACTTGTTTAATGTGTTAAAATGCACGTTAAATATTGCTCCTTACAATAACTATAACGTAAGATTAAGCTGTATTGTTACATGTCTATATACCAAGGTTTTCTTTACCACTTACGAGAGGGGTAGCCAAGCCAAAAGGCACATTCCCTCTCCCATCCTCTTCATTCCCTCCCATTCCACTCCCATCCACCGCCCTTTCCCCGCTCTTAGCTCCTCATGGATGACGGGTCATCCCTGTATCCTGCCATCTGCCCTGGGACAGAAACAATGCAGCAAGACACAGCACATCCACAGAAGGCCGCTTCACTTAATTGGCGACCCCCTCCTTCGTCTCCGTTCCCTTACGCAGAAAAAGAGAAAACGAGGAGAAATTCCTTTGGGATGCGTCAATATTATCATTTACACATAACCATTCCCTACCCCCCCCCCCACACACACATCCGAGAGAGACTTCGGAGTTCTAGTGAGTCCTGACCTTAAATCCAGGAAACAGTGCATTAGCGCCAGGAATAAAGCTAACAGAGCATTAAGTTTCATTGCCAGGACGGTTATGAATAGAAATGCAGAGGTAATTATATTATCAAATTCTATCCAGCGTTAGACCCATCCTTGACTATGCGGTACAGTTTTGGTCTCCGTCTAATATACTGGACATCAATCCACTAGTTTCAGTACAGAGGAGAATTACCAAAATAATACATGGGCTCAGAAATTTACATTACTAAGAGAGGCTTAGGCACCTTAACTTACACTTTCTGGAAAGACGCAAAGTATAATAGAGGTGTTTAAGTAGAGGCTTTAACAAGGGTGACGCAAACAAGGTCATCATATTAAGATAACAGGGTAGGACTCACAGTAATGAATTTAAACTGGACAAATTCAAATCTAAGAAGGAAATAGGCAAGAATTGGTTTACTAATAAGGTAGTTAACGAAGGGAATAGACTTAGTAACCATGTGGTGAGCGCTGAAACTATTAGCTGTTTTAAGAAACAGACAACTTTGTGGATGGGGATGGCAGATAGTAATGGAACTGCCTAGTGTAGTCCTTATGGTCTCTTGCAGTCTCCTTCATTCTTATGTTCCTATATGTCCTTATGTTCTCTGTCCCATACAGTGCTGTCGGCACAAGTATGGGACATATAATCTCTTCTTTGCATCTATTGTTTCATGCTTAATACATTAAATGCAACCAATAGAATGGTTTTTCATATTCAAAATAAAGACTGGTAAGTAAACTAAGCGATGAGATAAATACAAATATTATACAAGAATATGATATTTAGGAAGTTCTTAACACAGAATAAAAAACCGTTAGCTTTGCAAGCTCGAAATCTCATGATTACAAAAACGAAACGTCTTCATTTTATACATTATAGCTACTTTAGGGGAAATGTTCATTGTGCGTCTTCACACATTGAACAAGTTGTATTGTAATTCTGGATTATAAATGAAGGAACTCAACAATGAATCCAACCAACGAAGTCGTCAAGTTTAAGCCAGCCACCTTTCAAGACAAGAAGGACATAACTGTAAGAGTTCGGTCTACTAATACCGTTTTCGTTGGGTGCCTCTACTGGGGAAGATGTATTACGACAGGGGTTCTCATTAGGGGTGAAATTCACCCCCAGTGGGAAATTTTGGGATTTCTGGGGGTGATTTGTGACCACAGCCAGCTTACGGGGTGAGGAAAGCAATTATAGGTTTTGGCCTATCTGGCCTGTCACCTGGGCTGGATTTATACTAATTCGGGAAAAATATATACTAATTTGAAAAAAAAAAGGGTTTTTAGTAATATTTGCATATTATTTAGAATGCACCTTTTGAAACAGACAATCTTGGAAAGGAGGGGGGGAACGACATTCTGACAAATGGTGAAAGGGGTGAATGGGCCAAGTAAGGCTGAGAACCGTATGTGGCGCAGTAGGACATATACGTGTTTTAGGTCTTCATTTTATTTACTTTTTCTGTGTGATATGAATTTATAGGTCAGGTTGTGTCGTGCATGAGTTTGGACCTTTGATTTTTTTTTCAACTTGAGGTATAAATGAAACGTGACGCACAGCGGTGGATTCAGGAAATAGATGAATGCGTCATCTGCTACTTATTGGAGCTAATTTGCCGTCCTCTTACAAAGATAATCAAAAGTCCCTCTCAGGTAGGCTTTATACATTTACCTAAATTTCCTCCGGCTATCAATCCTTATTTCTTAGTTCATATATATGCATTCATAATCTGAAGTTCATCACAGCTCTCGAACGAAACTGTTGTTACTATTCTTTTAATTGTTCATTTTTGCAGTGTTTTAGATAAACTGGGAGCAAGGCACATAGCCTACGGGCAGTTTTGAAATGAAAGAAGTGTGGCAGGAATCTACAGAGAACGCGTCACATCAAGATAACATGGTAAACAAAAGCGTTGCAGCATGCGTAATGAGCGAAGACCCATTACACTTGTTTATACAAATGTTTCTGTTGGATTCACCAGTAGACAAAATTGCCTCTGATGCAAAGTAATGATAAGAGCAATACAGTTAATAGACAACTGCCAATGGAAATTGCACTATAATTGCAAATAACAAGGACGCATATCCCGATTCCTGATCTAAGTCACAAAAAAAGTGCGAAAATATCTCAACGGCTATCCTCTTTTTACGAGGAAAGGTGAGCACATCGTACACATACGTTTATGTTGCACCATATACGTACATGTATACACACACACACACACACACACACACACACACACACACACACACACACACACACACACACACACACACACACACACACACACACACACACACACACACACACACACACAGTACCCAGTTCGAATCCTGCCCAGGGCCGAAATTATTTCGGTATCGCTGTGCTTCGGGTCGTTACTCTTACTCTCGTGGGCGGGGAGTTGGGTGTGTGTGTGTATGAAAGGTCATAGCATTACCCATAGATCGGTCATACGAGCTCTGAGCTCTCTTCCAGGAGGGAAATAGCTGTCGATCACGAGTCCAACACGCGATCCAAAGACCAAGGTGAACACACACACACACACACACACACACACACACATATATTTATATATATACATATATATATATATAATATATATATATATATATATATACAGTATATATAATCTCTTGATGGAGCAGTCGGTTAAGTCACTACAACACTTGTCACGTCCTAGCTCGGGTTCGAGTCCTCGACCGTACCACGTTTCAACTTCTGCATGTTGGCCTCCACGGATCTCCCGATGTTGATGGCTTAGAATTAAAGTGTATTGTAGTTGATAATAATATATATATATATACATATATATATATATACATGTGTATGTATATATATCATCAAAAGTGGTGGCTAGTTTTGCATTAATTTTTTTCTTATAGATATTTTCTATATACCTTATTATAGATTTTTGTTCCTTAGAAAGGAAGTTTATGACTTCACTGTATGTAGTCATTTTAGCTAGATCGCAATTTCTGGTTCTAGTCCCTTCCTCAGTCGCTCTTGGGATGTACTATCTTTTAGGATAAGAATTAATCCTATAAGATAGTACATCCCAATAGCTACTGAGGAAGGGTCTAGAACCCGAAATCGCGATCTAGCTAATATGACTACATACAGCCAAGTCATAAATTTCCTTTCTAAGGAACATAAATCTATAATAAGGTATATGGAAAATACCTATAAGAAAATAATTAATGCAAAACTAGCCATCACTTTTAATGATATATGCATTAGAGAAAAACTCCTGCCCAAATACACTGATTATTAATACATATATATATTCTGTATATATATATATATATATATATATATATATATATATATATATATATATATATATACTGTATATACCGTACATATACATATATGAGAGATTAGGTGGTGGGAGGAGTAAAACGAAGACGATCTAGGAATTGATTTATTCTAACGTTTCGACCAATTTGGTATTCTTCAGAGAGATGTACAGAAAGTTTTTACATGGGTTACAATTTATATCACTCCTATAGGGCACTCGGTCAGGTTACAGCACCCGGGCGGCGATGAGTTGTCTTGTGCACGGCTCGTTTTATCGCCCCCAGAACGAGGACACTTGCCACCTTTGCCAAGCAAACAAATCTCTTCCGTTGGTGTTTTCATTAGTATTTATATATGCAGCTTCGATTGTTTTCCTTGCCTTTTTCTCCAAACCCTTTCGAAGAAATTTAGCTTCCATCCAGTGGGTCAGGTGACCTTGTTTGTCCAAGTGCTGGTACAAGAGTTTGAAGTCCTGTGTGCTCTAAGGTGATTTTTGTGTTCAGATAGGCGTTTATACCCCGACTTGACTCCCCGAAATACGAATCTGTGGGACTAATGTCTGGTGGGGCTTGATGGAGAAAGACATTTGGAGCCGATCTTGGGGTGCTTATTTTGTGATCTTGGTGTGGATTGTTTTTGTATGTTACCATCCAGCACAGAAGGGGATTGGGCACAGAAACAAATTGCCCGAGACTGAACCATCATAGAGAAGACACTGAATACCCCATCTTACTTTTTCATTACCTCACCTTAGCCATACCATATAACAACACAATATTTCTTCCTTGGGTGACTTATGGGCCACTCTGGTGGTCGTTGCCGGTTACCTGGCTCTCTTGGGGCATCGGACTGACTGATTGATTGATTGATTGATTGATTGATTGATAGATATATCCTGGCACTGATAGGCCATGTCTAAGCTGAACGCCAAATGCTATTGCTGAACCCTCGTAAATGAAAAAAATCAGTAATATTTTTCAGTGCAGCAGCATTAAAACAAACTGACATGACTGAAGACAATTATTTTTTTGTACTAGATTTGGCCTGATTACGCACTCGTGAGATTTTGATCTTAGATTATAAGATGCGACAGTTATTCCCCTCTACGTGCATAACAAAACACCGTCGTGTGTCGGTTTGTTTACTAGACGACACATCATAAAGCGAAGACGGCGTTTTGCATTTATCGTCTGATGTACGCCCTTCGATCGACGGCAATGACCGACATTTCTTTAGCCCAGCACTTCGCGAAACAGACAATTATTGTTGATGTGATAACGGGGTTGATGAATCGATTACATTCAGGATGGCTGTTAACGCGGGTAAAGGTAGAGGGGTCATCGTGGCAAATGGAGCATTCTTGTCCGTTTCTCCTTGAAGATTGATCGATCACAGGTAGTTGGTAAAACTGAATTGTGTCTCTCTCTTCGTTGCCAAAAGGGGTGGAGGGTCTGGTTGTAGGGGTGCACGACGACCACAGGCCAGCCGTGAGATAGATGTCAGAGAGAATCATCTCCCCGACGTCTGTCTTGAAAACCCACCAATTCCCTCACATTCCACCTGAAGGCGGATCGATCGATCAACAGGATAAGATCACATGACACCTTTCCTCCTCACGACACCAGAACCTGCCGAGTGCGCCTTGGCTCCAATCTTTTCATTGTAGATGGGTTTCCTCAGCCGAACAAAGTCGCCTATCAGTAGTCAGACCAAACGAACAAATGAAGTGAATTGCAGCGAATGAGTCCATCGAGATCAGTTTCGGTGAATGAAAGTTGCATGGCGTGGGGCTTGAATAAACAACCTTCTCACCTTACTCAAGGTAGGGCAGTTGCCCTGTCAGTTGTGGTGCCTCGCAAAGTTTCCCGAGGCATCACTTGAGTTTCTTGAGCAAATTTACAACCACCGGCTTGCTAGGCCTGTCGTGGCGGCCATCGGGACTATTAATTAGTGCCATCCCCATGTCATATGCTCCCCGAAGGTCAAAGGTCTGCTTTCATCAGACCCGAGAGGGCACGGGGTAGGTTTAACCTGCTGCACCTCTCCAAGGTTACATAGTCCCTTGTCCTAGTATATGAAAGCTCTAGGACCGCAGCAGGAATAAACGGCCGAAGGTGTAAAACGCATCGGCAAGGATCATTTAGCGACATTGGACTCGAGACGATCTCGAGGAAGGTCGCCGCGGAGTGAGCTCCATGTCCCTCACCCCCTCACAGATACACACCAATACCAACTCAGGTGAATGAAATCACCCAGAGGCAGTTGGAATAAACGAACGAATGGAATCACTTGGCATTAAACGGAATGAAACAGACACTCCGGAAACACAGAAGGGGAAGTGGTGTGCCACGCAACCCAGTGACAGGTTATTTATGACAACAGCAACAACAACAACAACTATGGCCGAATTGAGTGAGGAATGGGAGTCTTCGATGGACTCTCGAACTGACGCCGTGTGTGAGATTGTAAAATGAGAGGCCTGTCTCCCCAGAACCTCAAAATCTTCTGTTTGAAGCCTCTGATGCTTCAGCATTGACCTCAAATATTTTAGTATTGACGGCAGGAATTTTTTTTTCCAGAGCCATTTTTATTATTTTTTTTTTTTCAACAGAGCCATTTTTTTTAATTACCAGAGCCATTTTTGATACTTCCAGAGCCATGTTTTTGCAGGTTCGATTTTCTTCAAACTATTGGAAGGCTAACTCATTACTCATGTGCATGAAAAATAACTTTTTATTTTTATTTTAAACAAATCAGCCTTTAATTTTGGGGGGAGGGGGATGGGTGAAACTGATCGGCAGACACAGCGCCTCTGTTTCCACTGGCAGTGGTTGGGGGTGGAAATGCACGACAAGCCTTGCAATACACCATTAGAGTACCATCACTGCCCCGATCCACTTCAAGCCAATCTAGGTTCCACGAGCGTATAGTAGATTCATGCTTTACTGGTTTTCGTTTTCCTTGGCCCTTGCCCGTAGAGTTTGAATTAGGCTTTGCTGGTCCAGAAGTGGTTCCTGCCGTCAAAACACTCTCCCTCGATTCTGAAAAGACTGAATCTGAGGGCAAACCATCTTCACTCATCTTCACTAGAAATCGCTCCATGATATACGATCATCGAAAGTTTGGCATGGACTTGACGTACAAACGTAGACCTAGCTACCGTAAACCTAAGCTAGCTAACGAATGCTTTTTTATTTTTGTATTTTTTATTCTCCCTCCAAAGATCCATCTTTATGGACTAAATATATCATTATCAAATGTTCATATTCATACTTAAATTTATTTACTTTCAATTACTAACCGAACACTTGATTCTATTTTGTTTTCTCCTAAATACGCGAACGAGGTTATAAATGGAATTTCCCAGTTTCTCTCCTAGGCCTCAAGCGAGTTTGCATATGTACAGTGTACGTATAAATGCGGTGATGTGGTATTGGGTATGGTGCATTGTACATGTAGTCAGCGCGTTGATTGGGCAGCTAGCTGCATGCAACCAATGAACTTCCCTGCGTACAGGTACCATGCAATTCGCAACTAGCGACATTAAGTAGCACGATAGTCGTGTAGAGTCTAGTCAACATGTACTATAATATACGCACGCATGCAGCCGATACGAAGCTAGGCTAGGTAAGCCATTGAACTCTAGCAGCTATACCGCGTAAACATACGTACGTACATCAACAAATTAAAATTGATTGATGCGTTGCGTTTATGATATCGATGGGGTAATGCAATGATTGATCACGGGTAAGTTGTGTTTGGTCTGATCCTTTCATCAATGGTGATGGGATTCAGGGATTGCCAAATGATGGATAATGTATGAAAAACGTTTAATCTTGCCGCGGGAGCGATTTTATTTGTGGGGGATCGCTCCCGCTATTGAATTTGCGAGAGAAACATTGGAACTTTCCCGAGCGAAATCGCTCGTCGCTCCCGTATATTTTTTCGCTGACACCCAATCGGGAGGATACTAGTTGTTGATCACGAGGCCAAAACGTGATCCAGGAACGTGGTGGAGAATGAAGCACGTAGACGCGTGAATAAATCAATAAGGCTCGTCAACGGGGTAGTTCGTGATCACGTTCTTGATTGTTTCCGTTAAGTGGAAGAAAATTAGTCACTATTCGCAGATTTCTTGATGTTTCGGTGTCATGAAACGTGACATGATATGAGAACTGGGGCGATGGCTGCTCCCGTGAAAATTGGAACGATCGCACTGTAGCAAGCAAGAAAACTTTTGGAAATCCTGTGTTTACAATGCTACATTTCAAAGAATTACAAAGGCCGAACATACCGACAGGCCTTCTGGTCCATATCTAGGTCGGATGCGAAAAAATTATAATAATGATAAATAAATAAATGAATAAATGAATAAATGAAAAACTACAATAATGTAAATAATAATAAATAAAATACATAAATGTATAGGTATAGTTGAATAATAAACAAACAGGTGAATAGTAAATAATAATGAATTGACATATAACTAATAATAAATGAGAATCAAGCAAATAATAATGAACAAACAGACAAATGATAAAAAAAAAAACATCTCGCTGATTCCTTGTTCGCCGTTTGCTTATCAATAATGCACGTGGATTTACTGTTGATTAGTTTAACTGCACGGCCCTCACTTGCACTACACCACCATTGGGCAACAACAAACGTGATTTTGAATTGGTAAACCTAAAGATTTAACGAACCTGTTTTGTGCCAACAGCCATACAGTGTATTGCGTTGAATTGATTTCAAATGGAAAACTCAGAATGGAATGGAAGTGAGTGTCAGGGTTGTAATAGACTGGTCTTTGGTATCTATTTAGTACTTTGTTACATTAACACCAAGTCCTTCAGTATCTTACAAAATGGCATTGATGCAACAATAACGAAATATGCATTTCAATGGTGTGTGTGTATTCACCTCGGATCTGCTGCAGCCTCTTTTCGAGACAGCCAGACACCACCCTACGGCAGTGAGCTCAGAGCTCATTATTAGCAGATCTCTGGGTAGGTCTGAGACCACTCACACTCCACACACCGGGAATGCAAGGTCCCAACTCCTTGACTAACGTCCCGTACCTACTCGCTGCTAGGTGAACAGGGGCTACACGTGAAGGGAGACAAACCCAACTTGTCTCCGCCCGGCCGGGGAATCGAACCCCGGTTCTCCGGCTTGTGAGGCCAGTGCCTTACCAATCCGCCACCGGGTACGGTGTGTGTGTGTGTGTGTGTGTGTGTGTGTGTGTGTGTGTGTGTGTGTGTGTGTGTGTGTGTGTGTGTGTGTGTGTGTGTGTGTGTGTTTACCTAGTTGTTTTTACCTAGTTGTATTATACGGGAAGAGGAGCTATGTTCGTAGTGACCCGTTTCTGTATCTCGCAAGATTAAGTTTGTTCTTAAATTGATGTATTGTGTTTGCACACACTATTTTTTCATCCAATTTGTTCCATATATCTATTTGTGTGGGAAGCTATTCTTTTCCAGGTCTCTTCTGTAATTATCCTTTTTGAGTTTCATTGCATGTCCTCTTGTTTTTCCTGTGTGTGTGTGTGTGTGTGTGTGTGTGTGTGTGTGTGTGTGTGTGTGTGTGTGTGTGTGTGTGTGTGTGTGTGTGTGTGTGTGTGTGTATGTGTGTGTGCGTGTGTGTGTTTATGTGTGTGAAAGAGGGAGATTCATCGTGGTTTATGACCATGTGTTGGTCTCGTGATCGACAGATATTACCTTCCTGGATGAGAGCTCAAAACTCATATATGGCTTGATCTATGGGTAATGTTCTGACTTCGCGCACGCGCGCGCACATACACACACACACACGCACACACACACACACACACACACACACACACACACACACACACACACACACACACACACACACACACACACACACACACACACACACACACATACACTTTGTTTGTGTGTCTGTGTGTGTGTGTGTGTATGTGTGCACACGCGCGCGTGTGTGTGTATGTGTGTGTGTGCCTTGTCTGCAGGGAGAAAGTGGTGGCTTAGCTTCATACGGAATAAATGGTAACCTATTAAGTTTGACTAGTAATTGGTTGAATGATCGAAAAAAGAGAGTTGTTTTAAATGGCAAAACTTCTAGATGGAAAAATGTTACGAGTGGAGTTCCTCAGGGTTCCGTTCTTGGGCCACTTCTATTCATAGTATATATAAATGATATAGACCACGGACTAAAATCTATTGTCTCCAAATTTACTGATGATACAAAACTGTGCGGAATGGCAAATGATCACTTAAATCTATTAGATATTCAAGAAGATTTAGATCAATTACAGCAATGGTCTGAAAAGTGGCTAATGAAATTTAACACATGTAAAATGCAAGGTAATGCACATAGGTAAAAATAATAGTAAGTAGGATTACAAGTTATTTGGAAATTCGTTAACAAAAGTGGATAATGAAAAGGATCTCGGCGTAATTATCAGTGACGATCTCAAATCATCTAAGCAGTGTATTTCAGCCTATGAGAAAGTAAATAAGATTCTAGGACTGATTGCGCGATCTTTTGACTTTA
The DNA here is from genome assembly GCF_046742065.1 of Oratosquilla oratoria. Taxonomy (NCBI): domain Eukaryota; kingdom Metazoa; phylum Arthropoda; class Malacostraca; order Stomatopoda; family Squillidae; genus Oratosquilla; species Oratosquilla oratoria. Next base: position 113,778,094 of record NC_134777.1, on the reverse strand, counting down.
AAAGTCCATCTCTCACTAACAAGCTAACATCGTTAGTTCGTCCACGTTTCGAATATGCTTTTTCCGTATGGTCACCGAATCTCATTAAAGACATTGACAGATTGGAAAAAATACAACGGCGAGCCACAAAACTGATTCCAAATATAAAAAACAAATCATACTAAAATCGACTAAAACATATGAGTCTGTAGGCTCAGAGGTGACTTGATGGTCTTTAAGATTCTAAAGGGAATTGGCAACATCAAATGTGACAAAATTTTCACACTGAATGAGGATCCGTCAAGAATTAATGTAGTTAATGAATGGAATAAACTTCCTGCAGAGGCAGTGCAATGTAGTTCAGTTCGAAGCTTTAAGATTTGTATAGATAAACTGTACCTATGTAATTATTTATTTTGTTCTTTATTGTTTAGATTATTATAATTTTTATTTATTTATCTATTTATTTATTTATCATTATTATATATTTTTTGCATCCGACCTAGTTATGGACCAAAAGCTCTCATGTCGGCATGCTCCGCTTTTGTGATCCTTTGAGTATGTGTGTGGGTGTATTTGGATGTGATTTGGGTATACTCATGTAGGTAATTTACCTAATTGTAGTCATCTAACTGTAGGGGAAAGCAAAGAATCAATACTAGTGGCGTTCTGCCTCTGACGCTCCAATTACCATACCTAGTTTCAAGGTCATGTATGGGTTCCAGCTTTGGTTATGTCTGCTTATTCTCCAAATATTATACTTAGACTTGAATTCATGAATTGTTCCGACTTGAGCTATATCATCTTCGAAGATATTCCAAGCATTTATACATGTGCATGGGAAGCAGGTTTGTGTGTGTGTGTGTGTGTGTGTGTGTGTGTGTGTGTGTGTGTGTGCACGTCGCCTGAGCCCTTGCGTGATACAAGCAATCTGGCCTCCACCATCATCTGTATTAATGATGTGGTGATTTGGGGAATGGGTGAGGGATTTCTTATTCCTGGCCTTTGTGTACATTCACTTACCTCGATGGGTCTTTGGGTCAACTATTCATATGGAAGTATATGGGTATGCGTGTTAAACACACACACACACACACACACACACACACACACACACACACACACACACACACACACACACACACACACACACACACACACACACACACACACACACACACACACACACACACACAACAACAACAACAACAACACATACCAACCCTGGAGCAAAGAAGAGAAAGAGATCTACTGACTATTTACAGAATTGTGAAAGGAATGGAAGTTCTAGATAGAGATAATTTATTAAAGTGGGACAAGAGAAAAACAAGAGGACATGAAAAGAAACTCAAAAAGGATAGTTATAGAAGAGATCTGAAAAAGAATATCTTCCCACACAAAGTGGTAGATATCAGGAACAAATTGGATAAGGCAACAGTGTGTGCAAATACTATTCAAGAATTTAATAACAAACTTGATGCTGAAAGAGACGGGGTCACTACGAGCATAGCTACCTTCCCGTAAAATACAGCTAGGTAAATACTACTAGGTAAATGCATACATACGGGGACTCACGCACGCACACTTACATGAATGCATACACTTCTGAACTGCAAATAGTGTCACTTACCAGCACAACGTAAAATTATATGAAAGGATTGCGTGAGATTAATGGGTCAGATATCTTGAAGAGATGAACATTCTGACAGTCAGTCTGGCTTTAGATCTGGAGGGACATGTGTATTAACCTCTTTAAGTTTTTACTCGAGAGTGATTGATGTGATGCAAGAGAGGGAGGACTAGGTGGACTGGTTGTGCCTAGACTTAGAGAAGGATTTTGATGAAGTGCCTCACAGTCGACTTGTCTGGAAATAGGAACACATTAGAGGCCTGAGAGGCAAACTGCTCGATTGGATGAAATATTCTTTGAATGGAAGGTGTGTAAGGACAGTAGTAAAATATAAGTTGTTGAGATGGAGAGAAGTAATAAGCGGAGTTCCACAGGGTTCTGTGTTTGCACCAGTAATTGTTTCTTGTGCTTGCACCAGTAATGTTTCTTGTGCTTGCACCAGTAATGTTTCTTATGCTTGCACCAGTAATGTTTCTTGTGCTTGCACCAGTAATGTTTCTTGTGCTTGCACCAGTAATGTTTCTTGTGCTTGCACCAGTAATGTTTCTTGTGCTTGCACCAGTAATGTTTCTTGTGCTTGCACCAGTAATGTTTCTTGTGCTTGCACCAGTAATGTTTCTTGTGCTTGCACCAGTAATGTTTCTTGTGCTTGCACCAGTAATGTTTCTTGTGCTTGCACCAGTAATGTTTCTTGTGCTTGCACCAGTAATGTTTCTTATGCTTGCACCAGTAATGTTTCTTATGCTTGCACCAGTAATGTTTCTTGTGCTTGCACCAGTAATGTTTCTTGTGCTTGCACCATTAATGTTTCTTGTGCTTGCACCAGTAATGTTTCTTATGTTTGCACCAGTAATGTTTCTTATGCTTGCACCAGTAATGTTTCTTGTGCTTGTACCAGTAATGTTTCTTATGCTTGCACCAATGTTGTTTCTTGTGCTTGCACCAATAATGTTTCTTATGCTTGCACCAGTAATGTTTCTTGTGCTTGCACCAATGTTGTTTCTTGTGCTTGCACCAATAATGTTTCTTATGCTTGCACCAGTAATGTTTCTTGTGCTTGCACCAGTAACGTTTCTAGAAGATGCAACAAATTATGCCAACATGATTGTAGATGATGCAAAAATCATGAGTAAAGTAAAAGATGAGGACTGTGGGTTCTTACAAAAAGAGCTAGACGATATTTTCTCATGGAGCCAAAAATGGAATAATTAGTTTCAATAGAAATAAAAAAAATAAAGATAAAAATGTACTGGAAATGGGCAATGGATGCAAATTATCAGCTTTGAACACTTGAGAAACGAATCCATAACAAAAGCAAAAGAGGAGAGAGAGAAAAAAAAAATGGAAGTGCTGATTAAACAAAAAAAAAAAAAAAAAAAAGAATGTCATCTGACGGACGTATCAGTAAATTTTGGGAGAAACATAGATTGCTGCAGAGGATTAAAATGGCTTTTCACTTTATAGACGAAGAGGTGACGGAGAAAAATCATAGAAATCCTGATCTGTCTAAGACTAGAATATGCGTTGACGGCACGATTTCCACATGGCGAAGGATAGAAAGAAGATCGATAATATATGTAACAGCATCAACCGAACTGGGTTTCTAGATTTTCAGATAAACCACAGGAAGTTAAATTAAAAACACTGGAGCTTGCAAAATAGAAATATCGAAGGGAAAGAGGTGACGTGATAACAGTATTCAGGTCGCTAAAGGAGATATAGACTACAATGACAGAAGAGCTTTCTTGATTAGGAACATGAGATTTTAAAGAGGTCATGAGAACTAAGAGAGACAAAATGTCTGAAGGATGTGGAGAAATACATTTTTCTATGTAGATGAATGAATACATGTAATAGCCTAGAAGGTGATATAGCCCATGATGGTATGATACATGAACACAGAATATAAGTATGATAACTAGAAATTATATATATATATATATATATATATATATATATATATATATATATATATATATATATATATATATATATATGTGTGTGTGTGTGTGTGTGTGTATATATACACATACATATACCAAAGGTCCCCTTACAAGGGAGCCATAAAACACACACACACACACACACACACACACACACACACACACACACACACACACACACACACACACACACACACACACACACACACTTCAGCGAATGGACGGCTTGGATGACGTTCTGAAGAAAACTGAAGTCTGTGGATCCCAACGCAAAGAGAAGTGCCTAGTGTTTTTACAGGGTGGGGGGGAAATTGCTCGTGGAGTAGTGGGAAAGTAGGGAAAGAGGAAAAGGGGAGGGATTACTGAGGGAAATGGAAGGAAATGAGGAGGGAGTAGACTTGGCCCAGCCAGACAAGCGAAAGGTAAACAAAAGACTGAGCGATGATGAAATGTCTAATAAAAATGTAAAGATTAGAAGTATAGAGAGGAGCAATAAAGTAGAAAGTGACGAGAATATGTTCCAGGGATTTAAAGAGGGTGGGGGGGACACAACCCCCCCCCGACTGATAAGACTAGAGGAGAGAGTTGATAAGGTGATCGAGGACTTGGAAAGTAGGTTAGGTAATGTTGACTCCATTTTCCAGAGAATTGAAAGGTTGGAACAACTAGAGAAGGCAAACAGAAACTTAACTGATGAAATAGAGGACCTAAAAAGACAGTTAAGAAATGTAAAGGAGGAGAATGAGAAATTGAAGAAGAATAGTAATGAAAACAGAGAGACAATAGCTAAAGAAGCTAAAAATTGGAGAACAACCCAAGAAGGGAATAAGGTTTCATTCACTGACATAGTCAAACAGCAATTGAAAGAACATAATGAAGACTCAGTTATTAAAGTGATGAGACAGAAGGAGAATATAGTAAGAGAATTAGCTGACAAAAAGAAATGTATAATTATATTAGGAATGGAAGAGAAACATAACCCAGATAGAACCGCAAGAATCAAGGAGGAAAATGAAAGAGTAAGCAGTTTATTAAAATTAGTCCAGGAAGATGAACCAGAAATTATAAAGGAAATTGAGGAAAAATTCAGACTCGGAAAATATAGTACAGATAAGACCAGACCAATTAAGATTAAATTCAGGTCACAAACAACGGCAGAGAAAATTCTATCCAAAACAGGGAAACTAGCAACAAATGATCAATATAAAAAGGTATGGATAAAAAGAGAAATGAATAAGGAGGAAAGAGAGGCAGAAAAGCAGAAAAGACTTGAAGCTAAGGCAAAAAACGAGGAAAGAACGGAGTCAGAGAAAGAGAGATTCTATTGGAGAGTAGTGAACATGAAAATATAGCAGTTCGACATACAAAAGAAAAACATAAGGGAAACAGAGAACACAATGGAAGTGGCAGAAAACTAAGAGCGTCTTACACAAATATAGATGGATTGATAACAGGATTGAATGAACTGAATGATTATTTGAAGGAAAAAGAACCGGACATAATGGGAATTGTAGAAACAAAATTAAAAGGCCCACTACCACCCAACAGTGTAGGACATGATGCATACAATTATTGGATTAGAAACAGAGAGAAAAAACAAGGGGGTGGAGTTATGTTCCTGACTAAGAAGGATATAAACGTGAAAGGTGTCATATATGGAAAGAATACAGTAGAGATGATTATGATAGAAGTGGAAGACCGAGATAAGAAGAGCAGAAATTTTGTGATCAATTATGTGCCTCCGAAAACAGCCTCATGGGAGGAGAGTGAACATAAAAGTATGTTAGAGGACACAAAGATAGCATTAACTAAAATAATGGAAGACGGAGGAAGAATAGTTATGATGGGCGACTTTAATTGCAAAGAAATCTGCTGGGAAGAGATGACAGTAAAGAGTGGTGATGACTCATGGGGAAATGCTCTACTTGAGATGATTACTGACCATTCAATGACACAATGGATACAAGAGAACACTAGGTATAGAAATGAAGAAGAACCATCGAGACTAGACTTAATAATTACATCTGAACCTAGAATAGTGGACAAGATTGAATATAAAACACCAATAGGTAAAAGTGACCACATATTGATTGAACTGGAACTTAATGAAGAAAAATATATGAAAAGAAATGAACAATATAGAAAAGGAAGAATGATGTATGAAAAAACAAACTTTGATAAAATAAGAGAATTCTTCCAACAAGAAAACTGGGAAGAAATATACAAAGAAGAAACATCAGTGGAAGAGAAATGGAATATTTTGACAAAAATTTACAAAAAAGGAGTGGAAAAGTATGTCCCAAGACAAAAACAAGAAAAAGAATATGTAAAATGTTGGTACAACAAAAGTTGTAGGGAGTTAAAAGACAAAAGAGACAAAGCCTGGACCAGATGGAAAAAAGACAGAAGATCTGAAAAATGGAAAATATATACCTGTTATAGAAATGAATATGTACAAAAGTGCAGAGAGGAAAAAAGAAAATATGAAAAAGATGTTATAGAAAAGTGTAAAGATCAAGCAAAACTATTCTACAGATTTGTAAACAATAAACTGAAAAACAAACAAGACTTGGAGAAATTAAGACAAGGAGGAGTTGAATACACTGAGGAAATGGAAATGGCAGAAATTATGAACAAACATTTTAAATCAGTGTTTACAAGGGAAAATATACAACCTGAAGAGATTGAGTGGAAAGAAAAAGTCCCCCCTATGGAAGAAATAGAAGTAACAAAGAATGAAATATTGACACACTTGGGTAATTTTGATGTCAGAAAATCGCATGGGCCAGATGAAATACCAAACTGGATTCTGAAAGAATGCAGGAATGAACTGGCAGACAAAATACATAGCATAATAAACAGTTCCTTAAAAGAAGGAAAAGTTCCAGAAGATTGGAAAAAAGCAAATATAGTACCTATATATAAAGGAGGAAATAAAGAAGAACCTACCAACTATAGACCAGTCTCTATAACAAGTACAATAGCAAAAATTTGTGAAAGAATTATCAAAAGTAGATGGGTAAAATACTTGGAAAAAAACAACGTACTAAATCCAAGGCAATTTGGATTCAGACAAGGACGATCATGCGTCACCAATTTAATATGTTTCTATTCAAGGCTAATAGATATAATACAAGAAAGAGATGGATGGGCTGATTGTGCATTTCTAGACCTAAAAAAAGCTTTTGACAAAGTACCACATAAGAAGTTGCTTAAGAAATTAGAATATGAAGGAGGAATACAAGGTAAATTGCTAAATTGGATGGAAGACTTTTTGCAAGAAAGAAAAATGAGAGTAGTGATAAGAGACCAGCACTCAAAATGGAATGAAGTAATAAGCGGTGTCCCGCAGGGAACAGTTCTGGCCCCAATAATGTTTGCTATATATATTAATGATATGGATGAAGGAATTGAAAGCTATATGAGCTTCTTTGCAGATTATGCAAAACTACTGAAAAGAGTGAAAACTGAAGAAGATTGTGAATCACTACAGAGAGATCTAAATAAAGTACAAGAATGGAGTAGGAAGTGGGAGATGGAGTTCAATACAAAAAAGTGTAGTATAATGGAATTTGGAAAAAGCAAAAACAGAATAACAGGATCATATAATTTGGGAGAAGAAGGAATAAAAAAAGTAGAAAATGAGAAGGACCTGGGAGTCATTGTTATGAATAATATGTCACCTGAGAAACATATAAATAAGATTTTTGGAGAAACTTATAATTTAATAAGAACAATCAAAGTGGCATTTACATACCTGGATGAAGAAATGGTGAGGAAAATCCTAATCACCCTGATAAGACCAAGATTGGAATATGCAGCAACGATATGGTCACCAAGTACAAAAAAATGTATAAAAAAACTTGAAAGAATACAAAGAGCAAATACAAAATTGGCACCAACACTCTCAAAACTATCATATGAAGAGAGACTACAAAAACTTAAACTACAGACACTAGAGCAAAGAAGAGAGAGAGGAGATTTGATAGCTATTTACAGAATCATGAAAGGCATAGAAATTACTGATAGAGAGAATCTGATAAAATGGGATGACAGAAATACAAGAGGACACGGAAAGAAAATAAAAAAAGACAGCCATAGAAGAGATTTGAAAAAGAACAGCTTTCCTCACAGAGTAATAGACAGTTGGAACAAGTTAGATGAGAAAGTGGTGTGTGCAAAAACAATACATGAATTTAAAAATAGTTTAGATAAAATGAGATATGAAGACGGTACCACACGAGCATAGCTCCCCTTCCCGTAAAATACAACTAGGTAAATACAACTAGGTAAATACACACACACACACACACACACACACTCACACACACACACACACACACACACACACACACACACACACACACACACACACACACACACACACACACACACACACACACACACACACACACACACACACACACACACACACAATTCACTCCCACCCATTCCATCTCCAACACATTCCACTCCCATCCACCCACCTCCCTCCCTCTTGGCACCTCCTGGATGACGGGTCATCCCTGCATCATCTTGCCCACTGCCTGCGTCAGAAGCAGTGTCGCAAGATACAGCACATCCACAGCATATATATACAAATATATATGTATAAATATATATATATATATATATATATATATATATATATATATATATATATATATATATATGTGTGTGTGTGTGTGTGTGTGTGTGTGTGTGTGTGTGTGTGTGTGTGTGTGTGTGTGTGTGTGTGTGTGTGTGTGTGTGTGTGTGTTTGATTAACCATGGTCTTGGATCACGTGTTGAACTCGTGATCGACAGCTATTTCCCTCCCGGGAGAGAGCTCAGAACTCATATACGACTGATCTATGAGTAATGCTGTGACCTTACACACAGACCCAACTCCCCGCCCACGAGAGTTGGAGTAACGACTCACAGCGCAGTGATAGTGAAATTATTTCAGACCTGGGCGGGATTCGAACCCGGACCGTCGTATTGGCAGGCGGAAATTCTACCACCGCGACATCGAGTGTTTGTGTGTGTTTATATGTGTGTGTATATTGTCATTGTTTATTTGGAAAACTTTTGAGCTTTTTGGGGCTAAGCAACCACTCTTCACTCGCGCCGTTGTGCTGGATTCCCTTCTCTCACCCTCTGCCTTCTGCCGAACGATTGATTCTTTGAAGATAATTAAATCGCCTGAGGCAAAGAGAGAGAGAGAAACACGACAACGATGACATTCAGGAAGTGGTGCAACCTTAAACCTTGGAGTTCATCATTGTTATTTTTTCCTGGTCGCCTCCATGCGATTTTATTTATATTAAGAAAAAAAAAAAAACACTTTGTGGTGGAGTGAGGAACTTTGTTTCTTCACCAGAATAGAACCATCTGGATAACGCCGAAGTGGATATACAGACAAAGACATTTCCAGAACGATAGGTTTCCGCATTTCACCTCCTGCGCATATCATCCTCGCTGGGAGTGTGCTGGAAGGGGGTGGGGTGTCTCTGAGTGCTACAGGCCATCTGATAAGCAGCTGGCACTTATCAGATGAGAGTGGCCCGGGTGATGTGTTGTCCTCGAATCTTAGGGTGATTACCGTTGTGACTATCGGCACACGCATGGCAATACGCGTTCGCGCGCGCGCGCGCACACACACACACACACACACACACACACACACACACACACACACACACACACACACACACACACACACACACACACACACACACACACACACACACACACACACACACACACACACATACACACACACACACACACACACGTACCTATGTAAATATAATATATATATATATATATATATATATATATATATACATACACACACACACACACACACACACACACACACACACACACACACACATATATATATATATATATATATATATATATATATATATGTGTGTGTGTGTGTGTGTGTGTGTGTGTGTGTGTGTGTGTGTGTGTGTGTGTGTGTGTGTGTGTGTGTGTGTGTGTGTGTGTGTGAAGGGCTATTTTGGCAGTAATCTCACCTCCCTGCCAACTAGTTTCTGGTGAGATATTTCTCTGGTGTCACCTTATTCATTATATTCAGTGAAGCCCTATATATCTATAGGGTGCCCAATGGTCCACGCCGTCATTATGACGGTATCCCATATATCTATGGGAAATTTCCCTGTTCGCTATCAGGGACGTGCCAGTTAGCAGTGGGTCCTGCGACTGTGTATGCGAGTTGCTCTTTGTCTGATCTTTCTTACAAAACCTGTTCGATATGGGTGACCCTGTAGAGATTTCCTCTCTATCGACATAGCTTTTACAATCATCAAGATTCTCAAGCCTATCCACCACGTCAAGGTGTCAACTCTCGGATAGGTTTTATATATATATATATATATATATATATATATATATATATATATATATATTATATATATATACATATATATATATATATAAATATATATATGTATATCTATATATATATATATATCACTAGGACGAAATGTAGTAGCACATTTGTGAAACGTACGAATAACCCACAGTCTGAACCGAAAAAGGAAACTAAGAAAGAAATTAAACTTCTATTTTTCGGCTTATAGCTATCGCCCTCTCCAGGAAACTTCAAGATACAAGAGTTGTTTAAGACTAAATACTGTTGAAATGAAAGAAGGGGCAGGAACATGGACAGATGACGGGCAACATTCCTTCTGACCCCTAACAAGTATTTATGTATATGTATGGAAAAATCTACCTATTCACATCCATTAGACATTTTGTCTTTCTGAATTTGTTAATATGACCTCTTAAATCCCTCCCATTCCTAATCAAGATATTTCTTTTGTCAGTGAAGCCTATCCCCTTTATTGACTTGAATACTGGTATCAAATCACCTCTTTCTCTTCGATCTTTCAACGTTGGAAGACCCAGAGCTTTAAGTCTCTCCTCATATGGTTTACCTGCCCATGCTGGGAGTCAGTTTGCATTCTCTCGACCTTACTTATATCCCTCACTCTTTGTGGGGACCATACCACCGACGAATATTCCAGTCTTGGGCTGATCTGGGTTTCTATATTTTTCCATCTTCATTTCCATCATTTTCCATAGTGAAAAGCTATGTTAGTCTTCTTCAACAGTTTATGTGCCTCTCCCACAGTCTTAATGGTGTATCTGTACTCTTTGTGAATGTGTGTGTGTGTGTGTGTGTGTGTGTGTGTGTGTATGTGTGATTCACCACCATGGGTTTTGGACCACGTGTTTGGACTCATGATCTACAGCTATTTCGCTCCCGGAAGAGACCTCAGAGCTCATATATAACCGATCTATGGGTAATGCTGTGACCTTACACGCACATACACACACACAACTCCCCCGCCCACGAGAGTTGGAGTAACGACTCGCAGCGCAATGATACTGAAATTATTTCATCCCTGGGTGGGATTTGAACCCAGACCGCCGTAGTGACAGCCGGGAACTCTACCACTGCGCCACGAGTGTGTGTGTGTGTGTGTGTGTACTTGTGAATACTTGTGTGCTTGTGCGTGCCTGTGTATGTGCACCATGTGTACATATATGTACAAGTTGCGTGTGTGTATACGTGTGTACATGTGCTATATATGTCTGCGTATATATATATATATATGTATATATATATATGTATGTATATATATTAGTAAAGGAGGGGAGCAGGTTCTCAGTAATACACGTGGAGTTAAAAACGACAGCATTGTTGTAGTTGTTCAGTTTTTTCTTCGTATTCTCGATTTTCCTGATTAGAGATTTTCCATTAACCGGGTGGATTGAAACTAGGTCTCTATATTCTTCCATTTGTTCTATTTGAAATCAACGTTTCGTCTTGAAAAAGACATTATCAAGATATAACTGAAATAACAAAAATTACATGGTAACAGTAAAGGTACAAGACAATATCAAGATATAACAGAAATAACAAAAATTACATGGTAACAGAAATGGTGACAAAAAATAATAAAGATGACAATTTTGTGAAAATAAATACGGAGACTTACATTTAAAGGGAAGAGAGAAAGAAGGGAGAGTGACAATGTCGAAGATGACCGATGTATATATACCTAAGATCAGGTCAAACAAAAGGGGGGGGGCAGACAATAGGGATCTCAGAGGTCAAGGGGTAAGGGGGTTGGGGGGTGGGGGAGGGTTAGGCGGGTGTGGTCACCGAGGGTGAGGGAGGAGGTGGAGGTGAAGGGAGAGAGAGAGAAGGGGTAGAGGGAGGGGGGAGTGGGGGATTTTTATTTCCATATAATGGGATAGAAGAGATTAGATTGCTCTGAATGTTAACGATTGGAGCTTTGTCTTTAATGTGAAAGGCTTCGAGTAATTGTAGTCTCCTAGGGTCATTACTCGATCCAATAATTTTAGTACATGCAGCGTGTGTGTGCAAATGCGTTCGTACGTCATGTGTGTGTTCGCTCGCGTACCTGCATTTACCTAATTGTATTTACCTAGTTGTATTTTGCGAGAAGGGGAGCTGTGCTCGTGGTGTCCCGCCTTTGTATCTCGCAGTGTCTAGTTTGCTTTTAAACTCATGAATGGTTTTTGCGCATACTATTTCATTATCCAGTTTGTTCCAAGTGTCCACTACTCTATGTGGAAAACTGTTTTTCTTCAGTTCTCTTCTGTAGCTATGTTTTTTTTTCTTTCCATGTCCTCTTGTGTTTCTCTTGTCCCAGTTTAGTAAGTCCTCTCTATCGAGTGTCTCTGTGCCTTTGGTGATTCTGTAGATGGTCAGTAGGTCACCTCTCTCTCTTCTTTGCATGGGTATATAAACGTGCATGTGTACGTACATGTGTGTAAGTGTGTGTATTTGGGGGGTCAGGGGTTGGGTTGGGATGGTTAAGAGAAGAGCCCAGCCTTGCTTTGCTTGTATCCTGCCAGGTCACCAGGTTCGCGCGAATCTAGAAGAATTTAGACCAGTAAGTGGAATGCAGTGTGGTGTTATAGTGTCGTGTAGTACGGTTCCTTGTCCTGGAACGTCTTATCCTCCCTCTTCCTTTTGCAGACCTCGCGATTGACGACGATGACGACAGTCTTCAGGCTATGGTCGACGCAATGCCTGACGTCCCCTCCGGACCTACCCGTTATCGTTCCTCCTCGAGTCCGCCTGGCAGGTCACGTGACCCCACCCACCGTCCTGGAATGGAGGACACGCTTCTGCCCAACACTCCCGCCACTTCTCCAGAAGAGGATCCACCGCCATACAGTGAAGGTTCTGCAGGTATTATGTGCTCTCCGTGCACTTCGTTTGGCCTCTTGACTCTTGATAGTTTACCGAGTTAGATATAACTTTAGTCATAATGATGATTGATGAATATGGCAGTAAGATTGAGAGTAAAATTAATTTTGATGATGAGGCTAATCCTGCCGATGGTGATATTGATCAAAGTTATGGTAATGATAAGTGACCTACTCTATTTTTTTAAATTTAAAGTGCGGTCATCTACAAAAAAAAAAAAAAAAAAAAAATGCAGGTTTGATATATCTAGACCAGGACTGGGCAACCTTTCCAGGTGTGCGTGCCTACGACAATGCACAGGGACTTGGAATTAAGGGAATCAGAGAGAAGTTTAAATGTGTTTGAGAAGAAGTGTTTGAGAATCATGGTGGGTGTTACAAAGACGGATAAAGTGAGAAATGAGGTGATGAGAGCGGGTGGGGGTTCATCACTGAGAGCTGCCCTTGGGTACTGCCGTCGTCTGTTGTCCCTTTGGCAGAATACGAACCGCATCTATCCGTGTAGTCGCCTCCTTACACCGGGACTCTGGTCCGGTCCGCTCCCGGCTACCGCCACACGCTTTGCATAAGAACATAAGAATAAAGGAGACTGCAAGAGACCATAAGGCCTACACTAGGCAGCTCCGTATCCATCACCACCTGTCATCCCCATCCATAAAGTTGTCTAATCGTTTTTTAAAACAACTGATAGTTTCAGCGCTTACTACATGGTTACTAAGTTTACTCCATTCATCGACCACCCTATTAGTAAACCAATTCTTGCTTATTTCCTTCTTAAATCTAAATTTGTCCAGTTTATACCCATTACTGCGAGTCCTGCCCTGTTGTTTTATTATGATGACCTTGTTTGCTTCTTGTTATATTGGGTAAACACGTATTCCTCTTCACAGGTACCAAGGCGGAGGGAGATGAGATGGGCAACGGTGACGACAAGGAGCTTTGGATCGTTACTCCCCCAGGGTACAGCATCAGTCCCCCCAAGGAGGCTTATTTCAACAACTACTCCGAGTAGGTTGAGAGACGTGCCAAGATATAAGCAGAAGTTCTCGGAGAGCGCAAACCCCCGCCAGACATAACTAAAATATAACCAGTCTTAGGATTTGTAACTTGCCAAGGATAGCGTAGAAATACCTCACTGTTATAAACTTTAAAACATTCTCAGGTCCTTATTGTGATCTGGATGACCACCAAAAATTAATGGTATGTTACTTGGGTCACACTCCACCACCCTCAAAGAAGGAAAAGAATATACTAGCGATATTAATAATTGTAACTTATATTTTGAATAAGGTTCCTAGCAGACAGATGAGTGAGGACACGGAAATTCACATTTTTACCTCCGGATCCAGTGAAGGAAGAGACCATGATGAAGTTGGTTTCCCCACCATGGCGGCTGGCCCGGCCCGTAATTTGTGATTATGAATAGATGAAATTAATTACCTCCCCTTGTTGAATGTTAATAATCGACCCAATGGAAGGAAGGTGTAACTCAAACTTTGAATATTGATTGATATTTACAAAATAATGGCCCGTCCGCCATGACGTACATATTACATAGAAAATAGATACAAGCTTTGAACAGAGTATATATATATATATATATATATATATATATATATATATATATATATATATATATATATATACATATATATATATATATATATATATATATATATATACATATATAAATCTAACAATACAACAGTCATTTTCATATAAAATATAACATTTTAAACATACACTATATTATTTATAAAAGACATACATAATGATTTGATAAAGATTAACCTTTTTATGTACATTTAAGATATATGCAATTAGGGGAGACTGCAGCAGTTGTGGCGTGTTGCCACAACCACGCTAACCGCTTGTCACTGTAAATAGTTTTGGGCTAGGAAATATAGGTGTAGCGTTTCAGCGGGCTTCATCCTATTTCAGTCTTATTTTCGTGTGTTAATTCTTATGTAGCTGGTTTATCAATTTTACAGTTTATTTATATATTTTATTATAAACTTGTTTATGCATTTATTTACAGATTTCCGCCCTCCTTTATTGATTTGCATATTTTCATGCTTTCATTCACATACACACACACACATATATATATATATATATATATATATATATATATATATATATATATATGAGTGAGTTAAATGTTCTAACACACTTGTAAGAAAATAAATCCCGCATTCGTAACATCTTTCAAGTTTTTCTCCGAATGTAGGATCTACAGTTTATGTATACATATATATATATATATATATATATGTATATATATATATATATATATATATATATATATATATATATATATATATATATATATATTCATTCTTTTGATGATCTAATGACTCGTTTATATATATTTCTAGACCTATTCATCAAAGTCCATTTCACTCTTTCCTTCCACTAGACCCCCAAATCCTCCCTCCCTCTCCCCCATCTTATCTATCCTGCCCTCTAACTAATAAAAAGTCCAAAAGACTATAAACTAACCGAGCAAGTGGGTCTGCCCCACATCTATCATAACTCTTACTTCCTTCCATTTCATTCTTTCCTTCCACTAAATTCCCAATTCCCCCTCCCTCCCTCTCCCCCATCTTATCTATCCTGCCCTCTATCTATCTATTACGGAATTTCAGACTCGTGACACGTGGAATCACCATCAATACAACCATCAACAACATCAGCGCCGACGATGCATCCAAGGAGTCCTATGGCGTGCAGCGCACTCTCAACGACTTCGCTTCCGGATTCAGCGCCCATGGCCTCCACCGAATTTACAATTCCGGCCCCGTGAAAAGGTTCATGTGGCTGGCTGTCTGCATCTTCCTTTTGGTCTATGGATTCATACAATGTTACCAAACTGTCAACGAATACTGGACCTACCCGACCAAGGTGTCCATTGAGGTGAGGAATGTCGCTGTGGGGTATTTTGTTTTAATCAATTTATTACGCTCAAGGAGCGTCAAACCTAGTACAAAAGTGTAGCTATGCACAGATTTCTAGTGACACACAGGACACTCTCGAATCATAACTGAAGGAATTATTTGTAGTTTATCACCCATTAATGCGGGTGATACAAAAATATATACAGTGATCACCTTCTGGCAAATATTTACATATAATAATAAGTAATCGTCGATGAGGTATCAAGGTTGTTGGCATATGGGGTGTAGCGCAGTGCTGTGGGGTAGATGCACTTGGTGCAGGTTCTCGAAAGTTCTGAGGGGAGGGGGTGACGTCAGACTGAAAACAATTTCGTAATAAATACTTACCGTGATAATATTTTGAAAGAGTCCCTCCCTCTCTTTTAAAGAATGTCCGGAATTAATGTTTTAAATTGTGATTTATGACAATCTGATAATGATATCTACAGTAAATCACTCGTTTTCTATTTTTCCCATATACAAATACACACACACACACACCACCGAACGGACGGCGTAGAGGACGTTCTGAAGAAAAAGTGAAATTTTCGTGGATCCCAAAGCAAAGGAAGTACCTATTGTATTTACAGGAGGGGGGATTGCTCGTGGTGTAGTGGGAAAGTGAGGAAAAATGAGAAGGAGGGATTACTGAGGGAAATGGAAGGAAATGAGGAAGGAGAGGACTTGGCCCAGACAGGCAGACGCCACGTAAACAAAAAAGGACCGGACCAGTTTAGTGACGATGAAGGGTCTAACAAAAATGTAAAGATTCGAAACATAGATATGAGTAGCACAATAGAAGGTTAGGATAATAATTTCCATGGATTTAAGGAGGGGGGGGGAGGATACCAACCTCCCCCGACTGGCAAGACTCGAAGAAAAACTTGAACAAATGATTGAGCATTGGGAGAGTAGGTTCGGTAGAATGTCAAAAGTGGCTGAAAGGGTTGAAAGATTGGAAGCACTAGAGAAGGCAAACAAAAACTTAATTAAGGAAATAGAAGAACTAAAAAGACAGTTAAAAGAAGTAAAAGAGGAGAATGAAGAATTAAAGAGGAATAATAAAGAAAACAAAGAGGCCATAGCTAAAGAAGCTAAGGGTTGGAAGACAATCCAAGATAACAGTAAATTTACATTTACTGATATAACTAAACAGCAAATGAAAGAACAAACTGAAGACTCAGTTATCAAAGTGATGAAACAGAAGGAGAATATTGTAAGAGACTTAGCAGACAAAAAGAAATGTATAATTATATTAGGAATGGAAGAGAAATAAACCCAGATAGAACCACAAGAATCAAAGAGGAAAATGAAAAAGTAAGCAGTTTACTACAATTAGTTCAGGAAGATGAACCAGAAATAATGAAACAAATCGAAGAAAAGTTCAGACTCGGAAAGTATAGTACAAATAAGACCAGACCAATTAAGATTAAATTCAGGTCACAAACTACGGCTGAGAATATCTTATCCAAAACAGGGAAACTAGCAACAAGTGAACAGTATAAAAAGGTATGGATAAAAAGGGAAATGAATAAAGAGGAAATAGAGGAAGAAAAACAGAAAAGACTTGAAGCAAAGGAAAAAACGAGATAAGAACGGAGTCAGAAAAAGAGAGATTCTATTGGAGAGTAGTGAATATGAAACTAAGGAAAGTCGACATACAAGAGAAAAACAAAAGGGAAACAGAGAACACAATGGAAGTGGCAGAAAACTAAGAGTGTCTTACACAAATATAGATGGATTAATAACAGGATTGAATGAGCTGAATGATTATTTGAAGGAAAAAGAACCGGACATAATGGGAATTGTAGAAACAAAATTAAAAGGTCCACTACCACCCAATAGTGTAGGACATGATGCATATAATTATTGGATTAGAAACAGAGAGACAAAGCAAGGGGGTGGAGTTATGTTCCTGACTAAGAAGGATATAAACGTGAAGTGTGTCACATATGGAAATAATACAGTAGAGATGATTATGATCGAAGTGGAAGACAGAGATAAGAAAAGCAGAAAGTTTGTGATAAATTATGTGCCTCCAAAAACAGCCTCGTGGGAAGAGAATGAACATAAAAGTATGTTAGAGGACACAAATATAACATTAAACAAGATAATGGAAGATGGAGGAAGAATAGTTATGATGGGCGACTTTAATTGCAAAGAAATCTGCTGGGAAGAAATGACAGTAAAGGGTGGAGACGGCTCATGGGGAAACGCTCTACTTGAGATGATTACTGACAATGCAATGACACAGTGGATACAGGAGAACACTAGGTATAGAAATGAGGAAGAACCATCGAGACTAGACCTAATAATTACATCTGAACCTAGAATAGTGGACAAGATTTAATATAAAACACCAATAAGTAAAAGTGACCACATATTGATTGAACTGGAACTAAATGAAGGAAAATACATGAACAATACAGAAAAGGAAGAATGATGTATGAAAAAACAAACTTTGATAAAATAAGAGAATTCTTTCAAAAAGAAAACTGGGAAGGAATATACAAAGAAGAAACAACAGTGGAAGAGAAATGGAATATTTTGACAAGAATTTACAAAAAAGGAGTGGAAAAGTATGTCCCAAGACAAAAACAAGAAAAAGAATATGTAAAATGCTGGTACAATAAAAGTTATAGGGAGATAAAAGACAAAAGAGACAAAGCTTGGACCAGATGGAAAAAAGACAGAAGACCTGAAAAATGGAAAATATATACTTGTTATAGAAATGAATATGTACAAACGTGCAGAGAGGAAAAGAGTAAATATGAAAAAGATGTCATAGAAAAGTGTAAAGATCAACCAAAACTATTCTACAGATTTGTAAACAATAAACTGAAAAACAAACAAGACTTGGAGAAATTAAGACAAGGAGGAGTTGACTACACAGAGGAAATTAAAATTGCGGAAATTATGAACAAACATTTTAAATCAGTGTTTACAAGGAGAACATACAACCTGAAGAGATCGAATGGAAAGAGAAAGTCCCTCCCATGAAAGAAATAGAAGTAACAAAGAACGAAATATTGAAACACTTGAGTAATCTTGATGTTAGAAAATCGCATGGACCAGATGAAATAGCAAACTGGATTTTGAAAGAATGCACGAATGAACTGGCAGACATAATACATAGCATAATAAACAGTTCCTTGAAAGAAGGAAAAGTTCCAGAAGATTGGAAAAAGCAAATATAGTATCTATATATAAAGGAGGAAATAAAGAAGACCCTACCAACTATAGACCAGTCTCTCTAACAAGTACAATAGCAAAAAAATTGTGAAAGAATTGTCAAAAGTAGATGGGTAGAATATTTAGAAAAAAACGTGTTAAATCCAAGGCAATTTGTATTCAGACAAGGACGATCATGCGTCACCAATTTAATATGTTTCTATTCAAGGCTAATAGATATAATACAAGAAAGAGATGGATGGGCTGATTGTGCATTTCTAGACCTAAAAAAAGCTTTTGACAAAGTACCACATAAGAAGTTGCTTAAGAAATTAGAAACTGAAGGAGGAATACAGGGCAAACTGCTTAATTGGATGGAAGACTTTTTGCAAGAAAGGAAAATGAGAGTAGTGATAAGAGACAAACACTCAAAATGGGATGAAGTAATAAGCGGTGTTCCGCAAGGAACAGTTCTGGCCCCAATAATGTTTGCTATATATATTAATGATATGGATGAAGGAATTGAAAACTATATGAGCTTCTTTGCAGATGATGCAAAACTACTGAAAAGAGTGAAATCTGAAGAAGATTGTGAATCACTACAGAGAGATCTAAATAAAGTACAGGAATGGAGTAGGAAGTGGGAGGTGGAGTTCAATACAAAAAAGTGTGGTATAACGGAATTTGGAAAAAGCAAAAACAGGATAACAGGAGCATATAAATTGGGAGAAGAAGGAATAAAAAAAAGTAGAAAATGAGAAGGACCTGGGAGTCATTGTTATGAATGATATGTCACCTGAGAAACATATAAATAAGATTTTTGGAGAAACTTATAATTTAATAAGAACAATCAAAGTTGCATTTACATACCTGGATGAAGAAATGGTGAAGAAAATTCTAATCATCCTGATAAGACCAAGACTGGAATATGCAACAATGATATGGTCACCAAGCACAAAAAAATGTATAAAAAAAAACCTTGAAAGAATACAAAGACCAATTACAAAATTGGCACCAACACCCTCAAAACTATCATATGAAGAGAGACTAGCAAAACTTGAACTACAGACACTAGAGCAAAGAAGAGAGAGAGGAGATTTGATAGCTATTTACAGAATCATGAAAGGCATAGAAATTACTGATAGAGAGAATCTGATAAAATGGGATGATAGAAATACAAGAGGACACGGAAAGAAAATAAAAAAAAGACAGCTATAGAAGAGATGTGAAAAAGAACAGCTTTCCTCACAGAGTAATAGACAGTTGGAACAACTTAGATGAGAAAGTAGTGTGTGCAAAAACAATACATGAATTTAAAAATAGTTTAGATAAAATGAGATATGAAGACGGGACACCACGAGCATAGCTCCCCTTCCCGTAAAATACAACTAGGTAAATACACACACACACTATAGAAGAGATCTGAAAAAGAACAGCTTTCCTCACAGTGTAACAGATAGTTGGAACAAGTTAGATGAGAAAGTAGTGTGTGCAAAAAGAATACATGAATTTAAAAATAGTTTAAATAAAATGAGATATGAAGACGGGACACCACGAGCATAGCTTCCCTTCCCGTAAAATACAACTAGGTAAATACACACAATGGTTAAGAGTTGTGGCGCAATTGTTAGAGTTCCCGGCTGCCACTACGGCGGTCTGGGTTCGAATCTTGCCTAGGGCTGAAATAATATCAGTATCGCTGCGCTGCATGTCGTTATTCCAACTCTCGTGGGCGGGGCGTTGGGTGTGTGTGTTGTAAGGTCATATATGAGCTCTAAATTCTCTTCCGGGAGGGAAACAGCTGTCGATCACGAATCCAACACGTGATTCAATACCATAGTGAAACACACACACACACACTTTCAACGAACGGACGGCTTGAAGAACGTTCTGAAGAAAAGTGCAGATTGTGGATCCCAACGCAAAGAGAAGTGCCTTTTTGTATTTGCAGGGTGGGGGGAAATTGCTCGTGGGGTAGTGGGAAAGTAAGGAAAGAGGAGAAGGGGAGGGATTGCTGGGGAAATGAAAGGTAACGAGGAGGTAGAGGACTTGGCCCTAACAGACCGCCGAAAAGTAAACAAGCGACCACAAGACGAGCTGGAAGATGACGACATGTCTAATAAGAATGTAAAGATTAGAAGTATAGATAGGAGCAATACAGTAGAAAGTGATGAGAATATTTTCAAGGGATTTAAAGAGGGTGGGGGGGGACAAACCCCCCCCCCCCCCCCCCCCCGACTGACAAGACTAGAAGAGAAGGTCGATAAGATGAACGAGGACTTGGAGCGTAGGTTCGGTAATGTTGACAGTATGATACGAAGAATTGAAAAATTGGAAGAACTAGAGAGGGCGAACAAAAACTTAACTAAGGAAATTGAAGAATTAAAACAACAGTTAAAAGAAGTAAAAGATGAGAATAAAGTCTTAAAGGAGAATAATATGGAGAACAAGGAGGGTTGGAAAAAAATTCATGAAAATAGCAAGGTTGCATTCACTGACATAATCAGACAGCAAATGAATGAACAAACTGAAAACTCAGTTATTAAAGTGATGAGACAGAAGGAGAATATAGTAAGA
Source organism: Oratosquilla oratoria (assembly GCF_046742065.1). NCBI lineage: Eukaryota > Metazoa > Arthropoda > Malacostraca > Stomatopoda > Squillidae > Oratosquilla > Oratosquilla oratoria. The sequence goes on along the minus strand of NC_134777.1, from coordinate 113,756,597 downwards.
GACTTAGCAGACAAAAAGAAATGTATAATTATATTAGGAATGGAAGAGAAACATAACCCAGATAGAACCACAAGAATCAAAGAGAAAAATGAAAAAGTAAGATATTTACTAGAATTAGTTCAGGAAGATGAACCAGAAATAATGAAACAAATCGAAGAGAAATTCAGACTAGGGAAATATAGTACAGACAAGACCAGACCAATCAAGATTAAATTCAGGTCACAAACTACGCCTGAGAATATCTTATCCAAAACAGGGAAACTAGCAACAAGTGAACAATATAAAAAGGTATGGATAAAAAGGGAAATGAATAAAGAGGAAAGAGAGGAAGAAAAACAGAAAAGACTTGAAGCAAAGGAAAAAAACGAGATAAGAACGGAGTCAGAAAAAGAGAGATTCTATTGGAGAGTAGTGAATATGAAACTGAAGAAAGTCGACATACAAGAGAAAAACAAAAGGGAAACAGAGAACACAATGGAAGTGGCAGAAAACTAAGAGTGTCTTACACAAATATAGATGGATTAATAACAGGATTGAATGAACTGAATGATTACTTGAAAGAAAAAAAAACAGACATAATGGGAATTGTAGAAACAAAATTAAAAGGTCCACTACCACCCAACAGTGTAGGACATGATGCATATAATTATTGGATTAGAAACAGAGTGAAAAAGGAAGGGGGTGGAGTTATGTTCCTAACTAAGAAGGATATAAACGTGAAGGGTGTCACATATGGAAAGAATACAGTAGAAATGATAATGGTGGAAGTAGAAGACAGAGATAAGAAGAACAGAAAGTTTGTGATAAATTATGTGCCCCCAAAAACAGCCTCATGGGAAGAGAGTGAACATAAAAGTATGTTAGAGGACACAAAGATAACATTAAACAAGATAATGGAAGAGGGAGGAAAAATAGTTATGATGGGCGACTTTAATTGCAAAGAAATCTGCTGGGAAGAAATGACAGTAAAGGGTGGAGACGGCTCATGGGGAAACGCTCTACTCGAGATGGTTACTGACCATACAATGACACAATGGATACAGGAGAACACTAGGTATAGAAATGAAGAAGAGCCATCGAGACTAGACCTAGTAATTACATCCGAACCTAGAATAGTGGACAAAATTGAATATAAAACACCAATAAGTAAAAGTGACCACATACTGATTGAACTGGAACTTAATGAAGAAAAATATATGAAAAGAAATGAACAATACAGAAAAGGAAGAATGATGTATGAAAAAACAAACTTTGATAAAATAAGAGAACTCTTTCAAAAGGAAAACTGGGAAGAAATATACAAAGAAGAAACAACAGTAGAAGAGAAATGGAATATTTTGACAAAAATTTACAAAAAAGGAGTGGAAAAGTATGTCCCAAGACAAAAACAAGAAAAAGAATATGTAAAATGCTGGTACAACAAAAGCTGTAGGGAGTTAAAAGACAATAGAGACAAAGCCTGGACCAGATGGAAAAAAGACAGAAGACCTGAAAAATGGAAAATATATACCTGCTATAGAAATGAATATGTACAAATGTGCAGAGAAGAAAAGAGAAAATATGAAAAAGATATCATAGAAAAGTGTAAAGATCAACCGAAACTATTCTACAGATTTGTAAACAATAAACTGAAAAACAAACAAGACTTGGAGAAATTAAGACAGGAGGGAGTTGAATACACTGAGGAAATGGAAATGGCGGAAATTATGAACAAACATTTTAAATCAGTGTTTACAAGGGAGAACATACAACCTGAAGAGAACGAATGGAAAGAGAAAGTCCCCCTATGGAAGAAATAAAAGTAACAAAGAATGAAATATTAACACACTTGAGTAATCTTGATGTCAGAAAATCGCATGGACCAGATGAAATAGCAAACTGGATACTAAAAGAATGCAGGAATGAACTGGCAGACAAAATACATAGCATACTAAATAGTTCCTTGAAAGAAGGAAAAGTTCCAGAAGATTGGAAAAAAGCAAATATAGTACCTATATACAAAGGAGGAAATAAAGAAGAACCTACCAACTATAGACCAGTCTCTCTAACAAGTACAATAGCAAAACTTTGTGAAAGAATTATCAAAAGTAGATGGGTAAAATATTTAGAAAAAAAACAAAGTGTTAACTCCAAGGCAATTTGGATTCAGACAAGGACGATCATGCGTCACCAATTTAATATGTTTCTATTCAAGACTAATAGATATAATACAGGAAAGAGATGGATGGGCAGACTGTGCATTTTTAGATCTAAAGAAAGCTTTTGACAAAGTACCACATAAGAAGTTGCTTAAGAAATTAGAAACTGAAGGAGGAATACAGGGTAAGCTACTAAATTGGATGGAGGACTTTTTGCAAGAAAGAAAAATGAGAGTAGTGATAAGAAACCAGCACTCAAAATGGGATGAAGTAATAAGCGGTGTTCCGCAAGGAACAGTTCTGGCCCCAATAATGTTTGCTATATATATTAATGATATGGATGAAGGAATAGAAAGCTATATGAGCTTCTTTGCAGATGATGCAAAACTACTGAAAAGAGTGAAAACTGAAGAGGATTGTGAATCACTACAGAGAGATCTAAATAAAGTACAAGAATGGAGTAGGAAATGGGAGATGGAGTTCAATACAAAAAAGTGTAGTATAATGGAATTTGGAAAAAGCAAAAACAGAATAACAGGAGCATATAAATTGGGAGAAGAAGGAATAAAAAAAGTAGAAAATGAGAAGGACCTGGGAGTCATCGTTATGAATAATATGTCACCTGAGAAACATATGAATAAGATTTTCGGAGAGACTTATAATCTAATAAGAACGATCAAAGTTGCATTTACATACCTGGATGAAGAAATGGTGAAGAAAATCCTAATCACCCTGATAAGACCAAGATTGGAATATGCAGCAACGATATGGTCACCAAGTACAAAAAAAATGTATAAAAAAACTTGAAAGAATACAAAGAGCAATTACAAAACTGGCACCAACACTCTCAAAACTATCATATGAAGAGAGACTAGAAAAACTTGAACTACAGACACTAGAGCAAAGAAGAGAGAGAGGAGATTTGATAGCTATTTACAGAATCATGAAAGGCATAGAAATTACTGACAGAGAGAATCTGATAAAATGGGATGACAGAAATACAAGAGGACACGGAAAGAAAATAAAAAAAGACAGCTATAGAAGAGATGTGAAAAAGAACAGCTTTCCTCACAGAGTAATAGACAGTTGGAACAAGTTAGATGAGAAAGTGGTGTGTGCAAAAACAATACATGAATTTAAAAATAGTTTAGATAAAATGAGATATGAAGACGGGACTCCACGAGCATAGCTCCCCTTCCCGTAAAATACAACTAAGTAAATACAACTAGGTAAATACACACACTTCAACGAATGGATGGCTTAGAAGACGTTCTGAAACTAGCAACAAGTGAACAATATAAAAAGGTATGGATAAAAAGGGAAATGAATAAAGAGGAAATAGAGGAAGAAAAAGAGAAAAGACTTGAAGCAAAGGAAAAAACGAGATAAGAACGGAGTCAGAAAAAGAGAGATTCTATTGGAGAGTAGTGAATATGAAACTGAAGAAAGTCGACATACAAGAGAAAAACAAAAGGGAAACAGAGAACACAATGGAAGTGGCAGAAAACTAAGAGTGTCTTACACAAATATAGATGGATTAATAACAGGATTGAATGAGCTGAATGATTATTTGAAAGAAAAAAAAACAGACATAATGGGAATTGTAGAAACAAAATTAAAAGGTCCACTACCACCCAATAGTGTAGGACATGATGCATATAATTATTGGATTAGAAACAGAGAGACAAAGCAAGGGGGTGGAGTTATGTTCCTGACTAAGAAGGATATAAACGTGAAGTGTGTCACATATGGAAAGAATACAGTAGAGATGATAATGATGGAAGTAGAAGACAGAGGTAAGAAAAGCAGAAAGTTTGTGATAAATTATGTGCCCCCAAAAACAGCCTCATGGGAAGAGAGTGAACATAAAAGTATGTTAGAGGACACAAAGATAACATTAAACAAGATAATGGAAGAGGGAGGAAAAATAGTTATGATGGGCGACTTTAATTGCAAAGAAATCTGCTGGGAAGAAATGACAGTAAAGGGTGGAGATGGCTCATGGGGAAACGCTCTACTTGAGATGGTTACTGACCATACAATGACACAATGGATACAAGAGAACACTAGGTATAGAAATGAAGAAGAGCCATCGAGACTAGACCTAGTAATTACATCCGAACCTAGAATAGTGGACAAAATTGAATATAAAACACCAATAAGTAAAAGTGACCACATATTGATTGAACTGGAACTTAATGAAGAAAAATATATGAAAAGAAATGAACAATACAGAAAAGGAAGAATGATGTATGAAAAAACAAACTTTGATAAAATAAAAGAATTCTTTCAACAAGAAAACTGGGAAGAAATATACAAAGAAGAAACAACAGTAGAAGAGAAATGGAATATTTTGACAGGAATTTACAAAAAAGGAGTGGAAAAGAAAAACAAGAAAAAGAATATGTAAAATGTTGGTACAACAAAAGCTGTAGGGAGTTAAAAGACAATAGAGACAAAGCCTGGACCAGATGGAAAAAAGACAGAAGACCTGAAAAATGGAAAATATATACCTGTTATAGAAATGAATATGTACAAATGTGCAGAGAGGAAAAGAGAAAATATGAAAAAGATATCATAGAAAAGTGTAAAGATCAACCGAAACTATTCTACAGATTTGTAAACAATAAACTGAAAAACAAACAAGACTTGGAGAAATTAAGACAGGAGGGAGTTGAATACACTGAGGAAATGGAAATGGCGGAAATTATGAACAAACATTTTAAATCAGTGTTTACTAGGGAGAACATACAACCTGAAGAGAACGAATGGAAAGAGAAAGTCCCCCCCTATGGAAGAAATAGAAGTAACAAAGAATGAAATATTAACACACTTGAGTAATCTTGATGTCAGAAAATCGCATGGACCAGATGAAATAGCAAACTGGATACTGAAAGAATGCAGGAATGAACTGGCAGACAAAATACATAGCATACTAAATAGTTCCTTGAAAGAAGGAAAAGTTCCAGAAGATTGGAAAAAAGCAAATATAGTACCTATATACAAAGGAGGAAATAAAGAAGAACCTACCAACTATAGACCAGTCTCTCTAACAAGTACAATAGCAAAACTTTGTGAAAGAATTATCAAAAGTAGATGGGTAGAATATTTAGAAAAAAAACAAAGTGTTAAATCCAAGGCAATTTGGATTCAGACAAGGACGATCATGGGTCACCAATTTAATATGTTTCTATTCAAGGCTAATAGATATAATACAAGAAAGAGATGGATGGGCAGACTGTGCATTTTTAGATCTAAAGAAAGCTTTTGACAAAGTACCACATAAGAAGTTGCTTAAGAAATTAGAAACTGAAGGAGGAATACAGGGTAAGCTACTAAATTGGATGGAGGACTTTTTGCAAGAAAGAAAAATGAGAGTAGTGATAAGAAACCAGCACTCAAAATGGGATGAAGTAATAAGCGGTGTTCCGCAGGGAACAGTTCTGGCCCCAATAATGTTTGCTATATATATTAATGATATGGATGAAGGAATTGAAAGCTATATGAGCTTCTTTGCAGATGATGCAAAACTACTGAAAAGAGTGAAATCTGAAGAAGATTGTGAATCACTACAGAGAGATCTAAATAAAGTACAAGAATGGAGTAGGAAGTGGGAGATGGAGTTCAATACAAAAAAGTGTAGTATAATGGAATTTGGAAAAAGCAAAAACAGGATAACAGGAGCATATAAATTGGGAGAAGAAGGAATAAAAAAAAAGTAGAAAATGAGAAGGACCTGGGAGTCATCGTTATGAATAATATGTCACCTGAGAAACATATAAATAAGATTTTTGGAGAAACTTATAATCTAATAAGAACAATCAAAGTTGCATTTACATACCTGGATGAAGAAATGGTGAAGAAAATCCTAATCACCCTGATAAGACCAAGATTGGAATATGCAGCAACGATATGGTCACCAAGCACAAAAAAATGTATAAAAAAACTTGAAAGAATACAAAGAGCAATTACAAAATTGGCACCAACGCTCTCAAAACTATCATATGATGAGAGACTAGAAAAACTTGAACTACAGACACTAGAGCAAAGAAGAGAGAGAGGAGATTTGATAGCTATTTACAGAATCATGAAAGGCATAGAAATTACTGACAGAGAGAATCTGATAAAATGGTATGACAGAAATACAAGAGGACACGGAAAGAAAATAAAAAAAGACAGCTATAGAAGAGATTTGAAAAAGAACAGCTTTCCTCACAGAGTAATAGACAGTTGGAACAAGTTAGATGAGAAAGTGGTGTGTGCAAAAACAATACATGAATTTAAAAATAGTTTAGATAAAATGAGACATGAAGACGGGACTCCACAAGCATAGCTCCCCTTCCCGTAAAATACAACTAGGTAAATACACACACACACACACACAGACACTAGAGCAAAGAAGAGAGAGAGGAGATTTGATAGCTATTTACAGAATCATGAAAGGCATAGAAATTACTGATAGAGAGAATCTGATCAAATGGGATAACAGAAATACAAGAGGACATGGAAAGAAAATAAAAAAAGATAGCTATAGAAGAGACCTGAAAAAGAACAGCTTTCCTCACAGAGTAATAAACAGTTGGAACAAAATAGATGAGAGAGTGGTGTGTGCAAAAACAATACATGAATTTAAAAATAGTTTAGATAAATTGAAATATGAAGAAGGGACCCCACGAGCATAGCTCCCCTTCCCGTAAAATACAACTAGGTAAATACACACATAAATGTATTTGCATATATATATATATATATACATATATATATATATATATATATATATACATATATATATATATATATATATATATATATATATATATATATATATATATATATATATATATACAACTACACACTTGTTAAATTATGCCTAACCACCGTTCACGCTACAGTATCACGTAGACATACATACATACATATACCAAGGCTTTTTCCCCCTTCCAAGGGAGGTAGCCACAAAGGGAAAGGCATAAAAACACTCCCACCCATTTCATCCCTAAATACACTCCACACCCCTCCCACCCTTCCTCTCATCTGAGCACCTCCTGGATGACGGGTCATCCCTGAACCCTGCCCACCGCCCTGGGTCAGAAGCAGTGTCGCAAGACACAGTACATCCACAGCAAGGCCGCTTCATTTAATCGGCGACCCCCCCTCTCCGTCCCCCTTTGCATATAAGGAGAGGACGGGGAGAAATCCCTTCGGGCTGCGTCAAAATTTACTCACACATACTACAACACCCCCCACCCCCCCGCCCATTCCTCCTCATGCAGTCACAACATCATCCATATACAACCATTCTCCACTCACCTCTGTCTTCCGTCCTCTCCCTTCCTTCCTCAACAGACATTCCCCTCTTCCCCAAAGCCACCTTCACCCCATCCATCCACCTCATCCTCGGACGTCCCCCTCATGTTCACGTAGACACTAACACAAAATACGAGAATTACAAGTATACGCCATGTTTTGTTGAAAACAGCAGAGCAGCAAAAAAAAAAAAAAAAAAAAAAAAATATAGATTCCACTATTACAAAGGTTCTCCTTTCAGAAAACAAAATAGAATTTATCATAAGTACATCAAAATACATTTAGAGTAGTTTCATTATCGACGGAGGTTTGGTATCGAATGTACTCGTATCAGTCGATACCCAAAATCGTCAATGCCGAGTTTTTTTTGATAAGTATTTGCAGGTTTCAATATTATGTAATACGTTATTTTAAATCATATTGTTATATGCAATTTACTCCATCATTTGACGCGTCGAAAACCGCCCTCACGTTGTCGAATTTCAAGACTCCAGTGTGACTACCGACTGATTAGTTTGTTATCAAATGTATATATAACGTATTTTCCAAGATCCCAACAACAGACTAAACAAAGGTTTTAGACGAAAAAGATTCAAGAAAACAGGTAGGCTCTAGAAGCAGATACATTATACTTCTTTGTTTAGCTTTTTTAGATTACGAGAAAACCGTTGACTTGGTAGAACAAATAACGATACTAAACTCCATCATAGAAGTTAAGGTTAGTTTATGTGAGGGTATACAGTGAGTCCTCCTTATACAGTAATTCTTTATCCGGTAAATTCACATACATACATACATATACCAAGGCTTTTTCTCCCTTACAAGGGAGGTAGCCTTTTTCTTTTTGGCTACCTCCCTTGTAAGGGAAAAAAAGCCTTGGTATATGTATGTATGTATGTGAATTTACCGGATAAAAAATTACTGTATAAGGAGGACTCACTGTATTAGATTTGTATAAAGGTTACAAATTCGGGGAAGGGCTCTCATGTTGGAGAAGGGACCCACAGGGAAATATTTTTGTTATCATGTATATGATGAACTTCAAATGTAATATTGCCTTTGCTGATTTTTCATGGCCTTCCTATTTCCTTCAGACTGAATTTCCTGTTTTCTGTTGACAGCTGAAGGAAGAAAGTCTAGTTGAGTTCCCCGCCATCACAGTTTGTAACCTGAACCCCATCAACTCCAAGGACGCTATTGACAACCATCCCATCTGGAGTGCCTTCAAGGAGTTGGAAAAGAAACAATCAGAACCAAGTGAAGTCTCAGTCACTCATTTTCACTTACATTCTCACCCTTACTCTCACTCAATCACAAACCATCATCTATGTGGGCTTCCTTGCCTCTTTGAGTGCTTTAAGTCAATTTGTATACTTATTCTGTATACTACTACCAAGCATTTTTATTCAGTTGAAGGAAAACCCTTGAGCTGTAGAGGTTTATCCCCTTTGGCACAGTGATTCCTGTTAAGGTTTGAGGGTCGCAGACTTCCATAGTGATACTATTTCAGGGTTTAGTTGTGGCTAAGAATGGCTACTCAATTCACATGAGGGGATGTCAGTGTAGCCATAAAAAAAGGGGGGAGGGAGATAGTTTCACTTAATGGAAACCCACTACTCTACAGTATTCAGTAATTATCCTAATGCCCTCCCATATATCTCTTCAGGAAGACATGCTGGAATGTTGTACAGTATTGTATCAGTGTATTTACCTAGTTGTATTTACCTAGTTGTATTTTACGGGAAGGGGAGCTATGCTCGTGGAGTCCCGTCTTCATATCTCATTTTATCTAAACTATTTTTAAATTCATGTATTGTTTTTGCACACACCACTTTCTCATCTAACTTGTTCCAACTGTCTATTACTCTGTGAGGAAAGCTGTTCTTTTTCAAATCTCTTCTATAGCTGTCTTTTTTTATTTTCTTTCCGTGTCCTCTTGTATTTCTGTCATCCCATTTTATGTGGGTATTTTTCTGTGCCATTGGCCAGTAGAAAGAAGAGGGATGGAGCTGTTGCTGGTTGTTGTCTCTATGCAAAAAAGTGGAGGAAAGTCAGCCAAAGCTAAAAGAAATTATGTGCATAGTCTGGAGACCAAATACCAGTTTGAAGATGAGCAGTGGGGAGAGCATTCATTCTGACATTCATCTCGCAGGGCAATCACATGTATCGAAGGTCTCATTATTGGTTATTGAGTTTGATGGTCCATCTTTAAGGGATTGTTTCATGATCTGATTATTTAGGATATTTTTATGTGGATGTATTGTGGTATATGTGGTTGGTTGTTATATGTGCTTCAGTAATATGCTGCAGTTGTAGTTTTTTGCTGCATTCTTTTGGTTGCGTTTCAGAGATGCAGTGTGACAGGTGTGCAGTGTGTAGGGTTCTGGCATAGAACTGCATTCCTGTAATTTTCATATGGTGTTCTATGGGGAGGATTTTGGTTTCTGTATGCATGTTTCCAATTGGGGTGATTTTGGTGGATCTTGTTAGTACTCTCAATGTCCTATTCAGTAAATTTTGTAAATTGTGTTTATCTTGCTGATTGTTAGGAACCATGCAGTGGAAGTGTAGTTGAGACTGGTTCTTATGTTTATTAGAATTCCTTTCTGTTGTCCAAAGTCAGTACATGCAGTGGATATAAGTAGTTTTATTTTTCTTGTTGATTTTTGCTCTCAGGCTCTTTATATGTGAGCTGGAAGTCCTATGAGTATTAAATGTGAAGCCTAGAATTGTAAGGTTATTTTCCAAAGGAAGAGTTTGATAATTTAATCTTGCAAAATGGTATTTTCTTTTACTCATGGTTGTCCATCACTGTTGATTTCTAGGATGAAACTTTCATTCTATTATTTCTGAGCTATTATTCCAGTTTATTCAAGTAGGCATGGTTGTTCTTTGCTGCTATGTTGTATTTACTGTGCTGGGTTATTATTGTCAGGTCATTTGTGTATTAGAGAACACTAGAATTTAATTCTGTTTTGGGAGTTGGGAGATCAGTCACAAAAATATTGAATGGTAAAGGTGAAAGTATTGCACCCTGAGGAACTCCATTGTACATTCCTTTTGCTTCTGAGATTTGGTTGTTTTGGGTTATTCTTGGATACTGTGGATAATAGGGAGATTGGTTTGTATGATGGAGGGTTTTCAAGGGGTTTGCTTAGTTTCAAAATAGGGATTATGTGAGCCCCTTTCCAGATGTTTGGGACTTTGTTGTGTAACCATGAGTAGTTGAAAATGTCAGTTAAGGCTCTTATGGTTGTTTGGCTGAGGTTGTTTGTGGTGGATGTTTGAGATTTTGCCTGGACCTTCAGCTTTGGAGTTTTTCAATTTGTTTGTGGCCCCCTCTACATTTATATTGGTGACCGGGGGAGTGGCTTCAGCATCTGGTTTGATTCTCTGTATTTTAGTTATTTTCGTGTTTTCTGGTGTTGATGGTTTGAAACTTGTTTTGGAGAGATGCTCTTGATGATGTCACTATGCTTTTAATGATAGCAAAACCACCACCAATAGAATGATTAAAGATGATGATAACTGTAATAATAATGAGAGCAGCAAAATTTACTAATGTTTCCAATTGCATTTGATCATGCAGTTTGCCACCTGCTTACTCAATTTTTATTTTTTTCCAGAGTGTGACGGACCTTTTAACAATGAAGATAGCTATAACCCCTATTTTGTTGAAGACAGTAATTACATCGACAGTATGACAATACCAGCCAACTATTATGGTAAGTAACAGTGTAGTCATGGGTTAGTTAGTTGGAGCCACCATACATGTGCAAACATGCATGGACTTGAACAGTGGTCAGTCTCAAAGAGATTGAAGGTTGTGCCAACCAAATCCATAGTTGTAATTTTCTTAAGCAACCTCCCCCCTCATCTTATTTTTCTTCCACAAAACGGTGAGGCATACATACTTTACTCAACCACCTCTCTTTATAAGGAGGATTGAGACCTTTATAAATGTATGTATGCATGTTAGCTATCTTGACAATGATGAATGGAACAATTAAAAGATTCAGTGGAATCTTTGTACAGTATCTTTTTGAACTCTTCTGCCAGATATGACAGATTGGATGATGTACGACTATGATCATATGTACCCATATCCTGAGTACGAAACCACCACCGGAGAAGAAACAGTGACACCTTACGAGGCCAGTATGTCATCTAATGCCCCGAATTCATTTTCACCTGAGTCGACAGTGGCCACAGAGTCTCCTTCACACTCATCAACAGCTTGGGACCAAGACGTCTCTTCTGTCTCCTCCTCTTCCCACTCTTCCACCTCCCCTGACTCCTCCTCCTCCTCATCTTTGTCCTCGTCTTCATCCTTGGGAGATATTAGGTCAACGGATGCTCCATCAGTCACTGAGAGTCGGAGGCGGCGGAGATCACTGACATTAAACTCTCTTCAGCAGGAACTGAAGAACAAAGGAGGAGTGCACAAGGTATCTGATTTTGTTTCTTTTGGTGATAAATATTCCTAAGCTTTTCAAATCATGACCTTACAATTAGACCCAGTGTTGTTGCAGAACAGGGGGCTCAAGTGAATCATTTGGCATAAGTTTACAATTTTAAGGGAGTTTGTTCCCCTTGGTAGAGACAGATTAGCTTCCTATTATCTTATCTATAAATCAATCTATTTTGTTTGGTCTGTTCTGTTGCTTATAAGTATATCATATACTCATACATGTATAATGGAGTGGGAGAATGCTCCAAACACCACTTTTTTCTAATGCAAGAATGTGGAAAGAGTGACCACATACTAATAGAGGTTTAACTAACGGAGGTAATATATATAAAGAGAAATGAGAAATACAGAAAAGGAAGACTGATGTACAACAAAACGGACTTTGGGAAGCTTAAGAAAGTCTTTCAAAATACAAATTGGGAAAAATTCTACAAAGAAGAGACACAAGTGGAAGAGAAATGGATGATTTTGATTGAAATTTGTAATGAAGAAGTGGATAAATGCGTACCAAGATAGAAACAGGAAAAGGTGTATATAAAGTGCTGGTTTAATAGAAGATGCAGTGAGGCGAAAGACAAAAGAGATAAAGCTTGGAAAAGATGGAAGATAAAAAACCTGGAAAGGGGCAAATACATATCAACTATAGAAATACATACATATACCAAGGCTTTTTCCCCCTTCCAAGGGAGGTAGCCACAAAAGGAAAGGCATAAAAACACTCCCACCCATTTCATCCCTAAATACACTCCACACCCCTCCCACCCTTCCTCTCATCTGAGCACCTCCTGGATGACGGGTCATCCCTGAACCCTGCCCACCGCCCTGGGTCAGAAGCAGTGTCGCAAGACACAGTACATCCACAGCAAGGCCGCTTCATTTAATCGGCGACCCCCCCTCTCCGTCCCCCTTTGCATATAAGGAGAGGACGGGGAGAAATCCCTTCGGGCTGCGTCAAAATTTACTCACACATACTACCCCACCCCCCACATCCCCCCCCCATCCTCCACATGCAGTCACAACATCATCCATATACAACCATTCTCCACTCACCTCTGTCTTCCGTCCTCTCCCTTCCTTCCTCAACAGACATTCCCCTCTTCCCCAAAGCCCCCTTCACCCCATCTATCCACCTCATCCTAGGACGTCCCCTCATGTTCACTCCCTCCACATCTGCCTTCCATACCTCTTTTACTAGTCTTTCTTCACTCATTCTTTCCATGTGTCCAAACCATCCTAATATTCTTTCATCAACCCTATCTCCCAAATCCTTTTTCACCCCTGTTCTCCTCCTCACCTCCTCATTTCTCACTCTATCTAGCCTAGTAACCCCCACCATACTTCTCAGACACCTCATCTCAAACACATTCAAACTCCTTCTCTCTTCTTCTCTTATGTTCCACGTTTCTGCCCCATACAGTGCTGTTGGCACAATCACTCCTTCATACAGTCTCCTCTTCGCATCCATTCCCAAATGTCTATTTCTCATTACACTCTTTAAACCACCAAGGCATTTACTCGCTTCTCTCAATCTACATTCTACCTCCACCTTCACTCCACCTTTTCCTGCTACACTTGCACCCAAGTATCTAAAACTATCCACTTCCTCCAGTCGCTCTCCCTTAATGTTCACTTCCAGTCTACTGCCACTTTCACCCCTTGTACATCGCATCACCTTACTTTTACCCACATTTATCTTTAGCTTTCTTCTATCACATACTCTCCCAAACTCTGCCACCAGCTTCCTCAATCCCTCCTCTGACCCTGCCACAAGCGCAGTGTCGTCCGCAAACAACAGCTGGCTCACCTCCCACTTTTCTCCATTTTCTTTAACCATCTCCAATCCCTGACTCACTACCCTAGCATTTACCTCTCGCACCACCCCATCCATGTATAAGTTGAACAGCCAGGGCGACATAACGCATCCTTGACGAAGTCCCACCTTTACTTCAAACCACTCACTCTCTCCATTTCCAATCCTAACACATGCTCTACTACTCACATAAAAACTCTTGACAGCTCCCAAAAGCTTTCCTCCTATCCCATAAATCTGCATAACCTCCCACAGTGCCTTTCTGTCTACCCTATCATAGGCCTTTTCCAGATCCATAAAAGCCCAAAAAACATCCTTCCCCTTTCCTATAGCTTTCTCACATATCTGTCTTACCACAAAGATCTGATCTACACAACCTCTACCCGTCCTAAATCCACACTGTTCCTCACCAATTACTCCTTCTGTTCCTCTCCTAATCCTCTCAATTAAGATTCTCCCATAAGCCTTCCCTACTACACTCAACAGGCTAATCCCTCTGAAATTACTACATTCACACTTGTCCCCTTTTCCCTTGTAAAGAGGAACTATACAGGCACTACTCCAGTCCTCCGGTACTTTACCCTCTCACCAGCAAACATTAAATAATCTCACCAACCAGTCCACCATCACTGAACCTCCCTTTTTCAGACATTCTGCATGACATCCATCCAGACCAGGTGCCTTACCTGCTTTCATCATCTTTACAACTGCCTTCACCTCATCCTTCCTTATTTCTCCTCCATTCTCCTCACTCATCACTCTCATTTTCTTCGTATTTCCCACTGCAGCTATCTTTCCTTCCCTATCCTCCTTCACATTTAGCAACTCCCTAAAATATTCTGCCCATCTTCCCCTCACTGCCATCTCTTCCATTATCAACTCTCCATCTGTACCTTTTACCTTTTCTTCCCTACTTGATTCGCCTCCTCTTCCTCTCTTAATTTCTTTCCAAAACATCTTTTTATTACTTTCAAAATTTTCTGTCATACTCCTACCCCATTTCACATCTGCTCTCCTCTTTGCCTCCTTTACCTTTTGCTTTACTTCTCTTTTCTTTTCTTTGTACGTCTCATATGACTCCCCTGTCCTCTTTTGTAACCAATCTGTGAATGCTCGCTTCTTCTCTTCTACAACCTTCTTTGTTTCCTCATCCCACCATTCACTACCCTTTCTTCTATTTCCCCCTGTCCTTCTTGTTCCACACACCATCCTTGCACACTTTAAGACTCCCTCCTTGAACCATCCCCATTCCTCCTCCACACCCATCTCTGCTCTATCCTTTACTCCCTCCCACTCCTCCTTCAGCTTCTTTTCGTACTCCTTCTCCTTTTCCTTTTCATTCAAGGAGTTCACTCTAAGAACCTCCCTACCTTTTGTCCCTTTCCTCCTTCTCCATCTATCCTCCACTCTCAACTTACCTTCCACCAAAAAATGATCTGATATTCCCCCACCTTCTCCCCTTAGCACATGTACATCCTTAACTCTTCCTATCATAATCCTATTTACCACTACATAATCCATTAGCGCTCTATCTACCACCCTTCCCTCCACCACCCTCTCCCATGTGTACTTATGCTTGACTTTCTTCTGAAACACTGTATTTGCTATCATCAACTCTCTTTCTAGACACATTTCCACCATCAACTCTCCACTACGATTCTTTCCTGGAACTCCACACTTCCCAACCACTCCATCGATTGGACCATTTCCCACTCTAGCATTAAGGTCTCCCAGTACTATTACATTGACATTTCTTCCTAAACCCTCTATGCACTCATTTAAATCTATCCAAAAGGCCTCCCTTTCTTCCATGCTCTTCTCACTGCCCGGCCCATATGCACTTACAAAGACCCACATCTCCTTTCCCAGTTTCACCTTCATCCACATTATCCTTGAGGAAACCTCCTTCCACTCCACTACCCCTTTACCTATCTCCTCACTTACAAGAATAGCCACCCCTTCCCTCCCTCGCCCTCTCTTCACTCCTGATAACCTCCCACTTACACTCCCAAACATACACTCACCCTTCCCTTTCAACTTAGTTTCACTCAAAGCCAACACATCCAACTTTCTTCTCACAAACATACTACCTATCTCTTCCCTTTTACTCTCATCTGTACCACATCCACGCACATTAAAAGACCCAAACCTTAGGGTGCTGGCCCGAGGCCCGCCAGCACCCCTTATGCCTTTACTTTTGTCTTTAGGATGTGTGCCCCGTGGGGCTACAGGGAGAAGGATGCCTAGTCCCTCTCCCCGTCCCTTTCTTCTCGCCTCTTACGATCCAAGTGGGAAAACTTGGTGGCAGTATTCTTTTCCCCCACCACAGGGAATTCCCCCAATCAGAAAGAGAATACTCAGAGAAATGGTACAGGACAGCAACAAGGGGTTGGGGGACAGCATAACGGAGGGACAGTCGTAGTATAAAAGTGTCATCATTTCTCTATGAACAGAATTTCTTCTATCATAGACAAAATGATGTGTGGCTCTGGTCCGTAGGGGCGCCCCATATAGACCCTAAAGTATCGACTGCATGCTACTTTGCCACAATAACAAGCAGCCAATACCCCAGACGGGGCCAATACCCCAGACGGGGCCAATACCCCAGACGGGGTATAGAAATGAATATGTAAAAGTGCGCAGAGTGGAAAAAAGAAACTCCAAAAAAAGACATCATAGAAAAATGTTAAGATAAATTCAAATTCTTATATAGGTATGTGAATGGTAAACTTAAAAATAAACAGGAAATAGTGAAACTATGCCACGGAGATATAGAATATACAGAAGATTTAGAAATGGCTGGTCATGAACAATCACTTCAAATTGGTTTTCACTAGAGAATAAGTACAGCATTTCTCTCCTTTAGTTCAAATTCTATTAATATGTGATTGCTCTTCCCAAATGGTGTCTTGTATTCGATTTTATCCACAACTTCAGGTTCTGTTGCAAATATTAAATCTAGTCTCGATGGTTCTTTATTACTTCTATATCTGGTATTTTTTTTTACCCATTGTGTCATTGTATGTTCTGTAGTCATGTTATGTAATACATTTTCTCATAGATCCTCTCCACCTTTCACTGTCATCTCTTCCCAACAGATTTCCATGCAGTTAAAATCTCTCATAAGTACCAGGTTACCTCCATCCTCCAGCATCTCGTTTAATGAATGACTTGTATCTTCTAACATCTCTAATGCTCACCCTCTTTCCAAGAGCCCATTTTTGGGGGCACATAAATCACTACAAACTTTCTACTTTTCATGTCGCTATCTTTAACATTTATCATGATCATTTCCATGCTGTTTATACCCTCTGTAACCTTGTACCGGGGTGGCCAATGAAACAATCAATAATGTAACAATGCAAAATACTGTATTAGTTACAAGCACCACAAAAATAAGCGTGCGGTCGCTTTGTAAGCAGAATCAAGACTGGCTCCAAGCGACGCCAAGCTCAGACTTGGCGGGAAAATCATATTCGCTTAAATGAACACTTGGTTCTCACAATAATATATAAAATGTATAATAAATAAACGATATTACAAATACGTATGTACAACACACAAAGAATATCCTATACCACCATTACAACCTTCATCACATTTAAGTTTTTCTTGGCCAAAACATGACTCCTCCACCCTGTTTCTCATTTCTATTCTTAATCCAAGAGTTATATAATCCATGTCCAACACTATTTGGTGGTAGTAGACCCCTTAATTTCGTCTTTGCAATTCCCATTATGTCTGGTTTTTCTTCTGACAGGTAATCATTTAGTTCACTTAATCCTGAGATCAATCCGTCTATGTTAGTATAAGCCACTTTTATTTTATTTCATTTTTTTCACCTCCATCTCGTTTTCTGTTCCTTTCATTTCGCTTGCTCGAGCATACAATTTTCTCAGCCTCATGTCTAAGACTCTCCAATAGAACTCATTTCTTTCAGCCTCCATTCTCTTTGCATTTTTTTTGTAGCTTCATCTCTTAGTGTCTTCTCTCTCTCTTTCCTCAACATTCATTTCTCTTTTTATCCATTTATTGTTGTAGTATTCACTCTTTGCTAACTCTTAATTTTGCTAGTATGTCTTCTACTACCATTTGTGACCTTAATTTTATCATTAGAGGTCGATTTCTTTCTTTGGAATATTGTCCCATTCTATATACTTCTATTTTATTTTCTACTTCTTGGTCTCCGTCTTGTACTGTGCTTCTTTTAGAATTGGTTTTGCTATTTCTTTTTCTTCAGTACTGAATGCATCCATTCCCAGACACCTATGTCTCATGACACTTTTTAATTCCCTACAGTGGCAGCTCATAGCTAGAATTAGGAGGGTTACTGCTTAAGTAAAATTTAGCTATTGTTTTAATATTGTGTTAACAAATAGAAAGAATATTTATGCATAAACTTTATAAAAAAAAAAAATACTTATGCGGGGAGTAACTAGTGAAACATGGCGTATGTTCACCCTAGACAACATGGAAGGGAGAAGACAGGGGATAGGGGTGAGTGGAGAATGGTTGTGTACAGATATTTTGACACAGCCACACACATATATATATATATATATATATATATATATATATATATATATATATATATATATATATATATATATATATATATATATATACATATACATACATACATATATATATATATATATATATATATATAGAGAGAGAGAGAGAGAGGGAGAGAGAGAAAGAGAGAACTAAAGTCATTCTTAGAACAGGACATATAACTGGCATTGCTCCATTCTATTTTTTAAGATATAGAAATAAAATTTTCATTGTTAAAGCAAGTAATTAATATGTTTTGAAAAAAAAATTAAAGTCATAATAGCTGGTCAGTGTTTAAAACCTAATTATTATCAAGATAGAAGGTCCTAAACCTACAAGGTAGGGATCTCCAAAGTCTTGGTAAAGTTCAATAGTACTGTCCTTTGTTCTGTGTTACTTCATCCAAGAACTGTTGGCCATAGTGGCAGAGGGGGACTCCAGTTGTGTGCAGAACACATCACAGGATTGGAGAGATTGATCTTTGTCTCTCTGACTTGAAGACAAATCCCCATATAAATTATGTCACTTGAAATTGTCATGGAAGTAAACAGAAAACTGGGACGAAGCTGATAACAAAGTTTAGCTTCATATGCTCAGTTAGAGAATGATGGCTAATCAATGAGAACTCGAAAATAACAAAATTCATTTTGTAATGAAAAAACAGGGGTTCCCATGAGAAAATATGTATCTCATGTAAATGATACATTCATTGCATACAGTGACCATGAGGTAGTTCCTCTTTGGATATCTCCCAGCATGCCTCTACATCTCTCTTAAGAACATAAGATTATAGGAGACTACAAGAGACCATAAAGCTTACACTAGGTAGTTCCATGTTCCTTACCACCTGTCATTCCTATTAATCCCATTGCACTATTAATCCCATTGTCAAATTTATTTATATACATTATGTACAATAAGGATGCATTGACTCATTTAGAAACTACTGACCTGGAACGTCAGAGAAAGCTTCAAGAGATGGCACTAACATGCCAGTAGCATGTCCATTCTTAGAGATTATCTTATACATGAATCCTAGAAGGAGGTTTGGGGTCAGGGGGAGCCAGGAGGAAAATAATGGACCTCTGTAGATGAATGTACCGAGCTCCTGGTAGGCCTTATCATCTATTATTACTGCAGTTGGATCAGCTTCGAGGTGATGCCATGGTCAAGGAGAGGGAGCAGGAGAAAGAAGAGAAACCGCTTAGATCTGGAGAGACAGTGCTCCACCGTGTCAAGCGGAGTGAGGACTTGAGATTGAAGAAGAGGCCATGCCGAGGTGAGTTCCTTATTTTACATTTGCATATCTTTAACAATCTATTCCTACATATCACTTTCCCCTTTGTCTTCCTCTTCTTCTCTTTTTTTTCTTGCTCTTCTTTTCTATTTTCCTCCCCTTCTCATTATTCCCATTTTTCTGCTTTTTCTTTTTTCTCTTTCTTCTTTTTTCTTCTTCATCTTCTTCATTTTCATTCTCTTCTTCATTTTTCTTCTTCATCTTCTTCACTTCCATTTTCCTTCTTTTTTCTCCTCTATTCACCTTCCCTTTTTTCTTATTTTTCTTACCCTTCCTCTTCTTCTCAGTCTTTTCTTCCTTTCTCTTCTCTCTTCTTCTTCTTCTTCTTCTTCTTCTTCTTCTTATTGTGGTTTTTCTTTTTTCCTTCTCCTTTATCTTCTTTTCTATATCTACTCTTCCTTTTTCTTTCTTCTTTTGTAAAGCCTAAAAAAGAACTAATAAACTAACAAATATATATGTACAGAGAGCACCAATTGACATAACAGTAATGACAGTGATTTATTAATAATTTGTTATTTATCTTATTTTTTAACACTTTTGAGTATAGATAGAGCCCAAATTTACTTATTTACAAAATCACTTTGACTTCATTTGTATGTACAACACTAGCTTCTGTTGTAAAGTAGTAATGCAATACTTCTTTATGCAGACCACATATGATACAAATAAGTAAATGAGGTTGTAAGAATCTTGTCCAAATCATATATCATCAGCTTTTGTAGTACTTAGAAGTAGAGGTAACTGTACATCTGAGAGGTAAAGTATTGTTTTCTGTTGCAGCACTGAATGCGTCTGAGAGTTACCATGCCATAACCGTTCGGCAACAATGCAGTGCTTCATATATCAAAATAGTCCTAGGCCAGGATCCAGAAACAATTACACCAGATTGTCCAGAAGGTATGAACCATTACACCCACATGCGCAGAAGTAGACTTATAAGGTTTTAGCAATCGCTACATCAGTTAACCTCTTCAGTAAGGCCAATATGACATGAATGTTACATACAACCACTCCTCGTTTAACGACGACAATTGGGACCAGCGCGTCGTCGTTAACCGAATTGGTCGTTAAGCGAAAGTGTATACATATACATACATGTACTGTATGTACAATGTCCAGCAATACATGTATCTTTATTTTCGTGTATTTTCCCTCTTTTATACAGTACATTAAAGCTTTATTTACTGTTTATTTACGGTGGTTAGGTTCCTGAAATTACCGTATATGACCAAATCCGCGTATGCTGACATTGCATATTGAATACCGGGGTATTTTTTTAGTTTCGAGCATGGGCGCAATATAGCAATAGAAAATTAATTATTAATTTTGTAAATTAAAATGTATCAACATAATATGCAATTTTGTGGGCGGAAATGAAAGTAAAAAAATACCATGCTACAAGAAAATATGCTAATGAACGAAGTCGGTAGCATAGGATTGGTATGCCATCTTGTCGTCTGGTAACGTCTCTCACGACGACGACAACGAGGACGAGCCGGATGACATTTAATTTGCAGGTAATGATTTATCAAACACAGGTCAGGTTAGTTTAGGTTAGACGAATTCATCATCCTTTTATTTCTTCGACATCGGCATCTATCATAACAAACATGGTGTACCATTCTTCCGACATGACTTCGTTACTTACGAAATTTGTTTTAGCACCTTTTTTTTTCCGCTCACAAAATTGCATATTACTTTGATACATTATAATTTACAAAATTAATAATTAATTTTCTATTGCTATATTGCGCCCATGGTCGAAACTAAAAATTTACCACTACCGGTATATACTGTACCCCAGGTAGTTTTTGTAGCTTGCAGGATGGTAATGTAGACCTAAACTTCAGAACACTTTACCTCACAGCTAATATCCACTGTACAAGTTCAATTATAACATCATACAAATTTGCCTCAGCCAACTTAATTATCGTACACGACGTCGTAACTTCGGGAGATTTACGTTAAACGTCTGTCATAAAGCCCGTCGTAACTCCGCGTCGTCGCTAACTGAGTAGGTCGTTAAACGAGGAGTACCTGTACATACATACACCAAGGGGTCTTTTACCTTTACAAGGGAGGTAGCCAAAGTCAAATGGATAAACCCACTCCCATCCACCTCATCCCTACACACGCCTCTCCCACCCACCTCATCCTCACACACGCCATTCCCATCCACCACCCCTCCTTCCCTCTTTTCTTGGTTCCTCCTGGATGATGGGTTTATCCTTGTATCTCGCCCACTGCCCTGGGTCAGGAGCAATGCAGCAAGACACAGCACATCCACAGCAAGGCCGCTTCATTTAATCAGCGACCTTGCCCCTTCCCCCATCCGTCTCCTCGTGCAGGAAAAGAGAGGACAGGGAGAAATCACTTTGGGCTTCGTCAAAATATCATTCACACATACTCCCTAATCCCCCCCAACCCCCACCCACTCCCTTTCACGCATCACAACATCATCCATACACAACCATTCGCCACTAAGTGTTGGAAAAAAAATGAGTTTCACAAAATGGGAAATATAAAGGCCCATGGTGGATACCAATGGTCATTGAAAATTCCCACAATCTCTCTGAAAAGAATCTTTGAACTATTGTCTGTTTTGTATAATTATGGCACTGTTTTTATTTTCTAGCTCAAAAATGTAGGGAGAGTAGTAATTTTCCAAATTTGTCATCTTGTAGTTCTTCGCCATCAACAACCAAATTTGAACCTTCCATTGTTACCATGTTTACGACAACCTTCTCACTTATCTTTTGTTATTTCTACATCATTTTCTTATTGCTGTGTTATCACCTATTTCTATATTATCATCTCTGTTTTGTTGTAATTTTTGTCTGTTAATTTTAACAATCATTCTCCACATTAAGATGCTAAATGTCTATTAAAAGTCAACTGAGAAGGTTTTCAAAGAGGTGTTGAATATTTGCTAGATGTATGGCTTAGCCACTTTTTGATAAGATAATGCAAAAATAATTCCTAATTATTATGCAGTGTGATAAAAAGGCCTATCAAAAT
Organism: Oratosquilla oratoria; assembly: GCF_046742065.1. NCBI lineage: Eukaryota > Metazoa > Arthropoda > Malacostraca > Stomatopoda > Squillidae > Oratosquilla > Oratosquilla oratoria. The sequence goes on along the minus strand of NC_134777.1, from coordinate 113,734,002 downwards.
ATTGGTACCAGACAAATTTTTCCTTTGCCGATCTTTGGCTGTTCTCGTAAGGTTCTATCGGCTGTGACATCAATCTCGCTGTTTACATTTTGATGCATGCCATATGCATGCGTTATAAAATGTCATGCTGCACTGTCAGCTTGATCAGTGATCTATCATATTTCGTGTGTTAGCAAGGTTTTATCAATTATTTAGTTCAAAAATGGTTTATTGTGTCGCCGCAAATTATGACAGTGATTCGACAAAACTTTCTGCTGCGGATGGACTTCATTTTCATTCTTTTCTGAAAGATCCTGTTTGCAAAAATTATTGGATCTTTCGGTACAGACGGCACGAGTTATGGAAGCCTGGATTGAAAGTGAAACTGTTAGAAACATAAAAAAAGACACTTGGGACCCTGGCCTTGTCAACAAATATGAAGGCTATGGTGAAATATATCCAACATGTTGCACAAGCCCGTTGACGACAGGGAATGGCTGAAAGAAGGTAATAAGCCCAGTTCACATTGTCAAAGATTTGCTAAAATTTTCGTCCTCTCTCCTGTACAATGTAATAAATTTAATAGTCTTTAACAGTGTGAATCTGTTGTTTCTTGTAAATTATAATACAAAGTGTAGTAAAGCGTTTGACAAGGAACTGGCATGTAGAACTGGTTGACGGGGAATAGCAGCTACTACTAACGCTGCACCATGTTTTTAGCTTTGCACTTGCTTCATAGATGTACAGCTGCTAAGCAATTGTACAACACACAACATCCCGCTTATCATCTTGCTTTCAGGTTCAAAAGCACACAAAGAGCTTGAGCTTATGGTAATGCAGAAAGCACTTCTCAGTGATATCGGTCAGCTTTCATCTTGTCAAAAACATCAACATTGGAATCGTATAACAAGGTTGTGTGCTTCTTTGCTCCCAAGTCCCAGCACTTAGTTTTTATATAAAGCAATGAAAGGAAGGCAAGTACACATGTAACTTCAAACATATCTTGATGTAATTTCACTACGGTAATTCAGACACAAGGAGGCTGAATTCTTACTGAGAATGGTAAAATGCATGCATGGTGATTGAAAATTAATATTATTAATTTTCCACTCTCAGACTACCACTTGCTGCCCTTCATTTCGATGAAAATTCACGTAAAAAAGTAGAAAAAAAAATGGAGAGGTGCAATGGGATATATCTTATTACAAAGCCAAAGCAGGTATTAGAGTGGCAAAGGAGAAGGTTAATCTAATATATAGTGAGTATATGAAGCATTATTGTGCTACATATTGCATCCAAACTGTGAAACTGCTGGAGGAATGTGATAAATCCAAAATTAATATTTGCCTAAAAATCTGGTATTGTTCTGATAACATGACAAACTAAACAACTACATGTACAAACCATAAATCTCCTTTTTGTATTTACAGAATATATATATAGATTTTACTTGGTGAATTACTGAGTTTGTGTTCTGAATATCCATCATACAAATTTGCAATAAATGCCAAACTTCAGGCCACTATGAAAGTTCCTTAACTAGTCTGTTCCAAATATGAAAAACACGAGAAGTCTGACATCATCTAGAAACAAAGGTCCAGGTTTAATTGTCCAACACAGTGAACTCTTTTCATATACCAAGGATAAATAGTAATTCAAATATAATTCCAAGAATCTGAACTAAAGTCATTGCTGAAGGGTATTTAAATCCTGTGTAATGTCCATCTGGCGGAGGCCATTTTTTCCTAATTCGGTCTCTGGGACATATTGGATGGGGCAGGCGATTTCTTTTGCTCAGTCGTTGCCAACACCACTCCACTAAATTACGATAGGCAAGATACCTGTACAGCCTGAAAGAAATAAAAATACTAATTTATGATTATTCATGTTGCTGTAAATTAATCATTTTTTGCATTTTTAGATAGTCTATTGTATATATATATATATATATATATATATATATACATATATATATATATATGTATATATATATGTATATAGATGTTGTCACGTGTATCCTTGCACTATACCCACATTGGAACACAAAAGAGCATCCAAGTTAGATCAATCTTCTTCATTCGATGTGAAGTCACTTTTGTATTGTGTGCTGGCCATGTTGAAGAATGTAAACAGCAACTGTTATGTCATCAGTATGCCCTAGTGGTGGAAAATGTAACTACGGCATTGAAAAGTTCGTTTGGTCTCAGGCACTTTTAAGATAATTCTATTTGGATAAAATCAAAACTATAAAATACTAGAAACATGCATTTTAGTGTTCTTACTTCTTCCAAGTTATATTTTCATACATGAAATAACAAAAAATAAGGAAATCCAAAACCTTCTCACTTGACTTTTAGGTCTTAAGTATCGATTATTAAACTTTTTGATGGGACCAACTTGCATTGCTCCTCCTCACTATTACAATACCCAGACACTTTGGAGACATCTCCACTGTCTGACTGCCAACACTGGTATGTGTGTGCTACAGTTTTTTACTTACCTAATCTTTATATACAGGAAACTATCAATGCTCACTGGAGCCTATCTCCTGCTCTCCAATCTATCATTCATAGCTTCAAATTCATGTACAATTCTAACTTAATCTCTATCACTTATTTCCAGTTATTATATTTAGATTTTATTTCATGTATTGCTCAAGCTTAGGCTATATCACGTTCTAAGCTATTCCAAGTATTTTTGCATCTATATGGAAAACTGTATCTCTTCACATTGTTTAGACATGTGGTCTTACTTAATCAAAAGAGCTCTTCTGTCAATGCAATCTGTCTCCTTTAGTGACTTGAATACTGTAATAATATCACCTCTTTCTCTTCCGTCTTTCAAAGTTGGTAGGCCCAATGTTATTAATCTTTGCTCATATGTTTTATCTTTCAGGCTGGGAACCAGTTTGGTAGTTGCCCTTTGTATTTTTTTTATCTTGCTTATATCATTCACTCTGTGTGGAGACCATACCACAGATGCATATTCCAGTCTTGGATGGATCAGGTTTTCAATGAGTTTCTTTATCATCTCTTCATCCACATGGTGAAACCGTCAATTTAATTTTCTTCAGCAGTCTACGTCTCTCCCATAATCCTGCTATGTCTGTTAGGTGACAGGTTGCTTTTTATCAACCAAAGCCTTCCACCTCTTTTGTTTTTGTAATGGGTTCTCTTCTCAAGGAAAAATATAAGGATGGTCTTTTGCTGCTGTTGCCCATTTCAAGTACTTTGCATTCACACATTCACTATATGAATGTGTGAATGCTGAATGTATATTTGTATGATTATAATTTTTTTTACAAGTTTATTATACAGCTGTATGTCTCCAGTCATTCTTTGCAACCCTATATGGAGTATTGATTGCAAATTTGATGTAATCAATACACTAGGGATTATAGTGACACTCCTATGGATCAGATTTTTATAACATCCATTAAGTTTGGAGACCAGTTTCTACTGAAAGGAGAATGCTAATCACTTTTAATCACTTTTATGACTTCCTTTTTTTGGACAGAAGCACTGGTTATTGAAAACAAAACAAAACATATAACATTTCAAAAGTAATTTTAATTTCTCTTACTTTTCCAGATGTTAAATATTATATTTATACTCATCAAAACTTTAATTTCTCTTATCCTGCCATATGTCAAGTGTTCCTGTACTCATTTTAACCGTCTTTTTCTATTCTGCCATTACTCTACCAGACTACAAGGAGCATTATGAATACCATGCCTTCTGTGGTATAAATATCTTCATAGACAAGTATGGCTGTTTTGACGAAATGGGAAATGGTAAGTCATTGGCATATCATCTTGTATTTCTTGAAATTCTAAAAAAAAATTCTCAGAATGAAAGAAGGAAGGGAGAGCAAGCTCGGAATGTCTTTTCATGTTCTACCATTTCTTATCTCATCTTCTCTTACTCTCGCCTATAATGCCAACAATTTTCATATTCATTTATATTATTCAAAATTACTGGATAGGATGCCCGGGAGAAATTTAAATAAATACAGGCAACACATGAACATACATCCAACCACCCGATTGTAAGAATTATGCCTCCCTCTCCATTTTTCATACGTGACTTGTCTCCCGCTCCCTTCGTCACTCATGCTAGACCCCTTTCCCTACCTGTTCCTCCTTCCTCTATGCCGTACACTACCCCCAATGCCTGCTTACAGCTAAAAACAGGTCTGAAATGATGTGCCGTGACTTCAATTTATTAGTCTTCGTCCAAAAATTCCACATGACTCAATACTCAGGAACCTATAGTTTGGGACCCTCTCCCCCTCCTAAATGTCTGACCTAGATTATAAATTCTTATTAGCTAGATATAAAAATAATATGAATAGGAAGTCATGGTCGCAAATTTCTAATCAGAGAATACCAGGGTTTGTGGACTTGAAGGCATCACTTCAAGCCACACCCTGCACTCCAACAGGTCAATAACCCCTCTTGTATCCTAGTCCCCCCAATCTTGAAATACCCTCCCATTCTTTGGAAATATATCTTTATAGTGACATATCTTTAATAGCCAAGATTGATAGTTATATAGACTTCAAGCCAGACCTGCACTTCAACAGGTCTATAAATATTGTCCCATGTATCTATTAAATTGAATTATTACTTACCACACCTACACCTACAAGGGGTGACATTCTATCTTTAAGTGAGGTGTGCCATGTATGGTGTAGTACATTTACATACTAAGTGGTAGGCTCATACAAAACTGGCCTTTAGCTTCACACACTTGAATGCAGTAAAAACATGAATGACACATTACATAGGACCAAATGACAGTATGAAGCTTACGCTACTTAGCCCATTCATGTGTTATATCATCCTGCATGCCTTTATAGTGAACTCGAATATTTATCCAACAAGTGCTGTATCATATTCTTGTGATCATCACCTTTTACAATTTTTGTAGACTAATTGCAAAAATAAATAATGAAATTGCCCACCTTCTCAAACCAATAGGGATTCAAGTAGGGACAGTTCGCTACCACAGTTATCATCAACATCACACAAGGAGATGCAGTGTAGCTGCTTGCCATCCACTGATGGTCTAGGGATGTTTTATTGAAGTGCAGTGATAAATATCCATGTATCTGGTATATATGTATTTTGTAAAGGAATGAGCAGCGGATTGGCTAGGAAAAGATTCCCATACGTGCCCCTCTGAAGATATTGTTTCACTTTAGCCCATTTACACAACCATTTTAATTTTTCTGTCTCAAGTGACACAAGTAAGGTTAACCAGCTTGAGATCTCATAAGAATTGTTATAAGTCTAAAAGTGAATTATCTTATAGCATCAGTATTGTATTTAGAAATAATTTATTTTTTATAGAAAAAATAAAGTGGTTATTGACAATTTTAATGAAAATATTATCATCATCATCATCATCATTATTATTATTATTATTATTATTATTATTATTATTATTATTATTATCATTATTATTATTATTATTATCTCTCCATCTGCACCTTTTACCTTTTCTTCTCTACTTGATTCGCCTCCTCTTCCTCTTTTAACTTCCTTCCAAAACATCTTTTTATTACTTTCGAAATTTTCTGTCATACTCTTTCCCCATTTCACATCTGCTCTCCTCTTTGCTTCCTTTATCTTATGCTTAACTTCTTTTCTCTTTACTTTGTACCTCTCATACGATTCCCTCGTCCTAATTTGTAGCCAATCTATGAATGCCTGCTTCTTCTCTTCTACACCCTTCTTTGCTTCCTCATCCCACCACTCACTACCCTTCTTTCTATTTCCTCCCGCCCTCCTTGTTCCACACACCATCTTTGCACACCTTATGACTCCCTCCTTGAACCATCCCCATTCCTCCTCCACTCCTAGTTCTACTCTATCCTTTACTCTCTCCCACTCCTCTCTCAACTTCTTCTTATACTCATTCTCCTTTTTTTCTTCATTTAAGCAGTTCACTCTAAGTACCTCCCTACCTTCTGCCCTTTTCCTCTTTCTCCACCTATTCTCCACTCTCAATTTACCTTCCACCAGGAAATGATCTGATATTCCCCCACTCTCTCCCCTTAGAACATGTACATCCTTAACTCTTCCTACCATACTCCTGGTCACCACTATATAGTCCATTAATGCTCTATCTGCCACCCTTCCATCCACCACCCTCTCCCATGTGTATTTATGCCTGACTTTCTTCTTAAACACTGTATTTGCTATCATCAACTCTCTTTCAAGACACATCTCCACCATCAACTCTCCACTACGATTTTTGCCTTGAACCCCATACTTTCCAATCACTCCATCAATTGGTTCATTTTCTACCCTAGCATTTAGATCTCCCAATACAACTACATTGAAATTTCTCCCTAATCCCTCTATGCACTCATTTATATCTACCCAGAATGCCTCCCTTTCCTCTATGCTCTTCTCACTACCAGGCCCATACGCACTTACAAAAACCCACATCTCCTTTCCCAGCTTCATCTTCATCCACATCAACCTTGATGTGGAAGAGAAGGCAGTGAGAGGAAGGTGGGCAGAGTATTTTAGGGAGTTGCTAAATGTGAAGGAGGATAGGGAGGGAAAGGTAGTTGCAGTGGGAAGCGCTAAGAAAATGAAAGTGATGAGTGAGAAAAATGGAGGAGAAATAGGGAAGGATGAAGTGAAAGCAGCTGTTGAGATGATGAGAGCAGATAAGGCACCTGGGTTGGATGGATGCCATGCAGAATGTCTGAAAAAAGGAGGTACAGTTATGGTGGACTGGCTGGTGAGGTTATTTGATGTTTGTTTAAGAGAGGGTAGAGTGCCAGAAGACTGGAGGAGTGCCTGTATAGTTCCACTTTACAAAGTAAAGGGGGACAAGTATGAGTGTAGTAGTTACAGAGGGATCAGCTTGTTGAGTGTAGTTGGGAAGGCTTATGGGAGGGTAATTGGTGAGGAACGGAGTGGTTTTAGGACAGGTAGGGGATGTGTAGATCAGATTGTTGTGGTAAGACAGATATGTGAGAAAGCTATAGGAAAAGGTAAGGATGTTTTTTTGGCTTTTATGGATTTGGAAAAGGCTTATGACAGGGTGGACAGGAGGGCACTGTGGGAGGTACTGCAGATATATGGGATAGGAGGAAAGCTTCTGGGAGCAGTCAAGAGTTTTTATGAGAGTAGTAGAGCTTGCGTTAGGATTAGAAATGGAGAGAGTGAATGGTTTGAGGTAAAGGTGGGACTTTGTCAGGGGTGTGTTATGTCGCCCTGGCTGTTCAATCTTTACATGGATGGGGTGGTGCGAGAGGTGAGTGCAAGGGTAGTGGGTCAGGGGTTGGAGATGATTAAAGAAAATGGAGAAAAGTGGGAGGTGAGCCAGTTGTTGTTTGCCGACGACACTGCACTTGTAGCAGGATCAGAGGAGGGATTGAGGAAGTTAGTGACAGAGTTTGAGAAGGTGGGTGAAAGAAGAAAGCTGAAGATAAATGTGGGTAAAAGTAAGGTGATGAGATGTACAAGGGGAGAGAGTGACAGTAGGCTGGAAGTGAGCATTAAGGGTGAGAAATTGGAGGAAGTGGATAGTTTCAGATACTTGGGTGCGAATGTGACAGGAAAGGGAGGAGTGGGGGTGGAGGTAGAATGTAGATTGAGAGAAGCGAGTAAATGCCTTGGTGGATTAAAAAGTGTAATGAGAAATAGACATTTGGGAATGGATGCTAAGAGGAGGTTATATGAAGGAGTGATTTTGCCAACAGCAATGTACGGGGCAGAAACATGGAACATGAGAGAGGAAGAGAGAAGGAGTTTGAATGTGTTTGAGATGAAATGTCTGAGAAGTATGATAGGGGTTACTAGGCTAGATAGAGTGAGAAATGAGGAGGTGAGGAGGAGAACAGGGGTGGAAAAGAAGCTGGGAGATAGGGTTGATGAAAGAATATTAGGATGGTTTGGACACATGGAAAGAATGAGTGAAGAAAGATTAGTAAAAGAAGTGTGAAAGGTGGAGGTGGAAGGAGTGAATATGAGGGGGCGTCCTAGGATGAGATGGATGGATGGGGTGAAAGGGGTTTTACAAAAGAGAGGAATGTCTGTAGAGGAAGGACGGGAGAGGACAGAAGATAGGGGTGAATGGAGAAGGGTTGTGTATAGATGAGGCTGTGATACATGAGGGGGAGTGGGTGGGGGATGGGGGGTGAGGAAGTATGTATGAGAAAAAATTTGACGCAGCCCGAAGGGATTTCTCCCCGTCTTCTCCTTTCCTGCATGAGGGGACGGAGAGTAGGGGGGTCGCCAAATATATGAAGCGGCCTTGCTGTGAATGTGCTGTGTCTTGCGACACTACTTCTGACCCAGGGCAGTGGACAGGACGCAGGGATGACCCGTCATCCAGGAGGTGCCAAGATAGGAGGGAGGGAGGAGGGTGGAGGGGAGTGGAATATATGGGAAATGAAATGGGTGGGAGTGATTTCTATGCCTTTTTCTTTTTGGCTACCCCCTGTGTAAGGGGGAAAAAGCCTTTGGTATATGTATGTATGTATTATTATTATTATTATTATTTTATTATTATTATTATTGTTATTATTATTATTGTTATTATTATTATTATTATTATTATTATTATTATTTTTATTATTATTATTATTATTACTATTATTAATCTTTTTTATATAATGATATCGGCCTCAACTCCACACTGGTGTGGAACACCACACTCCCACCCCTTAGTAGTGTTAGACCAGTCCATTTTTTGTCTGATGGCCCTGTCTGATTTGTAATTTATTTCTATGGCCCCCATCATAGTAATTATTAAAAGATATTCCATTCAATCCTACTAATATCCCATTTATTTCAAGTGATCCCTCTATGGACCTCTGTTGAAACCCACAGCCTGAGACAATGTCTTCTTTTACAGACTTCTACGAGACACAGTACTATGATCTTGAGAGGAACATAAATCGTATTTGTCCATCGTGCCCCCCGTATATCTGCTATGATGACAGTAAGTATGTACATACTAAGTGGTAGTCTCATAGAAAACTGGCCTTTAGCTTCACACACTTAAATGCGGTAAAACATGAATAACACATTACATGGGACCAAGTGACAGTATGAAGCTCACACTACTTAGCCCAATCATGTGTCATATCATCCTGCATGCCTTTATAGTGAACTCAAATATTTATCCAACAAATACATACATACATACACATACCAAGGCTTTTTCCCCCTTACAAGGGGGGTAGCCAAAAAGAAAAAGGCATAAAATCATTCCCACCCATTCCATCCCTGAATACACTCCACACCCCTCCACCCTCCCTCTTATCTTAGCACCTCCTGAATGATGGGTCATCCCTGCACCTTGTCCACTGCCCTGGGTCAGAAGCAGTGTCGCAAGACAAGTGCTGTATCATATTCTTGTGATCATAAGATTTTACAATTTTTGGAGACTAATTGCAAAAAGAAATAATGAAATTGCCCACCTTCTCAAACCAATATAGATTCCAGTAGGGATATTTTGCTACCACAGTTATCATCAACATCACACAAGTGCTGGTGGAATTTAACAAGAAAGCATCACCAGAAAGAACAGCCATGGTTTCTTCCCCTTTATAAGGGAGATAGCCAGCCAAAGCATGCATCCACCTCTCAGTCATTTTACACTCATCCATCATCCATTTGTCGTCTCTTTCATCTTAGATCTTTGTGAATGAAGGGTCATCCTGTGTCCACTGCTTGGGTGAAAAGTAATAGAGGCACAGGACATCCTCAGTAGAGCCTGACATCCAAAACTAGTTTACCTCCACTACTTCATTACATGGGGCCCCTCCCCCCACATCCACTTTGCATTCCTCTCCAGGTACCTATTTCTCTTGATATTTTATTTCCCCAGACACTTATTTTGATGTGGGGATGAAATAGGTGGAAATGGATTTATGCCCCTTACATTAGCTACCTCCCTTGTAAGGGGAAAAATCCATCCTAATATATATGTATTGTGCACCACTACAGTGATTTTGCTACACAAGAAAGGAGAACAGGAAGACCTTAGTAACTATCTATCTATCTATCTATACACCAAGGGTATTTTCCCTCTTATCAAGGAGATAGTAACTACCATCTGATTAGTTTATTGATATGATGATGATGATATGGATTAACATCACAAACTTCCCACTATCGGGAGGCTAGGATGGTACCCCGAATCCTCTCAATCAAGATCCTTCCATAAGCCTTTCCAACTACACTTAACAAGCTAATCCCTCTGAAACTACTACACTCACACTTGTCCCCTTTTCCCTTGTAAAGTGGAACTATACAGGCACTCCTCCAGTCCTCCGGCACTCTACCCTCTCTCCAGCAAACATTAAATAACCTCACCAGCCAGTCCACCACTCACTGTACCTCCTTTTTTTAGACATTCTGCATGGCATCCATCCAAACCAGATGCCTTACCTGCTCTCATCATCTTAACAACTACCTTGACTTCATCCTTATTTCTCCTCCATTTTCCTCATTCATCATGGTCATTTTCTTAGCACTTCCCACTGCATTTATCTTTCCCTTCCTATCCTCCTTCACATTTAATAACTCCCTAAAATACTCTGCCCATCTTCCCCTTACTGCCTTCTCTTCCATTATCATCTCTCCATCTACACCTTTTACCTTTTCTTCTCTACTTGATTTGCCTCCCCTTCCTCTCTTAATTTCTTTCCAAAACATCTTTTTATTATTTTCAAAATTTTCTGTCATACTCTTACCCCATTTCACATCTGCTCTCCTCTTTGTCTCCTTTACCTTGTGCTTTACTTCTCTTTTCTTTTCTTTGTACCTCTCAGATGACTCCCTCATCCTATTTTGTATCCAATCTGTGAAAGCTCACTTCTTCTCTTTTTGATTTGTAATTTCTAATAAACTACTAATGCCTACAGATAGATTTACTGATTCAATCTTAGTATTTGACAAATAAGTTTCTTGATAAGATCTTTTTACCATTCTGTCTCTGTTTTAATAATATCCTTATTTTATCTTTCAAATGTATCTACTTCCTCCCTAAAGGTAGTCTATATTATGTCTATTTGATACTTTTACATTTCTGTAGAGTTTCCTTCAAATGATCCGTGAGTCACTTTCTTTTCTCTGATCTTTACCTTTTATTTTGCCCTACTGATTTTGATCTCCATTATCATTCCTCTTTTGATTTAGTAATTTGTAATTTTTGAGAATTTGCTTTCTTTGATATTTTTTTGTACTCCCTACTTTCTCTGCTGATCCCCCAATGATATAATGATATTCATTATATCAACATTCATACCCTTAATGGTGTCCTTATTATTTCTTGGAGCTTCAAATCTGTATTCAATTTTGTTAGTGGTAATTCACTCCCACTCCCTCGCTCCTGTCCACACCTCTTCTCTGGCCATCCCACGACATTACTGACCTGCAAGGGGTCCCATGGGACACTTTCGTCCCATCCACAATTAGATCACAAAACAAACCATGAAAGGCAGACTGCCAACCTCAATATTATGACACCAAACCTCCTTATATCATTTCCACAGAAAAATCACACTCAAGAGAAGAAATAACCATGCTAGTATACTAATGTTCAGGACACCATCCAGCAATAGTACCAACACAGAATAGGCCTGGTCACAGAACCATACTGCTGTAGATGTAATCATCACACAGAGGACACCAAACATCTCATCCTACACTGATCTGCAGACAACAGTACAATTTTTTTTTTCCTTGTGTGACATATGGACCCAGGGGCTGTTGCCATGTACTTGGGAGTTCTGGATCTCTTGCAAAAGATCTGGGACAATGAATTGATTGGTTGTCCAACATGAAAGTGTCAGTTCCTGGGCAGAACTTGCAAATACATGCATCAGACCTGTCTTCTCCTTTTGCAGCCTCCAGCTCACCATACAGTGAGGATGGAATAATTACAGAGAAGGTGCTCTTTGACTGGCTCAAGAACAGCAAAACAGCTGATGCCAGTGACATCACTGCCTCATTCAGACTCTCCAAGAATGACTCCTATAATTATGCCAGCTCCATAAAAGAATTCATTGCCACTTGCAGCTTTGATAGGAGGGATTGCTCATATCGGTGAGAAGGTTCATTGTTTATTGTTCCATTAAACTGAAATCATTCCTTATCCTTTTAAGGGGCTTTGTCCACTCAGCTAAGAGAGATCTTTGGGAGGCCTAAAGGAATGTTGTCAGCCACTGAAGGGCTGTCGGTTTCCAGTTTGTGAAAATTGAAGCAACATTTATCATTATTATTAAGAACACAATATCTTGCACTATTATTTGTGCACTGTATATCTGTAATAATCAGTTGGATCATTCACTGTAATGCAGATCACCACAACCCTATGAAGTTGCTAAGACATACTGGTTCTTTTTTGCTTGACCAAGGTAGCTTTAGTGAAATTGAACCTTGGTCTTTTTGTTGCCAGACCAGATGGGTGTGGGTGTGTGTTGGGGTGGGGGAGGTCTGAGTTCCACATGGGGAAGAATCAATATATTATGAACAAACAAATGCCTGTTTTACTGGATTTTTGTTTGCAGTTCTTTTTAGTTCTGTAGTCTTAATATAACAATGTGTGTTTTTTCTCCATTACAGTGATTTTTATGAGTGGCCAAGCAGCATGTATGGCATGTGTTACACCTTCAACACACCTTTCAAGATAGTTAGAATCAACAAGAAGAGGCGACCCATGCCTGTGCGCAGGACAAGCAATGTCGGCTATACTGTAAGAGGAGATAATTTTTTGGTTAACCTAATATACAGATTTTCACTCTCCTTCCTCATGGCCATTTTACACCCACAGACACGTCAGTCGAAGTGACAACGAAGTTTGGAACTCCAGGGAAATTCAAGTTGCATCGATCTCAGGAATGAGGGAGTACCTTTGTTGTATTAGTAGGGAAGGGGAAAGTTTGTGGTGTAGTGGGAAGGTGAAGGAAAAGGTGAAAGAGAGGGATTACTGAGGAAAATGGAAGGAAATGAGGAAGGGGACGAATGGGCCCAGGAGGTCAGATGGCATGTCAACAAGAGAGGGGCAGATGATAGTGGTGAAGTCGAAGAGATTAGTAAAAATGTAAAAATTAGAAATATAGATAAGAGCAGTGCAATGAAAGGTAAAGATAATTATTTCCATGGATTTAATGAGGGAGGAGGTGACAACCTCCCCCGACTAGTAAATCTAGAGGAGAAACTAAAAGAAAAGAACGAAACATGGGAGGTTAAGTTTTACCAATTAACGCTAGTTACCCAAAGAGTTGATATACTGGAAGAACTAAAGAAGGAGAATCAAAACCTAACTAAAGAAATAAAAGAATTAAAAAGACAGTTAAGAGAAATAAAGGATGAGAATGAGGAATCAAAGTGAATAAAGAGTCCATAGCAAAAGAGGTAAGTGGTTGGAAAAAAGTACAAGAGAACAATAAAATTGAATTTAGAGGTATAGTGGAACAGCAGATGAAAGAACAAACCAAGGACACAGTTATTAAAGTGATGAGGAAGAAGGAGAATATAGTAAGAGAATTAGTGGATAAAAAGAAATGTATAAGAGAAGTATAATCCAAATAGAACTACAAGAATAAAGGAGGAAAAGGAAAAAGTAAATAAGATATCATACTTGGTGCATCGAAAACTGGACATTAGGACAGAGCACGGATATTCCCCCTGTGTTGCCACATATGATTATTTTATCATTTTATTTTATTTTAAATTTTATTTCATAATTTTATAATGTTGCCACATATAATTATATTATAATTTTTTGTCACACACCACCACTGAAGTAAAAATCAAAGCAATGTTTTCTATACAAAGGTTTCGTTTCCTCGAGTCATGGACATGGCATATGAGCGAGAGAGAGTGACGTTGCCACTCCATCCCTTCTCTGGCCACGCCCCCACACTGCATTCAGAAAGCATTGCATCCACATGCACGTTCTCGCCATAGATAAATACATTATATATATATATATATATATATATATATATATATATATATATATATATATATATATATATAGAGAGAGAGAGAGAGAGAGCTGGCGAGTGGGTGGGTGAGCCGTGTGGGCCGTGTTATCTGTGGAGATGTGGCAACACTGGGAAATTCCCTAACCCCGCTTTAGCGGCCATTTCTCTTTGCGTCTACTATAGTAGTTCAAGAAGATGAACCAGAAACAGGGAAAGAAATAGAAGAAATATATAGACTAGGGAAATACAATACAGATAAGACCAGACCAATTAAAGTTAAATTCAGGTCATAAACGACAGCAGAGAATATCTTAGCAAAAACAGGGAAACTAGCAGACAGTGATCAGTATAAACAGGTATGGATAAAAAGAGAAATGAATAAAGAGGAAAGGGAGGATGAGAAAACAAAAAGACTAGAAACTAAGGAAAAAATGAGAAAAGAACAAAGTCAGAAAAAGAGAAATTCTATTGGAGAGTAGTGAATATGAAAGTGAGGAAATGGTTCATAGCAGAGAAAAAAAGAAGGGAAACAGAAAACACAATGGAAGTAGCAGAAAATTAAAAGTGTCTTACACAAATATAGATGGCTTAATAACAGGCTTGGACGAAATGAATGATTACCTGAAGGAAAAAGAACCGGACATAATGGGAATTGCAGAGACAAAATTGAAAGGTCCACTACTACCCAACAGTGTAGGACATGGTGCATACAATTGTTGGATTAGAAACAGAGAGGTAAAACAAGGGGGTGGAGTTATGTTCCTGACTAAGAAGGATATAAATGTGAGAAATGTCACATATGGAAAGAATGGAGTAGAGATGATTGTGATGGAAGTGGAGGACAGGGATGGGAAGAGCAGGAAGTGTGTAGTAAATTATGTGCCTCCTAAAACAGCTGCGTGGGAAGAAAAAGAACACAAAAATATGATAGAAGACAATGACTAAATAAGATAATGGAAGATGGAGGAAAAGTAGTTATAATGGGTGACTTTAATTGTAAAGAAATCTGCTGGGAAGAGAGGGAGGCAGCAAGACGCTGTGCTTCCTACCACCCGTCCAGTATCAAAAGATAATCATATAAACCTCCCATTTTCTCTTTTATGTGTCACTATATGGGATATGTGAAAACACAGTCATATTCATGACTATTTCATATCACAGAAGACATGTTAAATTTTACAACCAGCCTCATAATGACTGGATACAGTGATAACAAGTAAAATGCTATATAAACATTGAAATTATATTCCTCATCTTATACTCGCTATAATTACTTTCTTTGCACTATCAAGATGGAAAGCTTTGAAATAGATGAACAAGGACTGCTTCATCCCTAGATGTACATGAAACTCATGTAACTCGTATAGCCACTGAGCTAAGTGAAAAAATATGAATATATTTTAAGCTTGCTTGAGGTTTCATCCAGCTCTGCGGAGGAAGGGTGAGCAGGGCTGTCAACCAAAGATACAGAATCGACTTAGCTCTTTGAGTGAATTGCCTATACATTAAAACATTAAAACTACACTGAAAATTATAGTGACATAAAATCATTGCAGCATAAGCATTGTCAGATTTGTTAAAGTATTTACTGTTACATATTACTGTTTCTGACACATTTGTAGATCTGTTCAGACACGATTTGGTGCAGCAACACCCATTGCATCCTTGATCATGTCTTATCGAGTCTGTACTGCAGACTCGATAAGACATGATCAAGGATGCAGACTCTGCAGTAGTTACTGACTGCAGATTTACCTCCTGTTCCTGTGGTATATCTTCTGGTGACAGGATTTTTCTGCACGTGGGACAAATTGATTATGGGTGTACACCTGTTCAAACAACAGTCGACCTTCAAATGCTTGTTTATTTCAACCTTTAAACTACATTAAATAATATTACAAAATTAAAGTGACATCAGACCAGTCAGCCAACAATAGCAATCCACACAGTTCCTAGAAATAGAAACAAACAGCGATAGACATCACATGTTATTTTGCAGGGAAATCCCATGTGGACAAACAAGTCTGTACACCAAGCTACACTATTAATTTTCTTGTGATCAGAGCCATGGTCTCCTGCAGGAGACCTGGGGTACCAGACTGACTGACTGACCAGATCAGAATCTAACCAACATAGAAAAAGCTGTGTATCTCCTTTTCCATGCCAACCATTCACATGTGAAGAGATCAGCAAAGGAATCTGGGCTTATGCAACATAGGAAATTGTACATACTAGTATAAATGGCAAGCATTATGCTTAACATAAATCTAGTGAGAAAAGTGAGAATGTATAAATCATTACAAATGTATTTTTCTTCACAGAATGGACTCCGTTTGACACTGAATCTCTCACCAGATAAGCACCTCTCACTACTCTCGCGTGACAATGGGATCCGCGTTGTGGTCCACAACCCAAAAGTGGCAACCTTCCCAGATGAGGAGGGTTTCAATATCTCCCCTGGTTTTGCCACATCTATTGGGGTAAAAAAGGTAAGAAAAATTGAGTGTGAAGTTTGAGTGAATGAGTGTTTATTGACCTAATTTAATTGGTAGTAGTACACATGAAAATAGCTATGCTCATTGAGTGTCCATCTCTATGTGACTTTATGTCACCATTTGTCAAACTCAGTTTTAAATTCTTTTATTTATTTATTAATATTTTGGGTCAATAAATGTGTATAGTTGTGGTATAGATGAAAGTAAAGAGGAAAAGATTTGCAGTACATAAGAAGGAAGATAAATGTGTTAGCATTAAGTGAAACTAAGTTGAAAGTGAGGGGTGATTTTAAGTTCGGAAATGTGGTGGGAAGAGTGCTGGAAATGATGAGGGGTGAAGGAGGGAAGCAATGGCTCTGCTTGTAAGTGATGAGATACGAAAATTTCTGGTGGATTGGAGGAAAGGTTAATGTGGGTGAAAGTGAAACAGGAACGGGAGATGTGGATTTTTGTGAATGCATATGGACCTGGTAATGAGAAAAGTGAAGAGGAAAGGCATTTTGGATAGATTGAGATGGGTGTTTAGAGAGTTTTGTGAAGAATGTGAATGTAGACATGGTGTGGGGGATGTCAATGCTATAATAGGGGATGAGCCAGTAGATGGAGTAGTAGGAAAGTTTGAGGTTCCAGAAATAATCTTGGTGGAGAGATTATGTTGGAGATGTGTTTAGAAAGGAAGTTGATTATATTTTAATAGATTTATTATTTTTTAAGAAAACTGTTTCTTGATATCTTTCAGGCAACATTATCTATTTTAGTTACTTTCCAGGACCTCATGCTGTTCTCCTATCTCAAACTAAGAGATCTTTTCTGTAGAGGATGAGCCAGTAGATGGAGTGGTAGGGAAGTTTGAGGTGCCAGAAATAATCTTAGTGGAGAGATTATGTTGGGGATGTGTTTAGAAAGGAAGATGGTTATATTTTAATAGATTTATTATTTTTTAAGAAAACTGTTTCTTGATATCCTTCAAGCAACATTATCTATTTTAGTTACTTTCCAGGACCTCATCCTGTTCTCCTATCTCAAACTAAGAGATCTTTTCTGTAGAGGATGAGCCAGTAGACGGAGTGGTAGGGAAGTTTGGGATGCCAGGAATAATCTTAGTGGAGAGATTATGTTGGAGATGTGTTTAGAAAGGAAGTTGATTATATTTTAATAGATTTATTATTTTTTAAGAAAACTGTTTCTTGATATCCTTCAGGCAACATTATCTATTTTAGTTACTTTCCAGGACCTCATGCTGTTCTCCTATCTCAAACTAAGAGATCTTTTCTGTAGAGGATGAGCCAGTAGATGGAGTGGTAGGGAAGTTTGGGATGCCAGGAATAATCTTAGTGGAGAGATTATGTTGGAGATGTGTTTAGAAAGGAAGTTGATTAAATTCTAATAGATTTATTATTTTTTAAGAAAACTGTTTCTTGATATCTTTCAGGCAACATTATCTATTTTAGTTACTTTCCAGGACCTCATGTTGTTCTTCTATCTCAAACTAAGAGATCTTTTCTGCTATTGCTTTCTACTCCTTTTTATTGATCTGAGCACAACAG
>NC_134777.1:113618513-113713513 GCF_046742065.1 Oratosquilla oratoria | reverse complement strand
TTTTTTCACTAGAGAAATTACTAATACCATGCAATGGGTGCTCAAAGGCCATTTTGTTCTATTGATGCTGCAGGAGGTCTTATTGCCAAATTGTTCTTGTGCTTTCGTAGGAGGTACTAACATAGTGTTCTTTTCTTGCTGCAGAGGGTTATAGAGCGTGCCCGGGAACTCGGCAAATGTCGAGAGGATGTCGTCGGGAAACGGTATAATTACACAACCACGGTAAATAATTATGAAACACCCATGTAATCATTTCAACAGGGTGATAACCTTAAGAAATTTTGTTCGGGCTTATTCTAAATGACATCATTCAGCAATACAACATTAGGAGGTTCACACAGTAGACCAACCTTCATCAAGTTTATGGATAATTCATCACTTAGTTTCCAGAAACAGCACTAACATTATACACTTGCATGGAGGGGAAGCCACTACTACTATCCGGCAGGAACTTCAGAGAGTAGAGAACTGGTTTGAAGCCAACAAAATCAGGACAGTAGGAACCATGGGATCATGGATCATTCAGACCAACAGCAAAGAGTGTGTCCATCAGATGCACTGTAGCCACTTTGATCTTGCTAATGTTCACTAGAGTTTGCTAAAATTTGCATATTATAACTTATCTTTTTCTTTGCAAACATTAATTTTGTATTAAAAAAAATGTGTCCTCCTTTTATTCTCCATATGGCAGCTGGGTCAAAAGATGTGCAAAGAAAGGCTGGTACGCATGAGGTGCAACTGCACCAGTGACGAGAATCCTGCCTACTATTCTCTCAAAGATGAGTTCAAGGACTTGAAGATGTGCAGTTCCTTTGATGAAAAACAAGGTAATATTTCATTTATATTTCACTCAGTCATGGACATGCTGGTCACTGGGACTGCTGAACCCAAGGTTAGGCCTGGAGAATCACTTAGCAGTCCAGTGAGTAATTTTGACCCTCAGCCCTTTGTAGTCTGTTCATTTAAAACTGACAGAGGTTTCGCTAACACTGCTGAACAATGACTGATTTGATCTCCCATCCTACTTTATAATGTTTCATCAATACCAAAATTTCCCAATTGTTAATGTATGTACCCCCATCTGTGGTACTGGCTGCATGTTATTGTGGGATTAAAAGCTGCTCAGTAGTGTGCAGCTGATACTTTAAGGTCTATATGTGGCACCCCTATGGACCAGAGTCACACATAATTTTCTTTGTGATAGAGGAAATCTCTGTTCATAGAGAAATTATGCTACTTTATCATACTGCAACTGTACCTCTGTTATGCTGCCCCCCCCCCTGTGGTACGGGAGAAAGAATACTGCCACCGAGTGTTCCCATTTGAGTTGTAAAAGGAAAAAAAAAGAGGTCCTGGGAGGAATTTTCCTAACAAAACCCTAAGGTTTGTGTCTTTGAATGTGTGCGGATGTAGTGCAGATGAGAGTAAAAGGGAAGAGATAGGCAGTATGTTTTGTGGAAAGAAAGATGAATGTGTTGGCATTGAGTGAACCTAAGTTGAAAGAGAGGGATAAGTTTGAGTTTGGGAGTGTAGTTGGGAGGGTGTCAGGAGTGAAGAGAGGACGAGGGAGAGAAGGGATGGCTATACTAGTCAGTGAAGAGATAAGTAAATGTGTGGTGGAGTGGAAGGAAGTTTCTTCAAGGTTAACGTGGATGAAGGTGATACTAGGGAGATGTGGGTCTTTGTAAATGCATATTGGCCTGGAAAAGAGAAGTGTGTAGAGGAAAGGGAGGCTTTTTGGATAAATTCAAATGAGTGCTTACAGAGTTTAGAAAGAAATGTCAATATAGTTTTATAGGGAGATCTCAATGCTAGGATAAGAGATGAACCAAAATACGGAGTGGTTGGGAAGTGTAGAGTACGAGGAATAAATCGTAGTGGAGAGATGGTGGTGGAGATGTGTCTGAAAATAGAGTTAATGGTAGCAATTACGGTGTTTAGGAAGAAAGTCAAGCATAAGTAGACATGGGAGACGATGGTGGATGGATAGGGTAGATAGGGCTTTAATGGACTACATAGTGTTAACCAGGAGAAGAGTAGGAAGAGTTTTGGATGTACATGTTCAAAGGGGAGAAAGTGGGGGAATATCAGATTATTTTTATTTATTTATTCTTCTTGGTAGAAGGTAATTTGAGAGTGGAAGATAAATGGAGAAACAGGAAAAGTACAGAAGGTAGGGAGGTGCATAGAGTAAACTGTTTAAATGAGAAGGAAAAGGAGGAGCACAAGAAGAAGCTGAGAGAAGAGTGGGAGGGAGTGAAGGATAGAGTAGAACAAGGAGTGGAGGAGGAATGGGGATGTTTCAAGGAGCGAATCACAGGGTATGCAAAGATAGTGTATGGAACAAGGAGGACAGGAGGAAATAGAATGAGGGGTAGTAAGTGGTGGGATGATGAACAAAAGAAGGTTGTAGAAGAGAAGAAATGAGCATTCACAGATTGGTTACAAAATAGGAGGAGAGAATCATATGAGAGGTACAGAGAAAAGAGAAGAGAGCAGATATGAAATGGGGTAAGAGTAGGACAGAAGTTTTTGAAAGTAATAAAAATGTTTTGGAAGGAAATTAAGAGAGGAAGAGGAGGCAAATCAAATAGAAAAGAAAAGGTAAATGCTCAGCACAGCTGGTGGCTGTAGGTGTTCCTGGAGACTCATTTTGTCCGACTTGACGCAGTGGGTCGGCCCTCGGAGGACTGCTTGTCCAACCCAAAGCAGCCAGGTCATGACCTCAGGGCAGCCGGCGACTGCCAGGTGTTTGTTCCCTGGGGACCCTTGGAGGCCCCAATGCTACGTATGTGTCGCCAGCGAGGGCAGCTGCCTCATATGCCCCCACAGAAGGTGAAATTGTGTGGAGCTTTGATAAGAAATCGGCCAGGAAGTTGCCATCATCTTTGTAGGCGTTGAGGGGGTTGACCTTCTCCTGAAAGTAACGACACTTTAAAACACTCTGGTTAGCGGGTGGGGCGTCAGGCCACCCAGGTGGTCGGGCAAATGTTAGGCTAGCAGGCTGGTAGGCAGGCTGGCAGGCAGGCAGGTAGGTAGGCTGGCAGGCAGACAGGCAGGCTGGTAAGCTGGCAGACAGGCTGGTAGAAAGGTAGGGCAAGCTAGCAGGCAAACAGGCATGCTGGCAAGCTGTCAGGCAGGTTGACAGGTAGGGAGGTAAACTGATGAGCTGGTAACTGGCTGGTAGGTAGGCTGGCAGGTAGGCAGACAGGCAAGCAGGCAGGCTGGCAACCTGGCAGGCATGCTGGCAGGCAGGTAGGCAGACAGGCAAGCAGGCAGGCAGGCAAGCTGATGAGCTGATGGTAGTTAGGAGCCTGGCTCTTCGGCAGAGCTGGAAATCGGGGCCCCACGTTGGGCGCCAGATGCCAGTAACGTTGAGGAGGTGGGCCTGGCTGAGGGCAAACTCTGGAAAATTGTTAGTTTATTATGAAGTTGGCACCTAAGAAGAGGCAACTAAGCTCGCTTCTGGCCACGGGGGGGGGGGGACAGTGTCAGTCCTCGTCGGTGAAGTCTCAGTGTGGGAGGTGGCTGGAGATAGCTTCCTCAGTTCCCGAGGTCGTCTGTCACGGTGGGGAAGGTGGCGGGAGATTCCTCCCTCGGTTCCTGAAACCATCTGTCTCTGGTGAACTCCCAGTGACCCATTATATTCACTAGGATTAGGTCATGGCCCTCACATTAACTGTCACTTGGGAGACGCTTAGCATAGCTGGTGGCTGTAGGTGTTCCAGGAGACTCATTTTGTCCGACTCGACGCGGCAGGTCGGCCCTTGTGGGACCGCTTGTCCGACCCAATGCGGCCGGGTCATGACTTCAGGGCAACTGGCAACTGCCAGGTGTTTGGTCCCTGGGGGTCCTTGGAGGCACCAATGCTACGTATATGTCACCAACAAGGGAAATTGCCTTTACATAGTTATAGTAATAACAGTAGAGTTACCTGCACTATTGGTAGTTACTGGAAATGGGCAAAAGGAGTAAAAGAACATCTATAAACTATTCCATGAGAAAAGAATCCATTACAAAAGCAAAAGAGGAGAAAGATTTAGGATCAGTGGTTGGATTCAGCCGGTTCTTACCGGTTTGTACGAACCTGTTTTTGGAATTTCATGAGCTCTGCAAACCAATTATTAGAAATTGACTTATACAGGCTATAATACAGCCTAAATGATATCTGCATGCTACAGTTCTATTGAGAGAACCTGGTGTTATTTTTTTTAATCCCACCACTGTTTATAAGTGTTGATAAAAAACAACCTGTCACCTGACAGACATTAACAGGACTGTGGGAGAATCACACAAACTACTGCAGAAGATTAATGTGGCTTTTCACTCTATGGATCAAGAAATTATTAAAAAACCATAGAAACCCTGATGCATCCAAGACTAGAATATGTGTCATATATTGTATACATATATTTATTCATATAGTAAACTTTTGATATATTGAACTATATTGAACTTGATGCACTTATTGGATTCTAGGTCGATTTATGAGATGAAATTTTGGTACACGCTGGCCACCAGTGTACCAGTCACAGCATATATGTGTATATATATATATATATATATTTCAGATTTGTGTTTGAAGAGACTTGATTTAGAAATACTAAATGAGAATGTCACATGTGATGTGGAGATGCCCTGCAGGTATGTCAATTCCATCCAAACTCTACAAATTGCTTGAGCAGAATTCTTTCCCAGTGAGCCCCTCCCCTGATTTTGCATCCCTTTTCTGATTTCAGAACGACTGTGCTAACCTAACATAACCTTCTCTGACACACTTTCCAAAATCATCACAGTACATGGAATGCATAGACAATCAGTGTAAAAAATTACAGCATTCAAAGTATAGTGGGAAGGAATCTGAATAATGAAAGTTGGGGAAGGGATCCATTGGGAAAGAATTATTTGTCTTTAAATCTTCTTGTACTTGTGATGTAAGGACATATAATATAATGCAATGTCATTTACATATGTGCATATGACACACAAGACACCCACAGTCGGAGAAAATAAACTTCGAATGAAAGATTCTATATTTCGGCTATCAACTGTAGCCCTCTTCAGGAAAGTACAAAAGACAAAGGACAAAGGGGACTTACAAACTACAGAAACACAGAAAAGAGAGGGAACATGGACTGATGGCATTACTCAGACGTGGTGTAAAATGGGGTTGTGGAGGAGGGTGAGGGTGAGGTGAAGGGGGGTTGTAAGCTTTGTACCAGCCTACTCACTGCCGCGCATGAAATAATGTCAGGAGTCCACTGCCCTTTAGAAATATTAATCTTAGGGCATTCCTCAATTATTTCTAAAGGGCAGTGGACTCCTGACATTATTTCACGTGTGGCAGTGAGTAGGCTGGTACAAAGCTTACAACCCCCCCTCACCTCACCCTCCTCTGCCACCCCATTTTACCCTTCATTACTCACTATTTGCACTATAATTAAACCATCTTGGGCATCCATGAGCATTCCCCTTACCATTTAACACAACCTAGGTATCTTGTTATTGTAGCACTGTTGAGATGTTCCACTTTTGATGTGTTTCTCGGGAGCTCCAATTTTTACGTGTTGTTAGTCTGAATGTTTGCTTGTGTGTGGGTATGTGTATACATATATGTATGAATGTATATTCTGACCATAGAATCATACTACCATAGATGCAACCACCACACAGAGGACACTGAACACCTCATCCTACACAAAATACCCAGTCACTCAAGACAAGGGGTGCCTTTCCTTGCGTATTTCATCTGGGTACCACCACTCCCAACAAAGTGAGAACTGTTCTGGACTGCCCCCAGCCATTAAAAATAGATAAATAAATAAATAAAATAAATAGATAAATTAATAAATAAATAAATAAAAATATAGTGCCACACCCTAACCATCCTAAGACAGCAACATATCTTTCCTCTTATTGGTCCACCTGGTGGCCACCAGGAAGCCATGTCCCATCTACAAGAGAAACCTGGGGCAATTGATTTATAGTAACTATTGAAACCCTGCTACGGTTAAAGCCTTCAATCCCTTCTCTGTCTTTAATAACTCTTAGAAATACCTTGCACAGACAGGCATATGAAGTAATGATTCACAGGCATTACAGTATAGTGTTTAGATGTTTATTAGCATGATCTTAAAATTTTGAAGTGTACTTTATTACAACATCTTTTGTAGTGAGACCGAATACTCAACACATGTCACCATGAACTCTCCTAACCGGAAATTCTTCACCATCATGCAGAACATCAAGAATAAAAGCATGGGTAATTTCCTGTGCACAAGGTAAGAGCCTTCCATTATGTTGAAAATGAACAGACTCAATTGTAGCCTGATATGGTCATTATCTGTTGACAGTCTTCAAGTATTATTGTCAGTAATACTGACTACATGAACCTAGCACTGAGGCTGTATATATACAGTGAGGGTGGTCACTACATGATCATATATGTATATATGTATATATATATATATATATATATATATATATATATATATATATATATATATATATATATATATATATATATATATATATATATATATACACAGGGAATGTATGAATTATAGTGTTTTTTATTTTTTTGTCAGCTTCACATAATATAAGGCTTATGACGAATAGATGTATCATTTATTTTTTGCATTACAGTATACATAAATGATTGAATAAATAGCACAGGCAAATACATTTCATTCTTCAGTGATCTTGGTTTCATGTAGCTTATTTTGCAACAACAAAGTTCAAATTTGTGTGTATGGGAATCATTTGTGCACATCAAAATCCTTGTTATCTTTGAATCCCCTTGCTGACTTTTACCCAGCCCCAGTTAAACTTCTCTTAGTTATATTCTCATATAATAGGCCAGTCTTGCGACTGTTATATATCTGACACAGGAGTAGACTATATTTATTGGTTAGCATCAGCATTAGCAGGCAGAGTTTCACCACAAATATCCAGCTGCATGATGCCATGATGTTGTTTGAAATTCTTTAGCCTACCATCTGAAAAAGCACATGTAGCCTGTCAGTGATGTTCACACTAGCATAATTTTTTTCCAAGCATCAATGGGCTTGACTCAGGTCATCCCTCTAATTATTATACCATGAACCACTAGTACAACACTTCATTAATTTGAGTCAACTTAGACTTTTTTGTGAATTTTCTTTTGATATGAGAACTGTTTAACCCATTTGACACAACTTTTAAGTTCACTATTTTGTTTCTTAATGTCATAAATCATGGAATAACTCACATTGAAGTCTTTCATTATCTTTCTTGAAATGCAAGCTTTCAACAGTCCAATTTCTTCAATAGCTTTTGTTTTCATGATATAGGAAGCACCTTACATAAACATTTTTCACCATAGAAGACAATTGTGCACTTGCAGAAGCCATCTTGCAAAGGCAGGAACATAAAAAAGAGTAGAATTCAGGATGAAGTTCACACCAAGTTCACCACACTTTTAAACATTGCTGCACACAAGAGAGAGAAAGGGTGCAGAATGGCAGTCAGATACTCAATAAACTCATTTACCCTGCATTCACCTGTTATACCATGTCATTCAAGAACAAGGATAACTAGCCAGTGAGCCTATTAGGAGGAATTGAATTTGTGACATCACTACTGATAGTTGAGCATGTGCTAACAAAAGCAGCACCATTTTAAAAACTGCTACATCTCACTGCACTTCAGAAAATGTGCCAAAATGTCAGAAAATTATTGGAATGGGATTATTTTGTTAAAGTGTCATAATATCCTGCAACCACAAAGATAAATCAGTCACCCCTCTCATATTGGCAGATATGCCAAATTATTATTTTTTTCTTTCTCTGCAGACATAATGAAGATGCAGTGCATCTCCATGTATACCTGGAGACTCTGGCCTATGAGAAGGTGACGGAAAGCCTTGCCTACACGGTAAGCAAGAACTCTTTTTGTATCAACTCTCCAACTCTCCCAATACCACCCTTACCAAAACACCTGCCATACCCTCCCCAACACTTCCTTACTCTTCACAATACATCTCATTCACAGTTTTCCACATAGAGTGGTAGACACTTGGAACAAACTGGACAAGGAAATAGTGTGTGCAAAAACCATTCATGAGTTTAAAACAAACTAGACACTGCGAGATACAAAGGCGGGACACCACAAGCGTAGCTCCCCTTCCTGCAAAATACAACTAGGTAAATACAACTAGGTAATAGGTAAATACTATCCATTTCAGCACCTTCCCACCATTCCCTTAACTAAATGTGCCTATACACATGCATGCACAACTGTTAAGGAAAGTAGAAACTGATAAGGACTGTGAAGCACTGCAAGAAGACCTAAATAGGGTATGGAACTGGAGTCAGAAATGGGAAGTGGACTTTAATACTAAGAAGTGTAGCATAATGGAGTTTGGAAAAAGCAAAAACAGAATATCAGGAAAATATACAATTGGAACCAAGGAAGTAATGAAAGTAGGATCTGAAAAAGATTTGGGAGTAATTATCACGAACGACTTATCCTATGATAAACAGATTAACAAAATTGTTGGGGAGACTTACAACTTGCTAAGATCAATAAAAGTGGCATTTGCATACTTGGACGAAGACATGATAAAAAAAATATTGGTTACATTGATAAGGCCTAGACTAGAGTATGCGGCGACATTGTGGTCCCCCAGTACCAAAAAGAATATAAAGAAAATAGAAAGAATCCAAAGAGCAGCTACAAAAATGGCACCTGCACTTGCAAACCTATCATATGAGGAGAGATTGGCTAAACTGGAGTTACCGACACTGGAGCAAAGAAGAGAGAGAGGTGACCTATTGACCATCTACAGAATCATGAAAGGCACAGAGATACTTGATAGAGAGGACTTACTTAACTGGGACAAGAGAAACACAAGAGGACATGGAAAAAAAAAAAAAAAAAACATAGCTATAGAAGAGAACTGAAGAAAAACAGTTTTCCACATAGAGTTTTGGACACTTGGAACAAACTGGATAATGAAATAGTATGCGCAAAAACCATTCATGAGTTTAAAAGCAAACTAGACACTGCGAGATACAATGGCGGGACACCATGAGCATAGCTCCCCTTCCCGCAAAATACAACTAGGTGAATATGGTTCTGGAATTTATGCTGGAAGTGTGGAAAATAGAATAAAGAAAATGTAAAGACAAGGAAGATATGATTTTTTGAAAGCAAACTTGACAAACTACATACATACATACATACATATACCAAGGCTTTTTCCCCCTTACAAGGGGGATAGCCAAAAAGGAAAAGGCATAAAAGCATTCCCACCCATTCCATCCCTGAATACACTCCACACCCCTCCACCCTCCCTCTTATCTTAGCACCTCTCCTGGATGACGGGTCATCCCTGCACCTTGTCCACTGCCCTGGGTCAGAAGCAGTGTCGCAAGACACAGCACATCCACAGCGAGGCCGCTTCATTAAATCGGTGACCCCCCCTCTCTGTCCCCCCATGTATAAAGGAGAAGATGGGGGAGAAATCCCTTCGGGCTGTGTCAAATTTTGCTCACACATGCTACCTCACCCCCCAACCCCCCAACCCCCCTGCCCATTCCCCTCATGCATCACAACATCATCCATATACAACCATTCTCCATTCACCCCTGTCTTCTGTCCTCTCCCGTCCTTCCTCAACAGACATTCCCTCTTCCCCAAAGCCCCCTTCACCCCATCCATCCACCTCATCCTAGGACGTCCCCTCATGTTCACTCCCTCCACATCTGCCTTCCATACCTCTTTTACTAGTCTTTCTTCACTCATTCTTTCCATGTGTCCAAACCATCCTAATACTCTTTCATTAACCCTATCTCCCAACTCCCTTTCCACCCCTGTTCTCCTCCTCACCTCCTCATTTCTCACTCTATCTAGCCTAGTAACCTCCATCATACTTCTCAGACACCTCATCTCAAACACATTCAAACTCCTTCTCTCTTCCTCTCTTGTTCCATGTTTCTGCCCCATACAGTGCTGTTGGCACAATCACTCCTTCATACAGTCTCCTCTTAGCATCCATTCCCAAATGTCTAATCCTCATTAAACCCTTCAATCCACCAAGGTATTTACTTGCTTCTCTCAATGTATATTTCACCTCCACCTTCACTCCACCTTTTCCTGCCACATTTGCACCATTTGCAGCATTTGACAAACTAGCTTGGAAAAAAAAATTGACAAAGTGCCACACAAGAGATTGATACAAAAGTAAACTGTAGAATAAGGAAAGCAAGTACCGTATTTTTCAGACCATAAGGCGCTTCGTACCATAAGGCGCACCCGTAATTTGCTATTCCCCGTCCTTACATAAGGTGCACCTGGTCTCGTAATCGGATAATCATGCATATGTGAGTGCATTCAGAACTGAACATTTTCGTTGTTGAATGAGAAAAATCGGTTGGGATTTAACAAAATTACAAAAATGAATGATATATATTTTTTTTATTTTGGTCAGTGAAATCAGACCACCTCCATGGACGGTCTGCCCCGCCAATATCCCTAAAAAGCAACATAAACACGTTACGGGAATTGTGGGGAATAAAACCAACAATAGCAGTTTTATTCCCGGAATTCTCTATTCACTTAAAAACACAAGATTACAAATGAAGGTAAAGTTTTAGTTTCGACCATGGGCGCAATATAGCAATAGAAAATTAATTATTAATTTTATAAATTATAATGTATCAACGTAATATGCAATTTTGTGAGCGGAAATAAAAAAAAAGTGCTAAAACAGATTTTGTAAGTAACGAAGTCGTGTCGGACGAATGGTACGCCATGTTTGTTATGATAGATGCCGACGTCGAAGAAATGAAAGGGTGATAAATTCGTCTAACCTAACCTAACCTGTGTTTAATAAATCATTACCTGCAAATTAAATGTCATCCGGCTCGTCCTCGTTGTCGTCGTGAGAGACGTTATCGTCCCGATCTTATGCTACCGACTTCGTTCATTAGCATATTTGCTTGTAGCAAGGTATTTATTATTTTCATTCCCGCCCACAAAATTGCATATTACGTTGATACATTTTGATTTACAAAATTAATAATTAATTTTCTATTGCTATATTGCGCCCATGGTCGAAACTAAAAAGATACCCAAATGACTACAGTCTGAGTGGAGCGAGACTAGACCAATGCAAAGTGGCTGTCTGTGTTGTGGACGCTATCATGTCATAGCCATGATAGCGTGAATGAATGCGGTGGCATGGACTCGAAAACTGTCGAAGTTTTCGCAATTTTCTTGTCAAGATACATGCATCTTGGTTATAACTTGGTTTTAACTTTTGCTAGGCCTATGCACTGTCGCCGTTGGCAGGCTAGCTACAAAACGTGTCAAAATAGTACATCACTGTCCGAGGCATTTTTTTGCACTGAAGCCACACAAAAGGCGCACCACCCGATTTTGGCCGATTTTAAGGATTTTGCCCGCACCTTATGGTCCGAAAAATACAGTAAATGTCTTAGAGGAATGAAAGTGTCATGGAGATGGATGTGAAGAGAGAACTGCATTTACCTAATTGTAGTATAGGGGAAAGAGCAACACTGTTGGACCCTGCCTCCTATTCTCTACTTTTCTAACATACCTAGACTCAAATTCAAGTACAGTTACAACTTAATCTATATATTTGAGATAAGTTAGCGGGTAGTGGAGTGGAAGGAGGGGGTCATCAAGGTTGATGTGGATGAAGGTGAAGCTGGGAAAGGTGATGTGGGTTTTTGTAAGTGCGTGTGGGCCTGATAGTGAAAAGAGCATAGAGGAAAGGGAGGCTTTTTGGGTAGATATAAATGAGTGCATAGAGGGATTAGGGAGAAATGTCAATGTAGTTGTATTGGGAGACCTAAATGCTAGGGTAGGAAATGAACCACTTGACAGAGTGATTGGGAGGTATGGAGTTCCAGGTAAAAATCGTAGTGGAGAATTGATGGTGGAGATGTGTCTTGAAAGAGAGTTGATGATAGCAAATACAGTGTTTAAGAAGAAAGTCAAGCATAAGTACACATGGGAGAGGGTGGTGGATGGAAGGGTGGTAGATAGAGCGTTAATGGACTATATAGTGGTGACCAGGAGTATGGTAGGAAGAGTTAAGGATGTACATGTTCTAAGGGGAGAGAGTGGGGGAATATCAGATCATTTCCTGGTGGAAGGTAAATTGAGAGTGGAGAATAGGTGGAGAAAGAGGAAAAGGGCAGAAGGTAGGAATGTACTTAGAGTGAACTGCTTAAATGAGGAAAAAAAAAGGAGAATGAGTATAAGAAGTTGAGAGAGTGAGAGAGAGTAAAGGATAGAGTAGAACTAGGAGTGGAGGAGGAATGGGGATGGTTCAAGGAGGGAGTCATAAGGTGTGCAAAGATGGTGTGTGGAACAAGGAGGGCGGGAGGAAATAGAAGGAAGGGTAGTGAATGGTGGGATGAGGAAGCAAAGAAGGGTGTAAAAGAAAAGAAGCAGGCATTCATAGATTGGCTACAAATTAGGACGAGGGAATCGTATGAGAGGTACAAAGTAAAGAGAAAGGAAGTTAAGCATAAGATAAAGGAAGCAAAGAGGAGAGCAGATGTGAAATGGGGAAAGAGTATGACAGAAAATATTGAAAGTAATAAAAAGATGTTTTGGAAGGAAATTAAAAGAGGAAGAGGAGGCGAATCAAGTAGAGAAGAAAAGGTAAAAGGTGCAGATGGAGAGATGATAATGGAAGAGAAGGCAGTGAGAGGAAGGTGGGCAGAGTATTTTAGGGAGTTGCTAAATGTGAAGGAGGATAGGGAGGGAAAGGTATTGCAGTGGGAAGTGCTAAGAAAATGAGAGTGATGAGTGAGGAAAATGGAGGAGAAATAGGGAAGGATGAAGTGAAAGCAGCCGTTAAGATGATGAGAGCAGGTAAGGCACCTGGGTTGGATGGATGCCATGCAGAATGTCTGAAGAAAGGAGGTACAGTTATGGTGGACTGGCTGGTGAGGTTATTTAATGTTTGTTTAAGAGAGGGTAGAGTGCCGAAGGACTGGAGGAGTGCCTGTATAGTTCTGCTTTACAAAGGAAAGGGGGACAAGTGTGAGTGTAGTAGTTACAGAGGGATCAGCTTGTTGAGTGTAGTTGGGAAGGCTTATGGGAGGGTTTTGATTGAGAGGATTAGGAGAGGAACAGAGGGAGTAATTGATGAGGAACAGTGTGTGTTTAGGACTGGTAGGGGATGTGTAGATCAGATTTTTGTGCTAAGACAGATATGTGAGAAAACTATAGGAAAAGGTAAGGATGTTTTTTGGGCTTTTATGGATCTGGAAAAGGCTTACAACAGGGTAGACATGAAGGCACTGTGGGAGGTACTGCAGATATATGGGATAGGAGGAAAGCTGTGAAAAGTTTTTATGAGAGTAATAGAGCTTGCGTTAGGATTAGAAATGGAGAGAGTGAATGGTTTGAGGTAAAGGTGGGACTTGGGGTAAATGGAGAAGGGTTGTGTATAGATGAGGCTGTGATGCATGAGGGGGAGTGGGTGGGGGATGGGGGATGAGGAAGTATGTAAGGAAAAAATTTGATGCAGCCCGAAGGGATTTCTCCCCGTCTTCTCGTTTTCTGTATGAGGGGACGGAGAGTGGGGGGGTCACCGAATTTATGAAGCAGCCTTGCTGTGGATGTGCTGTGTCTTGCAACACTGCTTTTGACCCAGGGCAGTGGACAGGATGCAGGGATGACCCGTCATCCAGGAGGTGCCAAGATAAGAGGGAGGGAGGAGGGTGGAGGGGAGTGGAATATATGGGAAATGAAATGGGTGGGAGTGGTTTCCATGCCTTTTTCTTTTTGGTTACTCCCCGTGTAAGGGGGAAAAGCCTTTGGTATATGTATGTATGCAAATTTGAACTCATGTATTGTTTGAGCTTGAGCTATATCTCCTAAGCTATTCCATATATTTATACATCTATATGGAAAACTATTTATTCACATCCTTCCAACATGTGGTCTATCTTAATTAACTTCCATGACCTCATAAAGCCCTCCCATTTTTAATCAGGAGATTTCTTTTATCAATGCAATCTATCCCCTTTAGTGACCTGAATAAAGGAGCAATTGTGCCTACAGCATGCCTACGACATGTTTATTTGAAATTTGTGTTAAACATAACTACTCTATTGATTGGGACAATACCAAAGCCATCACATTCAGTAGCTACTTTGTTGAACAGAATTTGATAGAATGCTGTTTAATTAGTACTGTCTATGGTGACCACGCCACAAAACGATTCACGAGATGCAGGCTGACAGCTGATTAGCCGCCAAGATGAGCCGCGGACAATGCCGCTGATTGGCTACTAGGATGAGCTGCATTGCTGTCCTCAGTCAACTACTCTAACATTCACTACACAGGTACTGTGTGTCACTACATTCAGGGACACACAGGTATGGTGGCCCATCAGGTCACAAAGCGATCGCTGATTGGCCGATAGGATTACTGCATGATCCTGGGGCTCACTACATAAGCCATATCTCTCCCATGATAAATCAGAACGGATTAAGACACCAAGTCTTCCATTCCTCACCGCCTTCGATCACCTATTCACGTAGTCAACCTGAGTAGCGCTTGCTA
Organism: Oratosquilla oratoria; assembly: GCF_046742065.1. Classification (NCBI taxonomy): domain Eukaryota; kingdom Metazoa; phylum Arthropoda; class Malacostraca; order Stomatopoda; family Squillidae; genus Oratosquilla; species Oratosquilla oratoria. The sequence goes on along the minus strand of NC_134777.1, from coordinate 113,698,921 downwards.
CATTGGTGACCCCGTCACACTGGACACCTCCAGTAACCCTCCGTTCATCACCTCCACAGACACCCACCCAGTTGCAGCCGCGCGAATAAAACTCCAGACTTTCTCTATGATCAGTGCGTATACCTGGTTCCGGCAAGCAGAAGTACAGTTTCTTCTCAAGAGAGTGAACAGCCAAACCTCATGGGCCGACCATGTCTTTGCAGCTCTCCCAGTCTCATAATGGTTGGAAACACAAGGTGACACTGCCATCAAATACGATGACCTGAAAATCTATCTACTGTACTTAAGTATTTACGCCTTCACCAACATCATGAGTGGTGCAACTCACCCAGCTCTCACATCAACCCCTGGGCGACCAGAAACCCTCTGATGCCCTTCTCAAGATGAAGGGTCTAGCAAGACTTCCTCCAGCAACCAATAAAACCCCTTGACAACTAGATACACTTCGAGCACTATGGCTTCTATGCCTCCCCGAGTCCATCCATGCTGCCATTCCCAATGCGGAGGAAATGGCCTGAAGCCATCCCAATGCCTGACACCACTTGCACTTCCTGCGCAGTAGTCCTGCTCTCTGGATGGATTTCCAGATTTGGCATCCCAGAACACATCACATCTGACTGCGGCACCACCTTCACATTGCAGTTATGAGCGTCCTTGGGACAGCTGTTGAGCACCTCAGTCCACCACACCACATCCTACAACCTGGAGGCTAACAGCATGGTGGACTGGTTCCACAGAACCCTCAAGGTGGCTCTGATATCATGCTGCAACACCGCGACCTAGTGCACACAGCTACCCTGAGTCCTCCTCGGCCTTCGTACTACCCCAAAAGAAGGAGGGGCTCGACGTTTCCCCGGCTGAGATGGTCTTCGGTGACCCCCTTGTGGTAACCGGTGAATTCTTACTCGTACGCCCCTATGAGCAACATCAACCACCTACGAGGTATCATCAAAGAATTCACTCCATGCAAACAGATTTACAAGTTGCTAGAGCACCAATACATCCCCTGAGGTTTACACACAACAAAACATGTCTTTCTCCGCACTGATGCCCACACGCTACCCCTCACCCCACCCTACTCCGGCCCCTACGAAGTCGTCCAGAGAAAGGAGAAAGCGTTCCTTCTACGCATAAAAGGCAGCAATGACTGGGTCTCTTTCGATTGCCTCAAACCTGCGTACCTACAAGACAACGACCCCCCTCCAGTACAACTCTCCATGGCATGCCGTCCCCTTTCACATGCAATGGAACATTCTCACAGAGGGGGGAATATTGTGTCATCTGGGAATAGATTAGCATAACTATTCCATCCTTCATGTTGTTGACAAATTTAAGGAACATTGTAAGTGTCAGAACTTGTAGGACCCCACTAACTACTCCTCTCCAACCCTTTACATTTGTTCTCATGAATCAGTTTTTTAGGAAATTCATCATCCACTCCAGGAGGTCCCATTTGAAGCCTGTGTATTCCAGTTTCCACATTAATCATTAGTAAGGTATTTCGTCAAAAACTTTTTCAACACTGAAATGTAGTCCACCCAACTATCTCTTCTCTTGCAGCACATTGACTGCTCTTAATTGAAATCTTAACAAATTTGATAAAGAGGAGCTTCATTTTTTAAACTAAATTAGTTGCCGGCCAAAAGCCCCATCACATCCAAATACTTTGTACATCTATCTTCTACAATTCTCTCACAATTTGGCTATAATGCTGGCTAGTGGCATATATACAATATATGTACACCTTTCTATAGGTCTTTATTTTTATTTTTGGTGCTTTTCATATTTTGAAATGACACTGGTTGCATATTTATCTATTATGTTGTGATTCCTTTTATCTGTTGGTACCAAACTTCCCCATTTCTTAGCCAGTGATTTATTTTTTGTTATTTGTTTATTTTATGTTATTGTTTTCATTTGACCAATGAAGGTTTAGGTCTATTCATATCTAACCCTTCAATGAACAATAAAACTTTGCTAGATTCAAGTTAACACTAAACCATTTCATTGAAATGTAGGAGTATTGTAAATCTTTCTCATGTTTCTCACCTTAGAATTGAGAAATGGATAGTTGATAAACTGTTACTCTCTTGACCTCTTTCAGGTCAACACACTGATTTCAAATGTAGGAGGCAACTTGGGGCTTTTCATTGGTATGTCTCTTGTCACCATCGTTGAAGTTGTCGAACTCATTGCTGACCTCATTATCGCCATCTTCCCGATCCGCAAACGTAAGGATGAATCCCGGGTTGAGGAACTTCCTAAGACCCAGTTGGTGAAGCAGCAGGCACCGATAGTGCACCGGGTGATCCTCCAGAGGAGTCCTTGTAAGTGGATCCTAAGGACCAATTAATCCCATTCAAGCAAAAGGGGTCCAGTCTTTTGATGTATAAGGTGCATCACCACTATGTATATCAAAATTATCGGAACACTGTAGAAACTGTGTGGTGGTTTTATTGAGACATGGTTTCTGTTAAGTATTGAATGAAATTTTCATTATATACATTGACTATATTGTCGTCATAACATAAATATTAAATGAGTGAGTACCATTATCAGTGTAAGGCTGGTCCTCTTTTTCTTATGTGGTGTATGTTTAAAACATAAAGGGAGATCAATCAATCCATTGCCCAGGTCTCTTGTGCAAAGACCCATGACCCCCAGGATACTGACAATGGTGAATGGATTGATGTACAAGTTGCTTATGGAAGAGACATGGTGTTGTTGTTTGGGTAAGTCTAGAGTAGGGCTGTACAGGATGAGGTGTTCTGTGTCTTCTGTATGATAATTGTATCTGGAGGAGTTTGCTTCTGTGACCAGACCTATTCTTTGTTGGTTTTGTTTCAAAGCTGGATGGTGGCCTGAACATAGTCATGCTAGTGTTGTTCTTAAGGGTTTTCTCTATTGTACTGATGTCTTGATGAATTAAGGTGAAGCATAGTGTTTGCGTGATCAATCTTGGAGTAATTGTTTTGTGATTTTTGTGTGTATATGTTTTTGTATGGGTGTATCACAAGGTGTAGGTGATGGGTTATTGAAAATATATGAGTAGTATGCTCTTGGTGTTTTATTTTTCCATTCAGTTGGATGTGGTTGTGTTATATGATGGGATACACAAGTGGGATTGAGTGCTCTTGGATATAACTATGTGCTTGTCATTTTCATGTCCTGTGGTAATGGGAAAGAGTTTGGTTTCTGAGTGTAGATTTATGTTGGGGTGGTTTTAACGCATACAGTTATTTTTCTTGATGATTTGTTTTGTGTAATTTGTAGGAAACCATGCTGTGAAGGTGTAGTCAAGTGTAGTTCTTATGAGTTGTTTGTATCAATCAACCAATCAGTTTTTTGCCCCAGATCACACTTAGAAGAGGCCTACAGCTTCCAGCTATTTGTATACTGTGAATAGTGTTTCTTATGACAAAAACCTGTCTTTGCCTCTGATCTTACTATCTCTTTTTATTGTTGATTTGTGTGAGCAGTATCACTGATTATTTCTGAAGGAGGCTGCCATTCTCTTATGTCTCAGCCTCTGTTCTAGTTTGTCTTGATATGTTTTGTTGTTTTTAGATTGTAGTTGCTCTGCTGAGCTATTATTGTTAGGTTCTCTGGATAGATGAGAACTTTGAATTTATGCTCTAGATTTAAGGTGGGGAGATCACTTACGAAGAAGTTAGATAGTGCAAATGGAAATATTGCTCCTTGAGGGACTCCATTGTACAGTCTTTTGGTCTCTGATATTTGATTGTTCTTGGCTACTCTGCACTCTCTGTTAACTAAGTAGTTTGTTATTCATTTCTTGTCATTGTTGTAGGTATTAGTTTCCATGATATTTTTATAGGATGTGTCTTTGGACTGTATCAAATGTCTTATATATGTCTGTTGTCACTGCTGTTTTTTTCTGGTGGTGTTTTCTAGTTGAATATCTCTAGTACTTGCTAATTGATGTTTGTGGGTAGTGTGCCAGTGGAATGGCCCTCTTTAGATCTATGTTGATTAGGCGAGGAGGGCAGTTCTATTTTGATTCTTTTCAAGATCAATCTTTCCATCAGTTTGGATATGGTGAATAGAGGGTAGATTTGTTTATAGAATGCCAAGTTTTGAGGTAGTTTGTATGATTATAAGATGGGAATAAACCACAAGTAGTGGTTAACCAACTTTAGAGCAGGAAGACAATTCAGAGTAATTTGAAACACTCAAATCTCAGGATCAAAAAGTTGATACAGTGGAGTCTCTCAGAATGCAATAATTTCACCCAAACTGTTCAACCTCTTCATGAGTGATTTCCCAACTCCAGAAATAGAACTAAATACCAATGTTCTCTCATATGCAGATGTCAGCTAAGAAAAAAATCTTCATAGAAATAATTTTACCAAATGACACCTGCCAATCCCACCTATTGCAAAACTCAACTCAATACAGGAATTAATTACACAACCTCTTCCCTATATCAGATTGTGGGTATTGGTCATGTCTCACAGCAAACTGATGACCTTTTCTTTGCAGCATGTGGGACATCAGAATCAAGTTCCCAGACAAAGGTTACTGTTCAGCCTCTGAGCCAAGATATAGCCTGGCGACGTCCTTCTAGACTTGAGGCTGAATCTGCTTTCAACAAACTCTTCATGAATGCTTAAGATAAGCCTTGAATGAAACTTGTGCAAAGGCTGGAGACTTCTTATGATCTTTCTTCATGTTCTTTGCATGGTGCCTTTCAAAAGATGAAAGAGCAAAGTGGTCAAGTAGATGATTCACTTCTGGAAATCAGGAATACTGTACTCTGTGTTTTGTAATATATTTGAGTAGAGTATTCAGATGATTGTATTCATGTCTATATACTAAAAGGCAAGAGCAATGACTGATACCTATATGTGATGGTCCTACAAGATGGACAGCTATGCTGCCCATTTCCAAACCCATCAACCTCCATCACCTCTATTAGGAGGTGCAACCCTGACCTTGAGTAGCTGACACTTGGTCTACAGACTGGCCCTAAGATCTCACTATTAATTTCCACTGTATTTATTACAAATTTTCACACATGGGGAGCTGACCGCCTGGTACTGCTTTCCTCTTCCTACCACTTTTGACCAGTGATATAGAAACAGTCAGTCCAAAGTTTCTTACCAGAGAAAACTGTGGGCGGTGCTGAAGACCATTTTCAGCCACTTTGGGGTTGCGAGTTTTCCACTGAGTGAAAGTTAAGTCAACAATTGATTCATACTTAAAGGCTTCTTCCTCCATATAAGGGAGGTAGTCAGGCAAGGCATACACAAACCCTTCACCCATCCACCATCCATTTATTCCCTCTTATCTTAGCTCTTTGTGAATGAAGGGCCATCTCTGACCCATGCTCACTGTCTGGGTCAGAAGAAATGCAGCAAGACTCAACATATCCACAGCAGAGTTTGACACCTGAAGCTGGTTAAGCCTCACCACTTGATGTATATGACAGCCTTCCCTATTCATCCCCTGATGTGTAAACAGATTATGAGAAATCCTTTCAGGCTATGTCAATTTATTGTCCATAACCATTCTCCACTCACATCTATCTCTTGCCTTTTCACTTCTCTGCTCAACAGACATTCCCTTTTTACTTGGGGCCTCCTTCATCCCATCCACCCATTTCATTCTTAGTCTTCCCCTCGTGTTCATTCTATCCACCTCTGTCTTCCACACTCTTTTTACTACTCTTTCTTCACTCATTCTTTCTATGTTCCCAAACTAATCCAATATTTTTTCATCAACCCAACCTACCACCTCCCTTTCTACCCCTGCTCTCCTCTTTATTTCCCCATTTCTCACTTTATCCATCCTCAAAACCCCACCATACTTCTCAGATATTTTATCTAAAAAGCAATTTATTTCCTCCTCTTTCTCCCTCCCTTAAATGTTGTAGACAATCACCCCTTCATATAGTCTTCTCTTTGTGTGCATTCCCAGGTACCTATTTCTCAGGAAACTTTTCATTCCCAAAAGACATTTACTTGTTTCCCTCACTCTACATTTTACCTCCACCCTGACTCCTCCATTCCCTGCTACATGTGAACCTAAATATTTAAAACTACCCACCTCCCCTAGTTTCTCTCCTTTAAGACTTACCTCCAACTTACTTCCACCCTCAACCCTTGTACATCATCATACTTTTATCCACATTTATTTTCAATTTCCTCATATCACATGCCTTCTCAAACTCCATCACTAACTACCTTAGACCTTCCTCTGATCCAGACACAAGTGTGATGTCATCAGCAAATAACAACCGGCTCACCTCCCACCTCTCTCCACCTGCATTGATCATCTCAAATCCCCTGCCCATCACCCTTGAATTCATCCCCCATACCACCCTATCCATGTACACATTCAACAACCATGGTGACAACACAACATTGGTGCAGCTCTACCTTCACTTCAACCACTCACTCACCATTCCCAACCCTAATATAAGCTCTACTACTTACACAAAAGCTTTTGACTGCCATAAGAGCTTTTCCCCAATCCCATTTACCTTCAACACCTCCCACATTGCTTTCCTGTCCACCCTGCCATAAGCTTTCTCCAGATTTAATAAAAGCCCAAAACATCCTGATGAAGAGGTGATTGTGCTTATAACATTGTTTGAGGCAGTGACATAGGATGTAAGGGAGGCAGAAAAAAAATTGGGATTAAATGATTGAGGAGCATGGTGAAGGTTATAAGGATGGGCACAGTGAGAAATGAGAAGGTGGAGAGGAGAATAGGGATGAAAAGGGAGCTGGCAAATAGTGTTGACATTAGAATACTGGGATGTTTTGGGCACATGGAAAGAATGAGTGAAGAAAGACAAGCAAAAGGAATGTAGGAGGCAGAGGTGGATGGAGTGAACTTGAGGGAGAGACTGAAAATTAGATGCATGGTTATGGTGAAGGAGGCCTTGGGTTAAAATGGAATGTTTACCAGGGAAGGGAGAAGGCAAGAGAGAGATGTGAGCAGAGAATGTTTGTGAATGGATGATATATTGAGGCATCCCAAAGGGATTTCTCTTTGTCTCTATCTATGCGTGAAAGAACAAGGAGGGAAGGTTGACATTCAAATGAGACAGTGGGGGTAATCCTGGTTCATTTTATGGGCCTTACAAATGGGTAATGGATGTGTTTGAGATGGGTGTTGGGGGGAGGGGTTTGAGATCTCCATGCCTTTGCTGGCTACCTCCCCTATAAAGGGGAAGAAAATTTTTGGTGTATAGATATAGATTTTATGTTGTTTATTGTATCTAGTAGTGTATTACATTCACTAATAAAATTTCTGTGAATACAATTTGTGATGACGTTTCATCCTTTGCTGGCTACCTCCCCTATAAAGGGGAAGAAATATTTTTGGTGTATAGATATAGATTTTATGCTATTTATTGTATCTAGTAGTGTATTACATTCACTAATAAAATTTCTGTGAATACAATTTGTGGTGACGTTTCATCCTTTTAAGGTAATGTGGGGTGGGGCCATTTATTGATGATCTGTCCTCCTCCAGGCATAAGAGTTTTCCCCTCTTGATGTTTGGGGTACTCTGTCCTGAGGCAATACCTGCATGTTACTGTGCAGTATTAATTGCATGGTATCATGCAGCCATGGTGTTGTTCACAATTATTACGTGTGGATAGAGTAAATACTTTCTCATTTTATCAAAATTGGCTCACTCTGGGTGGTCAGCATTTATGGTGTCATTTACCATGATTACGTGAGTGGACAAAATAAATAAAAGTTGAGGTCATGTGGTATTTGGTATTACTGTATTAAGTTACACTCAACCAACACAAGCAGTTTACTCCTCACTGACCCTAGGTCGTAGCCTGCGTGTCTCTGCCCGGGCATATAGAGTTGCCATGTCTAACCTATCTATGTAAGATGTGCTTAAATAGTATATACATAATTACATTATGAACATGGATATATAAGGCATCTACATGCTAAGATCTTACAGGAAAAGGTATGACTGGATACAGATAGAATATATGCACTGGTACACAGTTATAAATCATATGATGTGGCATCGACGTATTGGTGTATGATGCTGCGGCCGAGAATGCGCATATGTACATTTGCGGTTATAAATTAAACATTACGTTACAATCAGGAACGCTCAAGCCTCACTTGGGGCCAATCATGAACGCTCAAGTCTCACCAGGGGTTAATCAGGAATGCGCTACCTAGCTGGGGATAATCACCAACGCCACACGCAGAAAGTGAACTCTACTCACTTCTCGTAAGATACATACACACACCTCTCACGAACATAACCACACCCCACGCACAAACATCTACACGTACTTTTTCTTTTACTAAAATTCACTTCCTTTCTAACTTTCTCTTATACTACACCTCATTTCAGTTTACCTCCCACTAAAGATTTTTCTGTTTTTCAACCTTTCTCTACTACTACTACCATTTTCTCAACTTTTGGTGATTCTAATCGCAGGTGTTGGCGCCGCCGTCCAAGTTCCCTGCCCGTTTCTCCTTAGCCACCACCATCAACAGCCCCATCGACCACAAAAAAGCGCTAATTGGCAATAGCCGTTTTTTTATACAATATCTTCTCATATTCTTATAGATATTCTTCCCCTCCCACACAAACCTATCCCGTGCGAGCGGGTGGTCTGTCCTAGCTAGTCCACAGTCCACTGCAATCGGCTGCCCTAGCGAGAACACACAGACGCACGCATGCATGCGACAAACGAGGGCATACACTCTCCCACTGACTCAGGAAAATATTGAAACAAACACATACCTGGCTACCTAACTACACCTTTGTAACAATGTACATATTTGGTATTTATTATATTGTTTGCCAGTCCCTGTGGTGGGGGAAAAGAATACTGCCACCAAGTATTTCCACTTGGATCGTAAGAGGCAAGAAGAAAGGGACGGGGATTGGGACTAGGCATCCTTCTCCTTGTAGCCCCACAGGGGACATTCCCTAAAGAAAGTAAAGGCATAAAAGGGTCTGGGAGTTTTCCGACCAGCACCCTAAGGTTTGGGTCTTTTAATGTGCGTGGATGTGGTACAGATGAGAGTAAAAGGGAAGAGATAGGTAGTATGTTTGTGAGAAGAAAGATGGATGTGTTGGCTTTGAGTGAAACTAAATTGAAAGGGAAGGGCAAGTAAGTTTGGGAGTGTAAGTGGAAGGTTATCAGGAGTGAAGAGAGGGCGAGGGAGGGAAGGGGTGGCTATACTAGTAAGTGAAGAGATAGGTAAACGTGTAGTGGTTTCCTTAAGGATAATGTGGATGAAGGTGAAACTGGGAAAGGAGATGTGGGTTTTTGTAAGTGCCTATGGGCCTGGCAGTGAGAAGAGTGTAGAAGAAAGGGAGGCTTTTTGGATAGATTTAAATGAGTGCATAGAGGGATTAGGGAGGAACGTCAATGTAATAGTACTGGGAGACCTTAATGCTAGGGTAGGAAATGATACAGTTGATGGAGTGGTTGGGAAATGTGGAGTTCCAGGAAAGAATCGTAGTGGAGAGTTGATGGTGGAAATGTGTCTAGAAAGAGAGTTGATGATAGCAAATACAGTGTTTCAGAAGAAAGTCAAGCATAAGTACACATGGGAGAGGGTGGTAGATAGAGCATTAATGGATTATGTAGTGGTAAATAGGATTATGATAGGAAGAGTTAAGGATGTACATGTGCTAAGGGGAGAGGGTGGGGGAATATCAGATCATTTTTTAGTGGAAGGTAAGTTGAGAATGGAGGATAGATGGAGAAAGAGGAAAGGGACAAAAGGTAGGGAGGTGCTTAGAGTGAATTCTTTAAATGAAAAGGAAAAGGAGAAGGAGTACAAGAAGAAGCTGAAGGAGGAGTGAGAAGGAGTGAAGGATAGAGTAGAGCTAGGTGTGGAGGAGGAATGGGGATGGTTCAAGGAGGGAGTCACAAAGTGTGCAAAGATGGTGTGTGGAACAAGAAGGACAGGAGGAAATAGAAGGAAGGGTAGTGAATGGTGGGATGAGGAAACAAAGAAGGTTGTAGAAGAGAAGAAGCGAGCTTTCACAGATTGGTTACAAAATAGGACGAGGGAGTCATATGAGAGGTACAAAGAAAAGAAAAGAGAAGTAAAACAAAAGGTAAAGGAGGCAAAGAGGAGAGCAGATGTGAAATGGGGTAAGAGTATGACAGAAAATTTTGAAAGTAATAAAAAGATGTTTTGGAAAGAAATTAAAAGAGGAAGAGGAGGCAAATCAAGTAGAGAAGAAAAGGTAAAAGGTGCAGATGGAGAGATGATAATGGAAGAGAAGGCAGTAAGGGGAAGATGGGCAGAATATTTTAGGGAGTTGCTAAATGTGAAGGATGATAGGGAGGGAAAGATAGCTGCAGTGGGAAGCACTAAGAAAATGAGTGAGTGATGAGTGAGGACAATGGAGGAGAAATAAGGAAGGATGAAGTGAAGGCAGTTGTTAAGATGATGAAAGCAGGTAAGGCACCTGGTCTGGATGGATGTCATGCAGAATGTCTAAAAAAAAAAGGAGGTACAGTGATGGTGGACTGGCTGGTGAGGTTATTTAATGCTTTGCTGGAGAGAGGGTAGAGTGCCGGAGGGAAAAGGGGGCAAGTATGAATGTAGTAGTTTCAGAGGGATTAGCTTGTTAAGTGTAGTTGGGAAGATCTTGATTGAGAGGATTAGGATAGGAACAGAGGGAGTAATTGGTGAGGAACAGTGTGGATTTAAGATGGGTAGAGGTTGTGTAGATTAGATCTTTGTGGTAGGACAGATATGCGAGAAAGCTATAAGAAAGGATGTTTTTGGGCTTTTATGGATCTGGAAAAGGCTTACGACAGGGTAGACAGAAAGGCACTGTGGGAGGTTTTGCGGATATATGGGATAGGAGGAAAGCTCCTAGGAGCTGTCAAGAGTTTTTATGAGAGTAGTAGAGCTTGTGTCAGGATTGGAAATGGAGAGAGTGAATGGTTCGAGGTAAAGGTGGGACTTCGTCAGGGATGTGTTATGTCGCCCTGGCTGTTCAACTTATACATGGATGGGGTAGTGCAAGAGGTAAATGCAAGGGTAGTGGGTCAGGGATTGGAGATGGTTAAAGAAAATGGAGAAAAGTAGGAGGTGAGCCAGCTGTTGTTCGCGGACGACACTGCGCTTGTGGCAGGATCGGAGGAGGGATTGAGGAAGTTGGTGACAGAGTTTGGAAGAGTGTGTGATAGAAGAAAGCTGAAGATAAATGTGGGTAAAAGTAAGGTGATGAGATGTACAAGGGGTGAAAGTGGCAGTAGACTGGAAGTGAGCATTAAGGGAGAGCGACTGGAGGAAGTGGATAGTTTTAGATACTTGGGTGCAAATGTGGCAGGAAAAGGTGGAGGTAGAATGTAGATTGAGAGAAGCGAGTAAATGCCTTGGTGGATTAAAAAGTGTAATGAAGAATAGACATTTGGGAATGGATGCTAAGAGGAGACTGTATGAAGGAGTGATTGTGCCAACAGCACTGTATGGAGCAGAAACATGGAACATAAGAGAGGAAGAGAGAAGGAGTTTGAATGTATTTGAGATGAGGTGTCTGAGAAGTATGATAGGGGTTGCTAGGCTAGAGTGAGAAATGAGGAGGTGAGGAGGAGAACAGGGGTGGAAAGGGAGTTGGGAGATAGGGTTGATGAAAGAGTATTAGGATGGTTTGGACACATGGAAAGAATGAGTGAAGAAAGACTAGTAAAAGAGGTATGGAGGGCAGATGTGGGGGGAGTGAACATGAGGGGACGTCCTAGGATGAGGTGGATGGATGGGGTGAAGGGGGCTTTGGGGAAGAGGGGAATATCTGTTGAGGAAGGACGGGAGAGGACAGAAGACAGGGGTGAATGGAGAATGGTTGTATATGGTTGATGTTGTGATGCATGAGGTGGAATGGGCGGGGGGATGGGGGGTGAGGTAGTATGTGTGAGCAAAATTTGACGCATCCCGAAGGGATTTCTCCCCGTCTTCTCCTTTTATGCATGAGGGGACGGAGAGGGGGGGGGGTCGCCGATTTAATGAAGCGGCCTTGCTGTGGATGTGCTGTGTCTTGTGACACTGCTTCTGACCCAGGGCAGTGGACAAGGTGCAGGGATGACCCGTCATCCAGGAGGTGCCAAGATAAGAGGGAGGGTGGAGGGGTGTGGAGTGTATTCAGGGATGGAATGGGTGGGGATGATTTTATGCCTTTTCCTTTTTGGCTATCTCCCTTTTAAGGGGGAAAAAGCCTTGGTATATGTATGTATGTTGGCCAGTCTCACAGATGTAATTTATGGGGTAGTGTGGATAAGGATATTGATAAAACAATGACGTGGTTATCGTGGGGTGTATTTAGGTAAGTAAGATAACAGGTACCACTGTACATTCATACTATGTCCAACAGCACTAAGTATGCGTAGCTAACTGATGCCTTAGACGTAGGGCATGCTTGAGATGCCACCCAGATATACAGGGTTACCAGATCTAATCTGACGTCATAGAAGATACTTACACAAAATAGACACGTGTTATGGGCATGAATACATATATGGAGCATTTGCATGCTACGATGCGTACAGGAAAAGATAAGGACTGGATACCGTTGGAATATATACAAGCATAGTGATATGGCATTGTATCACGTGGTAATGACGCATTTGCGTAAATGCATACATGGTTTAGAAACATGCACAAATACGCAATCATAACTACACAGTTCAATCGTATTATTATATCACAACAAATACTTATCAATTTAATCGGATAACTTATTATTCTGAGTATTTTGAGCCCTATAAACGAGTACCGCAAATTAACGGTAACGTCGGTAACGATTTGTTGAAATTTAGTGTTTTATAATTAATTTGCGGTACTTATTTTTGGGATTAAAATACTCAAAATGACAAAGACTATCCAATAAAAATTACTGTATCTGTGAGACTTACAAACGACTTTGTACTTACCATATATTATTACAATGGTATAGGTAATGTTATGTTCCCACATATGGTTTATCTTTGTAGTACAAATACCAAAATTTACGTACAAATTTTTTTTAGTTGATTTTTTGCCTGACAACCAGGTTTTCATCCATCACAAATAAATTACAGGCCTTACCATCGATTCTGTGGAAACTTTAACTTCGGTGTTATCGCACAAATGTAAACATGATTATCCAGGCGAAAATGCATATCTTGCGTAGACAATTACCACAAGTGTTTGCCTTTTATAATTGTAGAAATAATAGTCATTATGTGCAAGGACAATACCCGGAACCCAAAGTGCGTGAATATTTCTATTATATAGACCATCAAGGAATGGTATGTTGTTTTTGAGTTGGGTCATGTATCCTTGGCAATTGAGTTGTAATAACAGTAACTAATTGTTATTTCGAACTATGTGTTCTTTTCATTATCTGCTCTTAATGTATATTGATTCATTGCCAAATAGAATTATTATTATAATATAGTATTCCATACTGTTGTAGTAGTGTCCAGAAATTGAAAACGTAATTTTTTTGAGTAGATTATCTTGCTAGCGTCGATGCAAGTTTCCAAAGATTATGATAGCATTTACCCGATCCTTAGTAAGCGGCACTTCTCCTGTTATCATAGTTTCTTGGGGTTAATGAAAACTTTATATTACTTCACCTTGAATACCTTGTCCTTGAACCTTGAAGTTCATTTCGTCATTTATTGACGCAGCTGAGATGGATCTACACTGAGGCCATCCACTTCTCCTCCACGATCCAATGAACATGATGATTCTAGATTACTGTAATAGTTCATAATATTTAAGGTGCCCTAATCAGTTTGGTGACTATATATTTATATTCTATGACCAGTTTGTTATTTGTTGGGTCAAATTGTGGATTAGCCTAATCAAGATTAGAGATTCACTGTATTTGGATGGCCATCACCTGCCACTAAATGGTGGTGGCATTTTCATCGTGAAGCAATGACAACAGTGGTGACAGCACTGTGAAGAAATGACCTCAACCTGTATTCATTAATTATTTGTACTTTTCATGCACAGTATAAATCTATTATGATTTATGTGGACATAGGACAAGTCCAAAGTTATGTGCTGGTGGTGTAATTGGGATCATATATTTATATTGGTCATACATTTGCTTATTTGGGGGTTTAATTCCTATACTCCTCTTTTATTCTTAGCAGTGACTGTTACCAATCCTAATAGTCCAAGTATTAAGGGCAAACCCAAAGGAGATAGCTTTGGCTGCAGCTATGTCCCTCCTGGCAGAGGCTCCTCAAAGTCCCAATGAATATTAGCTCATAAAACTGATAAAGTAGTTCTGAAATCTTCCAATAACTTTAGAAAATTAGAGAATACCTGAGAATTATGTTCAGAGGAGAAGAATTGTGAAAAATAATAAAGCTTTCAGTATTATGTCTGTTTACATTTTGTCATGTGTGTTTTACCATGGTCTGACAGTTTAGAATAGGTTTGGTATTACTTTTTAGTTTGGTTTTGTGAAATATATATTTAGATGATTTGTTTTGATTATTGTTAATTTACTCAAAACTTAATTAATCCAGCATCACATACCATGGATGAAATTGTGGTGCATGAGGCAGAAATGGTGGGGGGATGGGGTGTGAGGTAGTATGTGTGATAAAAATTTTATGCAGCCTGAAGGGAATTCTCCCCGTCTTCTCCTTTTCTGCATGAGGGGATGGAGAGGGGGGGGTTGACGATTTAATGAAGCGGCCTTGCTGTGGATGTGCTGTGTCTTGCGACACTGCCTCTGACCCAGGGCAGTGGACAAGATGCAGGGATGACCTGTCATCCAGGAGGTGCCAAGATAAGAGGTAGGGTGGAGGGGAGTGGAGTGTATTAGGGATGGAATGGGTGGGAATGGTTTTTATGCCTTTTTCTTTTTGGCTACCTCCTTGTAAGGGGGAAAAAGCCTTTGGTATATATATGTATGTTTTGATTATTGTTAATTTACTCAAAACTTAATCAATCCAGCATCACATGCCTTGGGAGACCCTTAGTTGCCACAGTGACCATTCACCGCTGCTCAATCACCTTGCAGTGCCAGAACTTAACCACTTCAGTACAATGACACCTATGTAGGGATCATGAGGTGCGAGTGGTTACATGGGGATGCTGGCGTCAGCGTCTTGATTATATTTTTTTTTTTGTAGTTGTACATGAGCCCTCAGATTTTGTTAACTGGTTTGATCACATTTTCTGTGTTTATCATTTCTCAGAGTAAAAGAGAATGAGTAATACAGCAGTGACTTTATATTCTATAATGCAAGTAATGTGATGAATTGTACATATGGTAGCCAATGTTCTGTGTGAGAATTTGACTTGTACTGAAGTGGTTAACACCAATGTTCTCTCATATGCAGATGATTGGACAGTGATAACTGCACAGCAAATATAAAATAAAAGAAAGAAAAGAAAAGAAAAGAAAAAAGCCAAGTTGAATAAAGAACAATAGCTAAAAAATAATAGAATGGAAACCTCACCCCAGAAATCAATAGTGATGGTGCTCATACCAGACAATTATGAATCAAGAAACCACCTTATTTTAATATTAAATATATAAATCCCCTGATATATTCAAATCTCAATTGGTGGGCTTTCTACACTTACTGACTGTGTTCAGTGCAAGACCAAGGAAGCAATATATCCACAGAAGAGAAGAGAAATGGAAAAAGTGGGATAGAGGATTTTTTTTTCTTAGTTATTCACTATACTCCATATCTGATTTCTCTTTATCAGTTTATTTGTTTATCATTTGGTTATGTAATTATTGCAACTGTTTTTCTTGTTCTGATTGTTTGTTTTTTCCATCTGTTTTGTTCCTCTTATATTAGGGAGACAGGTGTGGGTATAAAATTTAATTCTTATCTTTTTCTGGTGACTTAGTCTCTTCATCAGTTTGCTTAGACTTTCCTGGTAGGAGTCTTTCTCAAGGGGCTCCACAAAGAAGTGTGTTATATGGAGTGGTAGGAGGGACATTGGACTCACTGTCACTCTGTAGGCTATCTTGAAATCTCTAGAGTGGGGTACATTTACCGTGTATTTGTAGTCACACTCTATAGGGACCATGAAATTTACTGCACTTCTAGAGGCATGCCTACAGGAAAGTTAAAGTATATGAACAACATGTTGGTAATTTTAAGTGAGTCAAATAGGCTTCAGATTAGCAATCCTTTGATGAGCACTCCACTATCAACTGATTGTAAGTTGATATCATGGAGAAGTCTGTCATAGTTGATCAGAAGAACGATTAAAGGATTTTGAATCACACAAGTTAGAAGTCTGTAGTTGAGCAGAGAATGGGTAAAGAGATTAATTTGAAGTAAATATTAGGTAAGTACTTTTAGATTATTGTTTGTTAAGCATCACCCAGAAAAGGTGCTGATGTCGCACATATGATGATATTTCAAGTAAAATTTTATCTTTTATTTCAGTTGTTCTTGGATGATTCCAGGATGAAAAACTTTACCTCATGTTTTAAAGGCAAGTTATGTCATAAATGAATATTCATCTCAGATGCTAAAAGTAATTACAAATATTTTTGTGATTTTTGAAACATTCCTCATTTGCAGAAAAGAAATTCTTGAACTTTTTCTTCAAGCGCATACGGTTCAACGAGACCAACAGATATCCTGAGTTTCCATACGTATCTCTTTGTGGAAGGGAGAGGAACTTCATTCGATGTGATGACCTGCCAATTGTTTATACTCATTTGGTAATACTGCTGCCCTATAGTGTTATGGAAATGTTGGTGATATTTTCATATCAGGACCAGTTGATTGGTTGGAATAATGTAAAATATTAACATTTTAATCTCATTTGTGTATAGTATATGGCAGTTTTGAAACCACAAGGGATGGATATGAAATTAAGATATTGATGCAGAGGTAGAATAGTAACCTTTACTTGTCACTGTGAGGCTGCAGGTCTTCAATTTCAGTGGAACCTGAAAACAACACTTACTAATATATCATACAAACCCCCCCTTCCCTATACTCTCAGCTGTTACCCTCCCTATCCTCCCTCACATGCCTCGCCTCTCTTCATTACCCCTATCTCCTCTCCTTCCTCCCCATTCTCGTCTGTACCCCATCTCTCTCCTCTTTTCCTTACCTCCTCTCTCTTCCCTGTCCCCTTCTCTTCCTAACCTCTCCTCTCCTCACTAATTCTGCCTCTCCTTTCTTATCCCTCTCTCTCCCTCTATTCTCCTTCCTACCTACTCTCTACTCCCCTGCCCCATCTTCCCTCCTCTATGCTCTGTCTCCTTCCTTCCCAACAAATTACAGACCAGTTTCCCTTACAAGCACTGTAGCCAAAATTTGTAAAAAGGTTATTAAGAATAGATGGATAAAACACCTAGAAGAAAACAATATAATAAATGCAAGACTACTTGGATTCAGACAGGGAAGATCATGTGCCACATAGTCTGTTTCTACTCAAGACTAATAGATTACAAGAAGGGGATGGATGGACTAATTGTGCTTTCCTAGACTTACAAAAAGCCTTTGACAGAGTGCCACATAAAAAAAGAAAAAATGAAAAAAATGGAAAACATAGGGATACAAGGTAAACTAAATAAACTGGATGGAGGATTTTTTTTTTTTTTTTTTTGTATGGAAGGAAAATGAGGGTAGTGCTCAGAGAAAAGAGTTCAGCTTGGGAGGGGGTGATTAGTGGAGTTCCACAGGGATCATTATTGGCTCCAATAATGTTCGCTATTTATGTGAATGACAATATAAAATTGGAACAAAGGAAGTAAAGAAAGTGGGATCTGAAAAAGACCTGGGAATAATCATTACAAATGACATGTGCCCTGATAAACAAAATTGTCAGAGAATCCTACAACCTGCTAAGATCAATAAAGGTGGCTTTTACTTATTTGGATGAAGAAATGGTAAAAAAAATACTAGTCACACTAATAAGGCCTAGACTGGAGTATGCTCCAACATTATGGTCACCCAGTACCAAAAAGAATATAAAGAAGATTGAAAGAATCCATAGAGCAATTACAAAGATGGCCCCAACACTTTCAAATCTGTCATATGAGGAGAGATTGTCAAAACTGAATTTACTGACTCTGGAACAAAGAAGAGAAAGAAGTAACTTGCTGACCATCTACAGAATCATGAAAGGCATGGAAGTCCTTGATAGTACTTACTAAATTGGAATAAAAGAAATACAAATTAGAAAATTGAGCACTGAAATAGACTGAGAGTTACTCCAGAGAGATCTGAACAAACTTTGGAAATAGAGTCAGAAGTGGGAAATGGACTTCAGTATTAAGAAATGTAGTATAATGGAATTTGGAAAAAGTTAAAACAGGATTGCAGGACAATATAAAATTGGTGAAAATGAAGTAAAGAAAGTGAGGTTTGAAAAAGACCTGGGAGTAATGGTCACAATAGACATGTCCCCTGATAAACAGATAAACAAAATTGTCAGAGAAACCTACAAACTTCTGAGATCAATAAAAGTGTCAATTACTGACTTGGATGAAGAAATGGTGAAGAAAATACTAGTCACACTGATGAAACCAAGACTGGAGTATGCAGCAACACTATGGACACCCAGTACCAAAAGGAATTTAAGGAAAATGGAAAGAATCCAAAGAGCAACTATGAAGATGGCTCCCACACTTTCAGAACTGTCATACGAAGAGAGATTGTCAAATCTAGAATTACCGACCCTGGAACAAAGAGAAAGAGGAGACTTGTTGACCATCAATAGAATCATGAGAGGTATGGAAGTCCTTGATAGAGAAGACTTATTAAAATTGGATATGAGAAATACAAGGGGACATGGAAGTTCAAAAAGGACAGTTGTAGAAGAGGCCTGAAAAAGAACAGCTTTCCACCCACAGAGTGGTGGATGTATGGAATAAACTGGATGAAATGATAGTGTGTGCAAAAACCATACACAAATTTAAGAACAATTTAGACACTGTGAGATACAGAGAAAGGACACAATGAGCGTAGCTCCCCTTCCTGTAAGATATAACTAGGTAAATACACACACACATAAGCTTAAACAATACGAGTTCAAATCTACATATGATAATGGAATCATACATGAATTTGAGTCTAGGTATGTTAGAAAATTAGAGAATAGGAGATGGGACCCAGTGAGCATTGCTCCTTTCCTGTATACTATAATTAGGTAAATACACACACACAAACACATATATGTATAATTTATTTATATATATATATTTTTTCAGGTTGAAAAGGACAATCCCAAAGATACTTCTGATATAATGTTGGCTTATGGTAATGCTGGAGACAGCATGATAGTGCCATTCGATGCCAGT
The DNA here is from genome assembly GCF_046742065.1 of Oratosquilla oratoria. Taxonomy (NCBI): domain Eukaryota; kingdom Metazoa; phylum Arthropoda; class Malacostraca; order Stomatopoda; family Squillidae; genus Oratosquilla; species Oratosquilla oratoria. Next base: position 113,679,640 of record NC_134777.1, on the reverse strand, counting down.
AAGGTATGTATGCAGCCAGAAACAGGACGAGTGTATTATCCAGCTCAGAAACAGATAGGAGGAGTTGGACTAATTCGGTCTCAGCTATCCATTCAGCTGTCTACACATTTTTGCTTTGATGATGGAGATGACGAAGCACCCACACACATGATTTGGTATGACAGGAAAGTGAAGCTGACACAAGAAGCTTTGACTGCATTGCAAGACTTGGAATCTGTCCGAAAATATAGCCTAGGTCTTAATGATGATCCATTTTAGTTTATTTCTGTACTTTTGTCTATATTTTTGACTTCAGTGTTGCTATATTCAAGAATGCTCTAAAATATATTTAGTTTTAAAGGCTTAGTATCATTAACCTACATTAGAAATACTGGGTGCATTTTAAATATGGGAAGTAAGTAATGAATGATTCATGGGTTTGACATCCATTAAAATATTCTACACTCCCTAATCTGACACTGAAAAAGTTCAACATTACTTTTGGCATACTTCAACAATGCATTGATCAAGTTCCAGTGATTCCCAATCTTTGTATTCACCTTGATCTTTGGATCACATGCTGGAATCATGATCGACAGCTATTTCCCTCCCGGAAGAGAGCTCAGAGCTCGTATGACTGATCTATGGGTAATGCTGTGACCTTACACGCACACACACACCCAACTCCTCGCCCACAAGAGTTGAAGTAACAATTTGAAGCGCAGTGATACTGAAATTATCTTAGCCTTGGGCAGGATTTGAACCCAGACTACCGTAGTGACAGTCGGGGGCTCTACCAACTGTGCCACCAAGCTCCTGCTCAGTTGTATGTGCATGGTGCCCTCCCCTCTCATACTTAAAGTATATAATCTTTATCACCCTCAGAGGCACAACTGGAGTAGTAAAAAATACAGTAAGCAACATGTCAAAGCTCATGTATGTGAGAAAAATATATTTCTAGATATGTAATAAGTCAAGCCACACTTTCATGTGAAAATATGCACATTTGAGGAATATTACTAATGATTACTGCCTCAGATTTCATTGCCTGGAAGCCCATAGCCCTACACTGGTAGGCAGCAGTCCTTGGGGCCTTTTGTAGATTTCTGGGAGGAAGCTTTGGACTGCTGTATGTGTTGTATCAGTATAGGACTGTTTCTATTCCCTTGACTTGTTGTAGTCGGAGGAGGGGGCCAATCGCTGGTTGTCATCTTTTCTTATTTGGAAAGGTGGAGGAAATATATTTGAAGTTGGTAAAGATCAATGTTGGACCTGATCCAGAGACTAGGTGTCAGCTCCTCAGCCAAAGGTGAGGGTGTTAAGTTTTGAAGATAGATGGCAAGAATACAGTTCTCTCCTATGTTCATCTTGCATTACACCATTAGCTGGGATCCACATTTGAGGAAATGAATGAAATTGTCAAACTAATAAAATTAAAAAAACTTCTCAATGGTGGTAACTTTTATACGAGTTGAATTAGTTATGATTTAACTATGTCAGAGAGACTTCATATTTATGAAATAAGAAAAAAGATAATCACACCCTCCTGGCTGAACCACAACCCTCCCATTCAAACCAGGACCCACCCCTCAATGATACGTGTATGTAATAGAGACTTTTTTTCTTTGTCAGGGAGGTGGGCAAGTTAAGTACACACCCATTTCTCCAAAACTAGTTTCAAGCTAACAGTATCAGAAAACAGAAAAATTATTAAAGAAGTATGTAAAATCAAACCTGACACTTAAGTGACTAAACCACTCCACCTTTCACCAGTAAAGTTATAAAAATGGCCATAAAGAAATTAAAAATATCTGTGGAGGGGCTGCAGTGATAATGCAGAGCTTGGTTTTGGAGGACCTCAAGCCTGGTGGGAGATGAGAGCTACAGCAACATAGTCCACCACCGAACATACAGTACTATCTCTCATTAATAGACTGAAAGGGAGTTAACGGTGTCCATTGATGTGAATGATCCGTTGATTTGGAGTGGTTTTTGGGTGGCATAGTGATTGCACAGCACTAAACAACAGCACCAAAAACACCGCAAACACAGATTATTAACGTCCGTTAATGAGAGGTAGTACTGTACTAGAGGACCTTTTGCCCAGGACCCAGCCAGGGTCTTGTAATGACTCCTAAGGAGATTTAACCTCATCTTTGTGGCTTCATGAAGGTATCTGACCTTCAGAGCAAAGGAAAGCCTGAAGTAGGCCCAGATACCCAAGTACTGATAGGTAGACACCCAGGGGAGAAAGACTCCTTGGAAGAGTAAGCTGGAGGTGTTGATTCCAAGTCCTCATACTCATTGCTCTGGTCTTAGTTGTTATCTTCAGTCCAAGCTGTTTGCATTCCTGAGAGAGACAATTGAGTGCCTGCTGAGCACCTATGAAGAAGGCGTCCACCCTGTCCATGAGTTAGTCTGCCTTGGACACTCTCGGTAGTCGAGCATGCAAGAATGGCAGAAGCACTCACTAACTTGAATGCTTTTTCCAAGTCCAGAAACACCACAATGGCAGGCTGACTACCAACCAGGTCAAGAAGGGTTGCCACACAGTCAATTCCTGTCACTCCCTTTATAAAACCATATATATTGTGATGGAAGGGTCCCATCCACCACAGAATGCGACTGAAGTCCATCCATTCATTGTTCTTGCCAATGCAGTACATGAAGGATATAGCTGTGTGGATCCCTGGGCTTAGGAATTGGTACCACATCCACCTTTTTCCATTCTGCAAGGAGTTGCCCTGTTTCTCAAGAAGCACTGATGAATGCCTGTTCCCCAGCCTCAATTGCCTCAAGGAGTAAGGAATACCATCACTACCCAGAGCAGTATCTTTACTTGTCTTGCAAGCTCGACGGAACTCCTTGAGTGTAAAGGGACATTCCATTGGGGCAGCTTGCAGCATGGACCACACCCTCTCTTACCTTGTTAGAACAGCTGCAACTCCTGCCTGACAGGTAGGGGGAGTTGAGCAGTGGAGGAGCTGTCTGCAAATTGCTGCAACAGCAGCTTTACCTGTTGTTTTGTTCTGTGGGTGAGTGCAGGGCTATAAAAGAGGGCTTCTGCCACCGGATGACTAGGGATATTTATTTCGTGGGGTCGTGGCTTTGGAGGAGTGGGTGGGAGACTTGGGGTTGGAGACGGGGATCATTATATCTAACCGTGAGGCGGTTCTACCCTCAGTTGGCAAGAGGGCGTCTTTTAAATTCTGGTTGTGGTTCACAGTCAGGTCCCGGTTTTCTGGCTAGCCTTCTGATTGGCTGCCTTCCCTTTGGCTATGGGTCAATTGCGAGCCCTGGTGAGTGCGCGAGCTTCCGCTCGCGTTGGTGACGCCATCAGTCCCGGCTCGGTCTGCATGGGAGACGGTTGTCTCCGACGCGGTCGGTGTTGGCGGATGGAATACTACCACTACAGTAATACTGACTAAACTACAGATAAAAAAATAACTAAAGTTGAACGTGATTAACTTTATCGCAGCGTCAAACAAACGCTACGAATCCATGATTTTAGTCACTAGCAAATTAAAACACTTGTCCAAAGCTAATAAAAACAGCACCGTGTAAACGATGCTTTACCGTTCGCGTCTAGCGTTTCAGTAACGAATAAAGAGGCGAGCGTCAAAAACAGCGCCGTATAAACTGGCCTTGACTATACGAAGACGGGCATCGGTATCTTCACTTACACTCCGTGGAAAGACGAAGAATGCGGCACGATCTAATAGAAGTTTCACTTGGGTCAAGGGTGATGCAGGCAAGGTCATCATATTAAGACAGCAAGGCAGGACTCGTTACAATGTATATTAAATGAACAAATATAGGTTCAAGAAGGAAAAAGGGAAGAGTTGGTTTATCAATACAATGGTTATGGAGTGTAATAGGCTTTACTAACCATGTAGGCCTAGTGAGCGCTGAAACGGTTATAAAAGAATGGGATGATGGGTAGTGATAGGCATGGGACTACCTAGTGTAGGCCTTATGTTCTCTTGCAGTTCCCCCTTTCTTATGTTTTATGTATTGGTAAAATACTGGGAGCTGAAATATAAATGGAAACGTGAATTTTTTTTTTCTCTCTTGATGAACAAAATTAATCAATGCTTACAAAGATGTGATATAAAATTATTTGTGTGTCAAATTAAATGATAAAACATACATTTCTTGTGCAGGAAGAAATTAATTAAGTTACATCCTCATCGTTATGTTATCCCTCATCGAATGAAACAGGTATTTTCGTGAAGTAGTCGTTTGTCGTCAGCAGTCGACGTCCGTGCCGCATCCTCGTGATGGCATATCGAAAATTATTGTATGTATGGGGTTTATGTTACCTCTTTATTGCCACTCAAGCACTCTTTGAAGACCAAATTGGAAAATTTGACTGGTAAGGATAATTAAAATTTCATAATATCATCACTCTTTAATGTTGACTTCGAGTATGTCAGTTTTGGCAAGACAGACACTTGACAGTTAGTTTTTATACTTGTTTTATGATATAATAGAAATATTTTTGTGCTTACTGGTAACATAGGAATAATATTAGTAGATGTAATGTTCATGTTGTATGAACTAATGCGCACTGAGTGTAACTAATTTTAGATGGAATGTTTATATGTTTATAAGAATCTAATACCTTTCACCAAGTTGGTGGATGTCATTTAGCCAGTATCAAAATTCAAATAATGTTTTGTGTGAATTTCTTAACTTTTTAATATTAGTTCTTAAGTGCATTTCAAATATCTAATGTGGTAAAAATTGTAGCTTATATAACTATGTATTTATGTAAAGTGGGTACTATGTACTATGTTCACATGGGTTGGCTTGATTCATTTGACATCACAGGGTACTAATTTCATAGTACACATGTAAGGATTTTCATGTTTTTCTTTTGTACTTTTGAGTTATATATATTTCCTATGGAATTTATTTTCAATGAATAAAATACTGCAATCAAGTAATGAGGCATACTAAATGTTCTTTCCCCTTATAAACAATAAAATGTGTGACCGAATCAAAGCTAAAGCCTAATACCCATGATATTCATGTCAGTTTCTGTCAAAGCTCATGTCACCCTCCCCCCCTCTCCATCTCATTAATTAAGGGTCATTCTAGTCTACTGTTGGAGTGTTTGTGTCATAGGCATTGCTTACCTAGTAATGTTTATCTAGTAAAAATTAGTGGAAGGAATAAAAGTAAAATTTTTGTGTCCACCCGTCTCCCAAGTTGTGCTCACCTTATGCCCTTCTGTGCTTGTCATATCTATCATTCAAGGAGGCTGTTGACGGAGCTTGCACAATGTATTTCAGAATTGAAATTACAATGTTCTTTGGTGCAGACAGTGAACCAATTTCCTTTGGTATTGGTCCTTCAATGGTTTGGTGTGGTGCAGTGAGACACACTTCCATAGCAAGACATGATAGCCAGAGCAGGTTTACTAATTCATTAATGGTTATAATCCACACCAAATGATTATTGGAATAGAGAAAAACATCCCTTGAGGTTGCATCATCTCATCGTCCAATCATGATCTTCCTGTGATCACTCCTATCTTATGAATTCTCCTATCCTTGTTCCACATAATAATGATAGACCCAATATTTATAGTAAAATACAAATAATTTTATACATAGGCTATAGCTATGCACTGGAATGGGAGGTGAATAGGCCATACATGCCAGAACCTTGAAAGGAATTTGCCAAAATTATAGCATCCAGAAATTAATATAATAATGATAATAATAGTAGTAATAATAATAATAATAATAATAATAACAATAAACAAGTCATACAAGAAAAATATGAGGAAAAAATATAAGAAATAATGTCATTACTATCATCATTAACTCAGTGATACTGAGTTAATAATGATAGTAATGACATTATTTTTATATATTTCCTCGTATCTTCCATGACTTGTTATTATTATTATTATCATTGTTGGTATTATTGTTATTATTGTTATCATTATTATCATTATTACCATCATTATCACTATTACTATTATTACTATTGATATTACTATTATTATAACTATCACTATTACTATTATTACTTTTGTTATTACTATTGTTATTACTATTATTATTACTATAATTATTACTACTAATACTACTATTATTATTATTATTATTAGTAGTACTACTATTACTACTACTACTATGGGAGGTGAGCCAGTTGTTTCTTGGATGACACTGTGCTTATGGCAGGGCCAAACAAGGGAGGCAGTTAGTGACAGAGTTTGGGAAGGTATGTGATTGGAGAAAGTTGAAGGTAAATGTAGATAATGTGATGAGGTGTACAAGGGGAGAGGATAGTAGTAGTGAGTTGAAAGTAAATATTAAAGGAGAAGCTGGAGGAAGTGGACAATTTTAAGTATTTGGGATTGCATGTGGCAGGAAATAGTGGAGTGGTGGTGGAGGTAAAGTGTAGATTAAGAGAAGTAAGTAAATGTCTTGGGGGGGGGTTAAGAAGTGTCATGAAAAATAGGCATCTGGGAATGGATGCTAAGAGAAGTTTATATGAAGGGGTGATTGTGCCTATGACAGTGTATGGGGTGGAGACTTGGAATTTGAGAGAGGCAGAAAGTAGAAATTTAAATGTGTTTGAGATTAAGTGTCTTAGAGGTATGATTGGGGTTACTAGGTAAGATAGAGTGAGAAATAAGGTGAGGAGGAGGATGGGGATAGAAAGGGAGAAGGCAGATATGGCTGATGAGAGATTGTTGGGATGGTTTAGACACGTGGAAAGAATGAATAAAGTAAGATTAGCAAAAGATGCTCGCTGGCCAAGAAGGTTAGGATATCGTTACTTGCGATGGAAGTCGAAATGATGGCAATTCGAATCCTGCTCAGGGTGAGTTGAACTAAGGGCATGGTTCATTAGATTCCATGCTACAAAGTCCACTGTAAGGGGCACTGTCCTAGCCTCCTGATAGGGGGGGAGTTTGTGACATTATACCAAATCAACAAAAGAGGTGTGGACTGAGTGAACTTGAGGGGATGATCGAGGATGAAATGGATGGATGTGGTGAAAGGGGCTTTGAGCAAAAGATGAATATCTTTTGAGCAAGAAAGGGATAGGGGTGAGTGGAGAATAGCTGTGTATGGATGATAATTTGATGCAGCCTGAAGGAATTTCTCCTTGTCCTCCGTCTTTTCTATGTTGTGCAAGGAAGATGGTTGTGTGTGGATGATATTTTGACAGAAACTGAAGGGATTTCTCCCTGCTTTATTTTCTGCATGAGGGTATGGAGAGGGGATGGTTGCTGGTAAGTGAAGTGACCTTGCTGTGGATGTGCTGTGTCTTTTGCTGTATTGCTTCTGACCCGGGCAGGAGACGGGTGAGTGGATGACCCTTCATCCACAATGAACTAAGATGAGAGGGAATCGAGGGTGGTGGATGGGAATGTGTGCTTGTCTTTGACTTGGCTGCTTCCCTTGTAAAGGGGAAGAGAGGGGTCGTTGGTTTAATGAAGCTGCCTTGCTGTGGATGTGCTGTGTCTTACAACACTGCTTCTGACCCAGGGCAATGGGCAAGATGCAGGGATGACCTGTCATCCAGGAGGTGCCAAGATATGAGGGAGGCAAGAGGGTGGAGGGGAGTGGAGTATGTTGGGGATGGAATGGGTGGGTGTGGTTTATGTGCCTTTGTTTTTTTGGCTACCTCCCTTGTAAGGGGGAAAAGCCTTTGGTACAAAAAAATTGTTTATTTATATATTCATGTTTTTAGTTTTTTTTAGTTATATAGTTATTTAATCATTTGTTTAGTTATTTGGCTATCTATTTATTCATTTATTTTTCCATATTTCCAGGGTGCAGAGATACATAGGGGCTGTGCAGCATGCTGTCTATGATGAATCCACAACGCCTGCCCGCCGCATTATTGTCACTACATCCCACAGTGTGTTAGCTGCTCTGTCCACCAAGAATGGTAAGTTTTGTCATTTGTGCCTATAGCTATACAAACATACAAACATGTTGTCACCAAAAGTATTCACTTCAAACCTCAGATGGTAGAGATTTATTTTGAAGAATTTATTGTTGATAGCTTACACAAGAAAACTGATGTGTTTGCCTTATTGTATTGTTCCAGCCACTGTGGAGCATCCACTTAGTGCTTGTGGAGTCTTGTCTCCTGCTCCCCAATTATCATATTTCATTTTGAAAACATGTATAGTTCCAGCTTATGCTATGTATTTCCTCAAACATGATCTTTTTCAACTTGTCATGATTTCATGATGCCTTCATAACCCCAAATCAAGAGATCTTCTCCATCAACTTTGTCTACCTCTTTCAATGATCTGAACACCACAATCAAGTCTCCTCTCTCTAGTGTTCCTAGCCTCACCTTGTAAAATTTATTTACACTAATTCTCACTCCAAGAAGAATACTAATCACTTTTAACTTCTAGCTCTTCTTTCCGTTACCCTCCTTGAATCTTTCTACCTCCTCAAGGACTCCACCTCTTAAACAGTGTATTGTCCTCAAGGATGGAAACACTAATTGTTGGCAGTGAGTTACAACAATATGCCAGTAAGATTGGATTTGCGGCTAAAAAAATGCCCGGTGTTATTGTGTTCTATGGGAAAGCATAATCACGAAGTTTTCAAATTGTGTCTAGTAAAGAGTGCAAAAACAAGATGTAAATTCAAGGGACTTTGGGAAGGTAAAGTTCTCAGAACTGAGGAAATACTTTAACCAATGTAGGAAATGAACCAATAGATGGAGTGGTTGGTAAGTGTGGAGTTCCAGGAAAAAATTGTAGTGGGGTGTTGATGGTGAAGATGTCTAGAAAGAGTTGATCATAGCAAATATAGTGTTTAGGGAGAAAGTCAAGCATAAGTACACTTGGGAAAGGGTGGTAGATAGAATGTTAATGGACTATATAGTGGTAACCAATATTGTACATAGTAGGAAGAGTTAAGGGGAGAGAGTGGGGGAATATCTGAATTTTTTGGTGGAAAGTAATTTGAGAGTGGAGGATAGGTGGAGAAAGAGGAAAAGAACAGAAGGTAGCGAGATGCTTAAAGTGAACTGCTTAAATGAGAAAGAAAAGTAGTACAAGAAGAACCTGAAATACAGAGTAATAATTATTGTTGCTTCTGTAGAGATGGTGAATTTCTCAAACATTATAGTAAATAAGTTACTAGTGGTTGGGAGAGACAAACTTGAGCTGAGTTCTTTACTGATCCCAGTCTTCTACATACAAATACACTGCAACCTCCAAGGAAGACTTGGCTGTTGCCATAAGTACATAGAGAAAGTAGATATTCTTTCTGTTCACCTAGGCAAAAATATACATTTATGAGGTTGTTGCTCAATTGTGAAGATATAGCAGGGCAGGAGAACTGGAGGTTTTGCTAGAGAGGGTTGGTGATGGTTCTCTAGTGCAGGATTAGTGTGAGTGTGTGAGGGGACAGTCTATGTTGAGGCCATGGGGGACTCTTTTTAAATGATCTTTGTGCAAGAGGGTCTCTGTAAGATAGTGCAAACTGAGTGCTTTTACTTTGTTCATTGACTCATGTCCAATGATACAATAGGATCCAGAGAGGAGAACTTTGAGGTAGGGGTATGGTTATGGGTGTAAACAATGTCTCCAATTTCAAAGGTACAGGCTAAGGCTGATTTGTTATGCAAATGGACCATTTCATCCATAGATGAAGAGTATGTATTCTTTTGAAAAGATTATCGAAATTTGCTACATTGACCATGACATAATCGTTGAAATTGTAAATGGGAGGTAATTTTGAAAGAAGATCATATGGGATCCTTTTGTCTGAGTGAAAGAGGACAAAAATGATGAGACTTGGATATTGACCTGTTAATAGAACTATTTATACAATCTTGAATCATGGGGACATGTTCATTTCAAGAAGGGTGAAAATCAGAAGCAAGATGTCTAAGAACATTAAGAATCTTTCTATTCTGTTGTTCAACTAAGCCATTTGGGCTAGGGTGATAAGCAGTATTGTTGCATTTCTTGGTTTGAAAGTAATTACAGATGTGCGAAAGAATCTCATTGTTAAATTCAGTCTTGTTGTCAGAGATCAGAGTTTTGGGTGTAGTAAAGGGGCATATGAGTTTGTCAATAAGCGTCTTTGTTATGTGTTGTGCTGTTTTGTCTGGTAGTGGGAAAGAATACAGAATTGTGAAAAATGGTGGACACAGACAAGGAAGTATTGGTTTCCAGTATGTGTAAGTGGTAACTTAAGAAGATCAACAGCAACTGTGTCGAATGGTTTAGAAGGGGTAGGGTAAATTAGAATTGGAACATGACTGCTGATATGACCTTTGTGGATCGTTCAAGGGTGACAAGCGTCAATGTAAGCGTGTATATCCTTCCTCATGGTTAACCAGAAATAGTGCAATCTGGCTTGTGTAATGCATTTCTCCTTGCCAGGATGTGCAGCAGTGGGTGACTTGTGTATAAGTTTTAAAACTTATGGAATGAGATCTGTAGGGACTACAAGTTGATACACTGATCTATTGGGTTTATATTTGTTTGTTAGTATTGTTTTGTGATACTGAATGTCATTCATGTAATTGTCTATGTTGGGATGAAAGTTTTTAGTATCAGTTGTGTCTGCAGATTTGAGTGATGGTCACAATATGGCGACTGAGAGCGTTAGCAACTAAGTTCACTTTTACTTGAACAAAATGAAAGGTCGACATGAACTCTTGTATGATAAGGAATCAATGAGCAAGTTTTCCTGAAAGATTCTTTCCCTTGAAGAGGTGTAAGATTGGTTGATGATCTGTATATATGTGTATCTCATAACCAAGGATGATCTCTTTGAAATATTTGAGTGTATATATAACTGCTAAAGCTTCTGTGTCTGTGACAGAGTAATTTTGCTTGTGTTTGTTGAATGTGTGACTTGCATTGGCAATTGGTTGGAGTTTTGTGTTGTGGTGTTGCATGAAGACTGTGCCAAGTCCTGTGTAGGAAGCGTTAGTGTAGATTGTGAAAGGAAGCTTGTGGTTTGGGAAAGCAAGGATAGGTGCAGTAGTTAATGCTTTCTTTAAGTCATTAAAGGCTTTTTCTTGGTCAGGAGTTTAAATGAAGGGCATGTCCTTATGTAATGAAGTTAATGGTGCTGCTATAGTAGCTAACCTTGAATATACCGTCTGTAAAATCCTGACAGACCAAGGAATGAATATATATGTTCAGCAGAAGTAGGGTGTGGAAAATTAATGACTGCCTTGACCTTGTCCTGCAAGGTTAAAATTCATTGTGAATTAAGGACATGTCCTAGGAAGTGTATTTCTTTCTGAAGGAACACTTTTTAAACTTCAGTTTGAGACCTGCATTTTCTAGTTGTGAGAAGACCGTGTGTAGAGTGTGTAGATGTTCGCTAATGGGTTTGAAAGAGATGATCATGTCATCGAGGTACATGAACACTGAATGACATATGAGACCTGCAAGTACTGTGGTCATGAGTTGTGTGAACACTGAAGGAACTTGTCCATCTGATAAGCCTCCTTTTTCTTTACACTCCTCTCACTACCAGGCCCATATGTGCTTACAAAAATCCATATCTCCCATCCCGGTTTCACCTTCATCCACATAATACAAAATGACGAAATGAAAATTGGTATTGATGGCTTCAGGTATTGAACATGTCAGGTACTTAACATCCATTGATAACAAGGGTGAACTGACAACAATTAGGTAAGCACATATACCATTAAATATTTGTTGTGTGCAGCACTTTAATTGCAATTTAATCATTTATTCAACTTCTTCAGGTGAAATAATTTGGCGACATGTCCTCGAGAAGAATGAATTTGGCACCGTGGACTTCCTGGCCATTGATGGGACGCAAGTCACAACTATTTCTGGACAAAAATTACTTCGCACTTGGGATTCCATAACTGCAGCAATCATAGATGAAGTGCAGTTGGATCATACACCAGCTGTAGGGTTAGTATGGTACCTTACCTGTTGTAATTAAGATTATACTTGGTCATCTGCATCTTCCTATGGTACTGCACAGGTTGCTTGCCCTGACCAGAGTAATTTTGTACTGACTATTGTGCATTAGGTACAAAATCATATGTTGTACATGTTTGCATATACATACATTTTAGGATAATATAATGTCATAGCACATTTGTAAAAGGAGACTTATTAACTCACTGTTGGGGAATAAGATAAGAGAAACAGAATATCCGTATATTTTGACCACTGTCTGTGGTCCTCTTCAGCAAGTAGATAGACAGTTGTGTACATGAATAAATATTGCTAAGAGGGGTACAGTTAAGGGACAGGAAAAGCCTGGACTCGGGTTATATGTCCTTGATGAGGTCAGGGCAAAGGTTGACAGATACTGAGGTCAAGTCCAACTGCTTTTGGGATTGATTTATTTGCAGGCATTCAAGTTATACAATCAGGGGACCACTGACCTTTTGGGGTATTGAAAATTGGATGATGTTTTATTAAAGAGGATTCAATGATTTTTCTTTGAAAATTACAGTGGGATTTAGATGATGATGGCATTATCCCAGTCCATGTGATGATCTTCCTTGCTGACGTATAGGAACAGTGCAGAATCCTCTTGGCCATATTTGATAGAGTTTTTATGTTCCCTGAGAATATTTGTAAGAAGTAAATACTTCTCCATTTAATTTTTTTTTTTTCCAAAATAATCAGTCTAAAAGGAAATTAAAATTGGTAACGCATTGACGGTAATGCACCCCAGGTTTTTCGGTAATGTACTACCTGTCCAGAGGTATGGGGCCCAGCTCTGTTAAAATTAAATAATTGGTTGCCTTTATCCTTTGTAGTGCTCAGGATATTGGTATTCCTTTAGAGGTATGACCCTGTTTTGTATGTTACTAATATGATTCCCCTTCCCCCCACAGTGTTTGGAGTTCATTCCTGAGTGCTTCATCCATTGAAGTGATAATTGTGGAACTAGTGGAAGGCTCGGCTGTGGTAACCTCCATTGACAGGGAGTCAGGAGCACAACTCCATCAGTTCACAGCACCAGCCCCTTGGCTTCAGCAATCCACAAAGCAAGTACCTTTAGAAGTTTTGACAACACCTTGTATGCTAAGGTCCTCTTGCATGAGTCTTTTCAGTATAGTGGCATATTCCATTGATTTCATTCTGGTCATTCAGCAAAGGAGCTGTTTCAAGACAGCAAGGTGCTTGGGCATCAAGATGACTTTTGAATGTCAGGTGAATGATAATAAGTGGTGTGAGCCAGAACAAGATGCAGGGATGACCCGTCATCCAGGAGGTGCCAAGATAAGAGGGAGGGTAGAGGGGAGTGGATGGGATGGAATGGGTGGGAATAGTTTCTATGCCTTTGTTTTTTGGCTACCTCCTGTGAAAAGGGGAAAAAGCCTTTGGTGTATATATGTAAGTTGTTGGGGTTAATACATCTATCTCTATACGTGAGAAGGCTACTTCTTTCTTATAAGAGAGGTAGCCAAATACATGTACCCAAAGGACTCTCTCTCCCATATAAAGGGGGTGGCCATGTTTACCTTGTATGCATTCTATTTTGGGATGGTTATGGCCTCACAATTTTCAACATTTTTATTTTATTTAGTTTTGATATTAAGGGGGAAATAGAAGAAAGGGTAGTGAATGGTGGGATGAGGAAACAAAGAAGGTTGTAGAAGAGAAGAAGCGAGCATTCACAGATTGGTTACAAAAGAGGACAGGGGAGTCATATGAGAGGTACAAAGAAAAGAAAAGAGAAGTAAAGCAAAAGGTAAAGGAGGCAAAGAGGAGAGCAGATGTGAAATGGGGTAGGAGTATGACAGAAAATTTTGAAAGTAATAAAAAGATGTTTTGGAAAGAAATTAAGAGAGGAAGAGGAGGCGAATCAAGTAGGGAAGAAAAGGTAAAAGGTACAGATGGAGAGTTGATAATGGAAGAGATGGCAGTGAGGGGAAGATGGGCAGAATATTTTAGGGAGTTGCTGAATGTGAAGGAGGATAGAGAAGGAAAGATAGCTGCAGTGGGAAATACGAAGAAAATGAGAGTGATGAGTGAGGAGAATGGAGGAGAAATAAGGAAGGATGAGGTGAAGGCAGTTGTAAAGATGATGAAAGCAGGTAAGGCACCTGGTCTGGATGGATGTCATGCAGAATGTCTGAAAAAGGGAGGTTCAGTGATGGTGGACTGGTTGGTGAGATTATTTAATGTTTGCTGGAGAGAGGGTAGAGTACCGGAGGACTGGAGTAGTGCCTGTATAGTTTCTCTTTACAAGGGAAAAGGGGACAAGTGTGAATGTAGTAATTTCAGAGGGATTAGCCTGTTGAGTGTAGTAGGGAAGGCTTATGGGAGAATCTTAATTGAGAGGATTAGGAGAGGAACAGAAGGAGTAATTGGTGAGGAACAGTGTGGATTTAGGACGGGTAGAGGTTGTGTAGATCAGATCTTTGTGGTAAGACAGATATGTGAGAAAGCTATAGGAAAGGGGAAGGATGTTTTTTGGGCTTTTATGGATCTGGAAAAGGCTTATGATAGGGTAGACAGAAAGGCACTGTGGGAGGTTATGCAGATTTATGGGATAGGAGGAAAGCTTTTGGGAGCTGTCAAGAGTTTTTATGTGAGTAGTAGAGCATGTGTTAGGATTGGAAATGGAGAGAGTGAGTGGTTTGAGGTAAAGGTGGGACTTCGTCAAGGATGCGTTATGTCGCCCTGGCTGTTCAACTTATACATGGATGGGGTGGTGCGAGAGGTGAATGCTAGGGTAGTGAGTCAGGGATTGGAGATGGTTAAAGAAAATGGAGAAAAGTGGGAGGTGAGCCAGCTGTTGTTTGCGGACGACACTGCGCTTGTGGCAGGGTCAGAGGAGGGATTGAGGAAGCTGGTGGCAGAGTTTGGGAGAGTATGTGATAGAAGAAAGCTAAAGATAAATGTGGGTAAAAGTAAGGTGATGAGATGTACAAGGGGTGAAAGTGGCAGTAGACTGGAAGTGAACATTAAGGGAGAGCGACTGGAGGAAGTGGATAGTTTTAGATACTTGGGTGCAAGTGTAGCAGGAAAAGGTGGAGTGAAGGTGGAGGTAGAATGTAGATTGAGAGAAGCGAGTAAATGCCTTGGTGGTTTAAAGAGTGTAATGAGAAATAGACATTTGGGAATGGATGCGAAGAGGAGACTGTATGAAGGAGTGATTGTGCCAACAGCACTGTATGGGGCAGAAACGTGGAACATAAGAGAAGAAGAGAGAAGGAGTTTGAATGTGTTTTGAGATGAGGTGTCTGAGAAGTATGGTGGGGGTTACTAGGCTAGATAGAGTGAGAAATGAGGAGGTGAGGAGGAGAACAGGGGTGAAAAAGGATTTGGGAGAGAGGGTTGATGAAAGAATATTAGGATGGTTTGGACACATGGAAAGAATGAGTGAAGAAAGACTAGTAAAAGAGGTATGGAAGGCAGATGTGGAGGGAGTGAACATGAGGGGACGTCCTAGGATGAGGTGGATGGATGGGGTGAAGGGGGCTTTGGGGAAGAGGGGAATGTCTGTTGAGGAAGGAAGGGAGAGGACGGAAGACAGAGGTGAGTGGAGAATGGTTGTATATGGATGATGTTGTGACTGCATGAGGAGAAATGGGTGGGGGTGGGGTAGTATGTGTGAGTAAATTTTGACGCAGCCCGAAGGGATTTCTCCCCGTCCTCTCCTTATATGCAAAGGGGGACGGAGAGGGGGGGTCGCCGATTAAATGAAGCGGCCTTGCTGTGGATGTACTGTGTCCTGCGACACTGCTTCTGACCCAGGGCGGTGGGCAGGGTGCAGGGATGACCCGTCATCCAGGAGGTGCTCAGATGAGAGGAAGGGTGGGAGGGGTGTGGAGTGTATTTAGGGATGAAATGGGTGGGAGTGTTTTTATGCCTTTCCCTTTTTGGCTACCTCCCTTGGAAGGGGGAAAAAGCCTTGGTATATGTATGTATGTATGATATTAATTTTCAGATTGGGTGCTTGCCTTTTGACTTGGGTACCTCCCTTGAAGAGGGAAAAAAAAACCCTTGATATATAGATAGCTTATTATGTTTTTAGTGGTAGGATAAATCTATTTATCATATTAATCCGCTTCTTTTTCATAACTTTCTTTTCAACAGATGTGCTATAAGTGGAAAGCAGCTGATCTGCATTGAAGCCTCCCTAGGTTTAGTGTTCACTATGCCCCTGACCTCGGCCACCATCACTGCCTTTTCTTCACAACCACTTGCAGCAGTCGGCATTGAAGTCTTGGGAGATGCAGAGGAAACAAAGGTGGACCTTGAGAAGGTTGCTGGATCAGAGGAACACCTTGTTCTTCAGGTGGGAGGATTTGCTTTTGCTATCCTGTAGGGGTTATACCTCTTGGTGGAGTTGAAGTATTTGAAGTTCAGTGTTTGATTATCCACTCCAGTGCTTAGTTCACTGGCCCACTGCATATGAAATCAATTGTCAGCATTTGTCTCTTTGTCTGCCTCTTTCTCTGTCTCTGTCTCTCTCCCTCTCTCTGTATCTCTCTCTCTCTCTCTGTATCTCTCTCTCTCTCTCTCTCTCTCTGTCTGTCTCTGTCTCTCTCATTAACATCTTGAAATGCCAGTTGTTTAACTGAAAACTTTTGTTTTGCCCTCCATAGATTGGAACCCACCGAAAGTTGGTACATGTGCACCCAACAGGTTTGCATCTCGTAAGAGATGTGGGCATCACGAAGGCTGCAGCTGTGTACGGAAATAACCTCTACACAGCTACTCATATTGGCAGGGTGAATATGATATTGTGCTCGTGTAATCTACAGTCTGCTTCTTATAGTTTAGGATCAGTAAATTTCACTAACTTATGGAAAATTAGAAACCTTATATTTTTTAGCTATTTTGTATTATTTTTTTGTATGTCAGTAATATTTTCTACTTTATGAATTTCTATTGTGTGGGTATAGGCAACCATCACTGCAGGTAAAGCAGGAAAGAGGAAGGGACAAATATGATCAGAATGGGAGGGATGAGGATGTTCTTGCATACCCAACCAACTTGCTAGGGAGGTAATTATGTTTAGATTTAAAAAGAATATTTACATTTTTTTTTTTTTTTTTTTTTTTTTTTTTTTTTCAGACAATGACTTTGGAGGCTATCAATCAAGAAACAAACCAGGACCTTCCTGAGCAGGGCATTGTAGTCGAGTTGCCCCCTCACAGCGGAACGGCTCTCTCCATCTATGTGTACAAGTTTGACAGGAGAGACGGAGGATCTGCTGTGAGAGCTTTGATCACTTGTTCTGATCATTCAGTCCATCTCATAAGCAATGCAGGTGGGGATTGAGTAGATCACGATTCACATGTTAATTTATAAGTTCTTGTTGATTATTTATAAGTTCTTGTGCAATCCATGCTTTGTCCTTGTATCTGTTACTTCAGGTCTTTTTTGTAGGAGACTCTTGGGTTTATGGTGCTCAGTAATCATCCCCCCAAGTTGATCCTTTGAATCCTCAATGAAGTAATTATATATTGCTATCAATATTTTGAAAATGTAGTTCTGTAATTGAGTAGAATGATCACATCAATTCAGATCCAGTATGAGGGCATTAGCATTTTTGAAAAAGGCAAATTTGTGGGTCACTAATGTGTAGATGCAGGGGTGACCCGTCATCCAGAAGGAGCCAAGAAAAGAGGGAGGGAGGGGTGGTGAATGAGAGTGTATCTGGGGATGGAATAGGTGGGACTGGATTGATGCCTTTAACTTGAGCTAAACCTCCCTTGTAAGGGGAGAAAAAGCCCTTGGTATAAGTATGTATAATGTTGAGTATTGCATTTGGTCTGTTTTGGAGAGCTAGTTTAGTGATCTGAGTGTGAGTGTGTTTTTGTGTGGATGTATTGTGTAGGACAAGGTAGTAAATGTTTGAATAGTATGCTGCTGTAAGTGGCCCTGCTGTGGAGGTTCTGTATCTTACTCTATTGGTTCTGACCTGGTCAGTGGGCAGGAAACAGGAATGCCCTTCATTTACTAGGAGCTAAGATGAGAGGGAAATAATAGATGGTGCATCTTAATGTTTGTTTAAGAGAGGGTAGAGTGCTGGAGAAGTGCATGTATAGTTCCACTTTACGAGAGAAAAGGGGACAAGTGTGAGTGTAGTAGTTTCATAGGGATCAGTTTGTTAAATGTAGTTGGGAAGGCTTATGGGAGGGTTTTGATTGAGAGGATTAGGAGAGGAACAGTGTAGGATTAGAACGGATAGGGCTTGTGTGGATTAGTGAACATGTAATAGACTGTGGATCTTGTCCACTAATTGTTTCATACATTCTTTAAGTATCCAATTTGAGATCCTGTCAGGTCCTGAAACTTTTGTCACATCCAGTGATCCCAAGAGATTGTGTGTGTGTAATTTTTTGGCTTTGTACATGCAAGCCATATGTATTGGGGTTTCTATCTTTGACTAATGGGAGGAGGTTTGGGAAGAGAGTCACAAGGGTACTAACCACTTTATGTGAGAGAACAAGAATAAAAGAAGGGGAGATAATTGGAGGTAAGTGGAAGAGTGAATAGATTGAGCTTCTGGTGATCCAGAGACTAAGTACCAGAATCTTGGAATCAACCAATGGGACTCAATGAATATAGCTCATATCCTGTGTGCTGAAACTAGGGACATACTAGATTGGTTGACCCAGTTTCAGCCTGAATGTATGAACTTGTCTGTCAACTAAGTGGTGTCCCAAAGGGGGATTGGAAGTAGTGTGGATGTAAATGTGTTTAAGGGAAAAAGTAGTGGATTGTTAGATCTGGTAGGAGGTAAATAGTGGAGGGAAAATAAAAGGGAAGGTAGTAGAGAAGGCCTGAAGATGGAGCAAATTAGATGAAAAGGAAAAAGAGAGAGTACCAGGTAAAGCTGAGAGAAATGTTGGAGTTTGTAAAGGATAAAAGAGAAACAGGAGTACAGAAAGAATGAGTATGTTTCATGGAGGAAGTGCTAAAGTGTGTAAAGACAGTATGTGGGTTGAAAAATCTGAAATTTTTTATTTCACATTTCTTCTGGACAGGTGTTGTTTGGTCACGTGAGGAAGCCTTGGCATCAGTCTTGGCAGCAGAGGCTGTGGATCTACCAGTTGCTGGTGCAAGTATCAACTACCATGAGCAACTTTCACCCCATGCTGGTTTGTACCTTTGAGTTGATATCTGTTCCTTTTTGTAGTTATCTCAGACATAACACTAATATGGTTTAACAATTCAGTGTTGCATTTGAG
Source organism: Oratosquilla oratoria (assembly GCF_046742065.1). Classification (NCBI taxonomy): domain Eukaryota; kingdom Metazoa; phylum Arthropoda; class Malacostraca; order Stomatopoda; family Squillidae; genus Oratosquilla; species Oratosquilla oratoria. The sequence goes on along the minus strand of NC_134777.1, from coordinate 113,660,485 downwards.
CATGCATTCATGTTGAACATTAAATTTTATCAAAGTTTGTGGAATGTTTTTTCTAAGTAAACTTAGGATGCATGGATATATAACTTTCCACACAGTGAAATACTTTATTCTGGTTAAGGTTAGATGCAGGATGAAGGTCTTGACTAAATGAGGTCCTCTTCAAGCCCAGATCTGATCTTCATCTGCATAAGATATCATACCTTTAACCACGATATAGTTTATAAAGTATCATCTGCAGAAGGGTTTGTAGGATTTATTTTGAATCATTACCTGTTTTTCTTTTTTCTTTTTATATTTTACAAAGTTGTGGAGCATTTGTCCTCAAGCTTTTATGAGGAATCAAGTGAGTTCAGTTATTGAGTTTTATCTGATTATCAAGGAGTTGTGTTAAAGTTTTTATGGCGTAGGTAAAAAGAGTAGTACAGTATATTTTAAAAGAATATCAGTAGAAGCAGCTTGAATTTTTCCTTGCCTTTATTCTTAGTATATGCAGAGCTCCCCCCCAAAAAAAACAGTAAAGCAAAAGGTTTTTTCCTCCTTATAAGGGGTGGCTGAGTCAAAACACTCATCCACCCACCCTGTAGAAGAATCCTTGGTCCCTGTACTAGGGTCTTGAGTGTATGGTTACATAAAGTTGGTTCTTCATGTAAACATGCTGTCAGTACCTGTGGTTCATGTGGCCGGGCAGCATACGAGTCGCATGGCTGGGCCCATGAACAATGCCCTTGGGGACCCTTGGAGGTTAAAGGTCATGGGATGGGGCCAGGACACGTGAGTGGTGGGATGAAGTAAAGAAGGTTGTAGAAGAGAAGAAATGAGCATGCACAGATTGGTTGCAAAATAGGATGAGAGAATCATATGAGAAATACAAAGAAAAGAGAAGTAAAACAAGATAAAGGAGGGAAAGAGGAGAGTAGATGTGAAATGGAGTGAGACTATGACAGAAAATTTTGAAAGTAATAAAAAGATATTTTTGGAAGGAAATTAAGAGAAGAAGAGGAGATGAATCAAGTAGAGGAGAAATTTAGGTAAAAGGTGCAGATGGAGAGATGATAATGGAAGAGACAGCAGTAAGAGGAAGATGGGCAGAGTATTTTAGGGAGTTGCTAAATGTGAAGGAGGATAGGGAGGGAAAGGTAGTTGCAGTGGGAAGGGCTAAGAAAATGACAGTGATGAATGAGGAAAATGGAGGAGAAATAAGGAAAGATGAGGTGAAAGCAGTTATTAAAATGATGAGAGCAGGTAAGGCACCTGGGTTAGATGGGTGTCATGTGGAGTGTCTAAAAAAGGGAGGTACAGTGATGGTGGACTGGCTGGTGAGGTTGTTTAATGTTTGTCTAAAAGAGGGTAGAGTACTGGAGGACTGGAGGAGTGCTTGTACAGTTCCACTTTACAAGGGAAAAGAGTATAAGTATGAGTGTAGTAGTTTTAGAGGGAGCAGTTTGTTCAGTGTAGTTGGGAAGGCATATGGGAGGGTTTTGATTAAGAGGATTAGGAGAGGAACAGAGGGAGTAATTGGTGAAGAGGAATGGAGAGATGTGTTTGCTTATTTACCTAGTTGTATCTTACAGGAAGGGGCCTTGTGTATTTGGATCTGCTTATTTACCTAGTTTTATCATACGGGAAACGGCCTTTGTATTTAGATCATTTGTGGGACCTATGTTTATGTTGCTGGCTTGCAAAAGTCATTGCGAAAGAATGAACTTAATCCTGCTCTGAAGACTGGTATCACACCTCCAGGTAGTTGTTGGGGAATTTTAGCTGCCTTGGTCAGTGGAGTAGTCCATCCTCCATCATCTCATTGTTATTACTTATTAACTGGTGATTGTGCAACTGTAATTAATGAAATGAAAACATGATAACAGTGTTGCATATTTCAGGCTTGCTGGGTAGCTTGCTGCACCGGATCAAGACACAGTGGACACAGGTGGCCATGTGGTTAAAGTCATTCCTGGGCAGCCCAGAGTCCTTTCTTCATGCTGCTCACCATCATGACCTCACTCGGGATGAATTCAACCTGCGCAAGCTTCTTGTTGTTGCAACAGCAGGGGGTAAAGTAAGTACTGGCAGTAGGAATTAGTATGAAGGTGACCGTAATGGGGGAGGAAAATGACAGAATTATAGGGAAAGATTAAGTATGAAAAGATTTGAAAGTGATGAAAGCTGGTAAGGTACCTGGGTTGAATGAGTGCCATGTGGGATATCTGACAAAAGGAGGAATGGTGGATTGGCTAGTGAGGTTTAATGTGTGTCTTGGGGAGGGGAATGTACCAGAGGACTGGAGGGATGCCTGTATAGTTTTGGTTTACAAAGAAAAAGGAGACAAATGTGATTGTAGTAGTTTTAGAGGAATCAGTTTGTTGAGTGTAGTTTGAAAGGCTTATGGGAAGGTTTTCATTGAGAAGATTACAAGAGGAACAGAGAGAGTAATTGGTGAGGAGCAGTGTGGATTTAAAAAAGATAGAGGTTGCATGAATAAATTTTTTTGTGGTAAGGCAGATTTGTGAGAAGGCTTTGACAAAAGGTAAGGATAATTTTTAGGTCTTTATGGATTTGGAGTAGGCTTATGACAGGGTAGACAGGAAGGCACTGTGGGAGATATTGCAGATATATGGGATTTGGGGAAGGCTGTTAAGGGCAGTGGAGAGTTTTTAAGAGGGAAGTAGAGCCTGTGTTAGGATTGTAAATAGAGAGAGCAAGTGGTTTGAGGTAAACATGTGGTTGCATCAGGGCTGTGTCATGTCACCATGACTGTTCAATGCGTACATTGATGGATGTGGTACAGGAGGTAATGGGCAGGGTGTTGGAGATGGTTAGAGATAGTGGAGGGAAGTAGGAGATGAGCCAGATGTTGTTTGTGGATGACATTGCACTTGTGGAGGTGTAAAAGCAGGGCCTGAGGCACTTAGTGACGGATTTTACGAGGGTATGTGGTTGGATGACCCGTTATCCAGGAGGTGCCAAGACGAGGAGGGAAGAGGGTTGAGGGGAGTGGAGTATGTTAGGGATGGAATGGGTGGGAGTGGTTTTTATGCCTTTGTTTTGGCAACCTCCCTTGTAAGGGGGAAAAAGCCTTTGGTATATGTATGTATGTGATTGGAGAAAGTTGAAGTTAATGTGGGTAAAGATAAGATGATGAGATGTGCAACGATAGAGGATGACAGTGAATAGGAATAAGTTTGGAAGGAGAGAGGCTAGAATAAGTGGAGAGCTTTAAATATTTGGGGTTGTACGAGGCAGAAAATGTATATGAGTGGGGGTGGAGGTAAACTGTAGGTTAAGAAAAGCAAGTAAATGGCTTGAGGGATTGAAAAACATGAGAAATAGCTATTTGGGAATAGATGGAAAGAGAAGATTATATGAAAGGGTGATTGGTTTATGACACTGTACAGTGTGGAGACTTGGAATTTAAGAGGCACAAAGGAGAAGTTTAAATATGTTTGAAATGAAGTGTCTGAGAAGTATGGTGGGGTAACAAGGTTGGGTAAAATGAGAAATGAGGCATAGGCATATACCAAAGGCTTTTTTCCCCCTTATAAGGGAGGTAGCCAAAAAATAAAGGCATAAAACCACTCCCATCCATTCCATCCCTATCACACTCCACTCCCCTCCACCCTCTTCCCTCCCTCTTATCTTGGTGCCTCCTGGATGATGGGTCATCCTTGCATCTTGTCCACTGCCCTGGGTCAGAAGCAGTGTCGCAAGAGAAATGAGGAGGCAAGGAAAAGAGCAGCGATGGTAAAGGGACTGGTAGATAGGGCTGATGAAGGATTATTGGGATGGTTTGGACTCGTGGAAAGAAAGAGTGAAGGAAAATTGGCAAAAGAGATGTGGAAAGCAGAGGTAGATGGAATGAATTTGAATGACAGCCAAGGATGAGATGGATGAATAGGATGAAAGGGGCTTTGAGCAAGAAAACAAAATGTGAAAAGGACTTGGGAGTGTTAGCAAGTCCTGACCTCAAATCCAAGAAATGGTGGAATAGGGCTAACTGGATATTGGGATTTATCGTTAGCATGGTTACAAAGTGCAGAGGTAATCATTAAACTTTGTCTGGTTATAGACCCATTCTTGATTATGTGGTGCAGCTTTGGTCTTGGTCCTATAGAATAGATATCAGTTCACTAGAATCAGTGCAGAAGAGAATGACCAAAATGATACAAGGGGTTTGAAATTTACCAAATGGATTTAAATTTGACAAATTTAGGTTTAAGAAGGAAATAGGCAAGAACTGTTTTACAAATATAACAAATGCAATAGACTTAGTAACCATGTAGTGAGTGCTGAAACAACTGGCTGTTTTGAGAGAAGATTAGATAACTTTATGGATAAGGATGATAGAGAATAATGGATATGGAGTTGCCTAGTATAGGCAATATGATCTTGTGCAATCTCCCCCATTCTTATGTTCTTTAGTGGTGAATTATTTATTTTATTTTTATTTTTTATTTTTTTTTATTCATGAATAGTTAGCTGCTTTATCTTTGAAGGAAAGAAATAACAATGAGTATTTTGTAGAAAGCATAAACAAAATTAATTATCCAACCTCCACTTTCCTTTTATTTCAGATTTTGGCATTGGATACCTGGAGAGGTGATGTGGTTTGGAGTGCCTACATTCCCACCTTGGTGCCGTTCTCCAACAACAAAATGCTCCTTTTCACCCAGCGCACTTCGGCTCACTTCCCACATGAACCGCAGTGTATTGTGGTTGCGAAACACAGGGTAAGGCAAAGGTAGAGTAAAGGTGAGCCAGTGGGCCATAAACTAAAAATCCTTTATCTTAAAATACCATCTCCAAAACTAGCTTCAAGCCCACTATAACAGAAAACTGGAAAATATTTGAAGAAATATGTAAAATTAAACCTGACATTGAAGCAACCCCCCTTTGGGCCTTTATGGTTCTGGAGAAAGTTGATAACAGGCTTGACAGGATTGCATTGTGGGAGGTATTGCAGATATATGTGACAGGAGAACATTGTTTGGGCAGTTAAAAGCTTTTGCATGAGTAGTAGAGCTTGTGTTAGGGTTGGGAATGGTGAGAGTGAGTGGTTTGAGATGAAGGTAGGGGTGCATTAGGGTTGTGTCATGTTGCCATGGCTATTCAGTGTGTATATGGATGGGGTGGTATAGGAGGTAAATGTGAGAGTAATAGGGAGGGGATTGGATATGGTTAGAGATAGTGGAGAAAAGTAGGAGGTGAGCCAGTTGTTGTTTGTGGATGACACTGCATATGTGGCAGGATCAGAGGATGGATTAGGGCAGTTAGTGACAGAGTTTGGGAAGATATGGTGATAGGAAAGTGCATGGTGAAGTAAAGAGGATAATAGGGTCGAAGTTGAATTTGGGATCTGAAATATTGGCTTTTGTGAGTGTATACAGTTCAAGTAGCAAGATATGTATGTACAATCTGTGGACAAGTGTTGGGTCATAAACTTGTTATTTGCATTTAGAAAATGTTTGTACCAGTTCAGGGATTTTGTTTTGACATAACATGTCCAGGTTTATTTGTTATCTTTAAGCTCTTAGAAGACTTTTTTTCCCATCAGGTAACAGGGGAAGGCTTGCTCTTTGTCTTTGAACCAATCACTGGTCTTGGTGTCGGGGAAAACAATGGAGTTGTATCCCTTGGGTACAAACTTTTCCATGTTTCTTTGCTTCAGTACACAGATGACAAGTTCCTAAAGGTAAGTTTGCTAAGAAAGAGACAATATGTTTTTATTCAAATTGCAATATGATTATGATGATATTGATATTCTAGTCATATAATTGTATACTTCCTATATTCTATGATCCACCTTCATATTTACTGTTCCATTCATATGGCTCAAAACAGAGTACCTGCATCCCTGTAGAAGCCCTCAATGACATTGTTTATCCCAGACTACTGTAAACCCTGGACCTTAGTTTTCATGCATATCCTTCATCCTATGCACAATGGACTTAACAGTTCAGATCAACAGGAACTTAACATACAAAAATCTGTAGTAGATATAGGTTTTGGTCAGCAGATGGAAACTCTAATGACAGTTTACAGTTCTGATTGGTGCTCCATACCTCTTCCATACAGCTATTCCTATCTTAATCCTCCCACATTCAATAGACTGATCCCTAAAAAATTACCACTATCGTACTTGTCCATCTCCTTCATGTAGTGGAACTATGCATGCATTCTTCCAATCCACTAGTACACTTCACTCCCATAGGCACACATTAATCAGTCTCACTAACCGTTACACTATACTACTCCCTTTATCTGACATTCCACATGACAACCATTCAGACCAAGTGCCTTTCCATCTTTCAGTACTATTCGTGTCTCCATTTTTGCTGTAGCCTTGTCATTCTCCTATCCAGTTATTTATCATACTTAAAAATATCCAATAAAAGTAGACAGGTATTTGCTGTTTAGGTTTCAGGTTTCTCCTCTCAACTCTCTCTTCACCTCCACAGGGGTTATCTCTGTGAGCTGGCATGTAATCCTCAGACCAGGCCTAGGATCTTGTCCAAGAGGCCTCTTAGTCAGGCTGATGGGTGTAGTCAGCTTTCTAGATATTGCAAGGGGAGCTCTGAGGCCAAAGATTGTTTATCTATTTGATCCTTTTCAGCCTCTCCTGTTAATTGACACACAGCAGAATCCTCATGTATACCCAGCAAGTGGGGAAGCTGTTGTATTAGAACACAAAGAATCTCTGTTTGTGCATCTGGCACATCCAGGATCCACCTCCCTGGGAGGATACTCTCTTCGGTTCTCCAAGCCTGGGGTATGTATATCTTCATTAGTGAAGAACTGAAATCAGTTACCTGCATGTGGTGGTCATGTGAATAATTGCTGTTCCCCTCAGCTCCTAGAATACATTTTTGCCATTGCCTTGTCATTCTCCTATGTAGGCTTCATGAGTTGGGTATATTAGGATGCTGACATCAGCATCTTGATTGTGATTGTATTTATTTAGTAGTTGTACCTGAGTGACCCCCATATTCTGTGAACAGGGTTGATCATGTTTTCTGTGGTTATAAGCATTCAGGGTGAAAGAGAATAAGTATAATAGCAGTAAATGAAACATGGAACATAAGAGATGAAGAATTTAACCACTTCCATACGGTGATGCCTACGTAGGCGTCATGAGGAGCAAGTGGGTACGCGATGATGCCAACGTCGGTGTCTTGATTATATTTATTGTAGTCGTACCTATGTAACCTCCATTCTCTCTAAACTGGCTTCATCATATTTTCTATGGTTATCAAAATTCACGGGTGAAAGAGAACGAACGATTGAGCACTGACTTTATTTTTTATAATGCGATTATTATGACGCAACATCGCACGTCAGGCAGCTAATGCTGCCAGATGTGCGATGTGCCCTAGAGTGAAGAGGTTAAATGTGTTTGGGAAGAAATGTGAAGGAGGATAGGGAGGGAAAGGTAGTTGCAGTGGGAAGCACTAAGAAAATGACAGTGATGAATGAGGAAAATGGAGGAGAAATAAGAAAAGATGAGGGGAAAGTAGTTATTAAAATGATGAGAGCAGGTAAGGCATCTGGGTTAGATGAGTGTCATGCGGAGTGTCTAAAAATGGGAGGTACAGTGATGGTGGACTGGCTGGTGAGGTTGTTTAATGTTTGTCTAAAAGAGGGTGGAGTGGAGGAGTGCCTGTATAGTACTGTTTTACAAGGGAAAAGAGGACAAGTGTGAGTGTAGTAGTTTTAGAGATATCAGTTTGTTGATTGTAGTTGGGAAGGCTTATGGGAGGGTTATGATTGAGGAGATTAGGAGAAGAACAGATGGAATAATTGGTGAAGAACAGTGTGGGTTTAGGACAGGTAGGGGTTGTGTGGATCAGATTTTTGTGGTAAGACAGATATGTGAGAAAGCTTTAGGAAAAGGTAATGATGTTTTTTGGGCCTTTATGGATTTGGAAAAGGCTTATGACAGGGTAGACAGGAAGGCACTGTGGGAGGAGATGGATGGATGGGGTAAAAGAGGCATTGGGAAAGAGGGGAATGTCTGTTGAGAAAGGACAGGAGAAGATGGAATGGGGTGAATGGAGGGTGGTTGTGTATGGATGATGCTGTGATGCATGAAAGGGAGTAGGTGGGGGATGGGGAGTGAGGGAGTATGTGTAAAAAATAATTTTATGCAGCTCGAAGAGATTTCTCTCCATCTCTTTTTCTGATATGGGGACAGAGAGGGGAGTCGCCGATTTAAGGAAGTGGCCTTGCTGTGGATGTGCTGTGTCTTCCAACACTGCTTCTGGCCCAGGGCAGTGGGCAAGATGCAGGGATGACCTGTCATCCAGGAGGTGCCAAGATAAGAGGGAGGGAAGAGGGTGGAGGGAGTGGAGTATGTTAGGGATGGAATGGGTGGGAGTAGATTTAAAGTCTGTTTTTTGGCTACCTCTCTTATAAGGGGGGAAAAGCCTTTGGTATATGTATGTATATATGTATGAGTCCACTTTTTTCTTTTGTTTTGTTTTCCCAAATTATATATTCTGTGAATATGGGTAGTATGAACTATAGTACAATATGTATGTTATTCTTATGTAGGAGTTAAAGCAGATCTGCATTTGTTAGTAATGTTATTGATGCATATTTTCAGTATTCTATAAGGTATCTATCCATGCCTTTCTTCTGACCTTTGATGCATCATACTTTCTTGTATATTCAGGACCTGACCCTCACCAAAGTGTGGACCACAGCCTTGGGCGGGGGCGAGATCACAGGCATCTACAACAAACCAGCTGGCGAAAAGGTCCACTCTCCTGGTAGGGTGCTGGCTGACCGGTCTGTTCTCTACAAGTATATCAACCCTAATCTGGCTGTAGTCACAACACAAGGCTATGACCACATTAATAAGAGTCAGTATACACCAGTTTTATTTCATTTTACTTGTGGGATATTCTTGAGATGATATGTTTCTTTAGCAGCACACTTGTATGTAAGACCCATACAACTGATGATATTTGATTTTCAGACACATTGACTCTCTTCCTGGTGGACATGGTGACCGGAGCCATTGTCGAGTCTGTTGTTCATAAACGAGTGTCAGGGCCCATATATGTCGTCCATTCAGAAAACTGGGTTGTTTATTCATGCTTCAATGAAAAATACCGAAGAAACGAGGTAAAGAATCAGTTTGTTTTGTTTATGTCATTAAGTTTTTGGGTGCCACATCCTAAGGTGGAGAATGTAAATAAAACCTATGCTGTCATTGTAGATACTTCAAAAGTTGTTTCGTATTGGATGCAAACCTTTTGTTGCATAACAAAGTTATTGTGTAGTAACTGATTGGTTAAAGTTTGCATATGACTTGTTTATTTCTTTTATTTCAATGGAAGTATTCAGTGTTACTATTTTCTTCTTGATACTGTGTATTTTTTGATGATGATTATTTTCTAGTTTAAGAAATAATTAACCCCTTCAACATGATGACACTTAAATGTTTTCATGGACTAAGAAGAGGCAGTCTTATGCATATAAAGAATGGCCTCCAGGCTGAAGGGCAATCTAGTTACGTGAGACCCTCATCAAACTAGAGAACCCCCGAGATGAATGAATAAAATCAACCTCTTCTCTACTGGAAGTAGATATACAAAAAATGTGTTTGTGTTGAAGGGGGTAAGGTCTACTTGTTGCTGATTACTCTTACCTTTCAGATTACATCTCTCGAGCTGTACGATGGATTAACACAGTCCAATGCCACGGCCTTTTCGTCTTTTGGTGCACGGACGACACCCCCACTGATGGAGAAACAAGCCTTTATCCTTCCACAAGCTTTGCAGGCAGCGGCACACACAGTCACGGACAAAGGCATTACCTCCAAGTTCATTCTGTTTGCCCTTCAGTCTGGAAACATCATACAGGTTAGTGTATTTCTTGATTAGTTTGTCTTTTGTCCTGGTACTCTTTTATGGGAGACCTGCAGCTTGTAGAACAGTGGTTCCCAAACTTTTTCACAAGCAACCCTATTTGGAACATTTCAAACCTTCGCAACCCAGAATAAATTACATACATACATACATACATACTTACATATACCAAGGCTTTTTCCCCCTTTCAAGGGAGGTAGCCAAAAAGGGAAAGGCATAAAAACACTCCCACCCATTTCATCCCTAAATACACTCCACACCCCTCCCACCCTCCCTCTCATCTGAGCACCTCCTGGATGATGGGTCATCCCTGCACCTTGCCCACCGCCCTGGGTCAGAAGCAGTGTCGCAAGACACAGCACATCCACAGCAAGGCTGCTTCATTTAATCGGCGACCCCCCCCCTCTCCGTCCCCCCTTGCATATAAGGAGAGGACGGGGAGAAATCCCTTCGGGCTGCGTCAAAATTTGCTCACACATACTACCTCACCCCCACCCCCTGCCCATTCCTCCTCATGCAATCACAACATCATCCATATACAACCATTCTCCACTCACCTCTGTCTTCCGTCCTCTCCCTTCCTTCCTCAACAGACATTCCCCTCTTCCCCAAAGCCCCCTTCACCCCATCCATCCACCTCATCCTAGGACGTCCCCTCAGAATATATTAAAGAGAAGCAAAATGGACAGCGAAATATACCCTTTACTTTGAAAAGAAAAAAAAAAAAATGTATACAGAGATTCTTTAACAAAACTAAATTAACAGAATCCATGGCACTGCACTTCCTTCAGAAAACTAAATTAATTAGTCAAGTATTAGAAATACTCTGAAAACGTGATAATTTTCCATGTCCCTGCGACCCATGAAAATTTATCTTGCGACCCAACTTTGGGTCGCGACCCATAGTTTGAGAACCGCTGTTTTAGAAGAAACCAGCCACAGTCATTGGTTCAGCCTATGTCACTTGGTGAAAAGTTTTTATCTGGAAGGTATAAGTGTGGGACGGTGTTGTGTAATGTGCTTGATTTCTCCACTGTAGTGGTTGCATCAAGAACAGTTAATGTCTGTTGCCTGGCTGATTCTATGTTAATACTGCTTTAGCAAAGGGTGATGACCTGAACATAGGCTTGGTAGTGCAATTCTTTCTTGTTGAATCTTCAGAGTGATTTCTCTGCTGGGATGATTTAATGGAGTTTGACAGTTGATTAAGTAGTGCTTATTTTGTGATCTCAGTATGTATGTATTTACTCAGTTGTAGTGTATGGTCTTTGAGCTACACTTTATATCCCTATTCATCAAATTTTGCCTTAAATGTAGAAGGCATCCATACAAAACCACATTCACTACCAGATCACATGATAGGCACTCCCTCTTCCAGCAGACCCCTCCAGACAATATTTATCTATTTATCCATATACTAATGGCTTCTTCCCCCTTATAAGGGAGGTAGCCAAGTCACAGGCATGTACCCACTCCCCTCCATCACCTTTCTTTCCCTCTTATCTTAGCTCCTCATGGATGAAGGCTCATCCCAGTCTCCTGCCCGTTGCCCATGTCAGAAGCAAGACATAATACATACACAGAAGAGCTGCTTCACATTCCCTATTCTCCTTCACATTTAGCATACATACATACAAATACCAAGGCTTATTCCCCCTTTCAAGGGAGGTAGCCAAAAAGAAAAAGGCATAAAATCATTCCCACCCATTCCATCCCTAAATACACTCCACTCCCCTCCACCCTCCCTCCCATCTTAGCACCTCCTGGATGATGGGTCATCCCTGCACCTTGTCCACTGCCCTGGGTCAGAGGCAGTGTTGCAAGTCACAGCACATCCACAGCAAGGCCGCTTCATTAAATTGGTGACCCCCCCTCTCCGTCCCCCCATGCATAAAAGGGGGGACGGAGAGGGGGGGTCGCCGATTTAATGAAGCGGCACGTCAGAAGCAAGACATAATAAATACACAGAAGGGCTGCTTCACATTCCCTATTCTCCTCTCCTCACATTTAGCAACTCCCTAAAATACTCTGCCCATCTTCCTCTTATTGCCATCTCTTTCGTTATCATAATGTTTTTAATATATATCTCAGAGGGTTGTCCAGAGACATAAACATTATCTTCCATAAAATTAATTCTTTTAGTTCTTCTTTTTCTGTCTTTTTATCAGTGTATGGTTTTCAGAGGCTAATCATCTATAGAGACAAACAGAATTCACAAGTAGATAAAATTAATTCTTTTAGTTCTTCTTTTTCTGTCTTTTTATCAGTGTATGGTTTTCAGAGGCTAATCATCTGCAGAGACAAACCAAATTAATTTCTTTCCCTCCTGACTGTGATTTATCAGATGTCCAAGTGGTTCCTTGATCCACGAAGACCAGTGAGCAACAATGCACCAGGAAGAGAGGAAGGTCTTGCTCCCTATGTGCCAGAGTTGCCTTTGCCTCCCCAAGAGATGATCAATTACAACCATTCCCTTCCTCACGTCACGGCAATCTTCACAGCACCCACAGGAATGGAGTCAACATGTATAGTACTTGTTTATGGACTCGGTAAGTTGAATATTCAGACGTGGTTGCATGTTTTTTTGTATTGTAGGAGGTACCAAGATAAGAGCGAGGGTTGAGGGTGGAGGGGAGTGGAGTGTATTGGGGATGGAATGGGTGGGAATGGTTTTTATGCCTTTGTTTTTTGGCTACCTCCCTTGTAAGGGGAAAAAAGCCTTTGGTATATGTATGTATATAAATTTTTATATTGGAAATCTTCTCAAATTCATTGTGTTATAGTTCATTATATCTCTTTACAGACCTCTTCTACACAAGAGTATTCCCCAGCAAGATGTTTGACATGTTAAAGGATGACTTTGATCATTACCTAATTGGTGGCGTGCTCCTAGCCTTGGTCACAGCAGCTCTAGTTAGTCGAAGGCTAGCACAGCGGAAGGCTCTCAACCAAGCATGGAAATGAGATTGTACTCACTGAAGAACTGTACTAGGAAAGAGAACCAAGTTAGATAATGAGCCTGAAATGTATGATTACAAATCGAGATGTTGAACTCTAGTAAGAGGAAGTGAGAGTGAACAAGTACTGAGTGCCACAACATACACTATGTTGGAACGGAGAGCAGTGGGAAGTTCCGACAAGGTTAAGTTCCAGCCTTGTAATAGGGAACAAAATTATTTGTAGATTATTTTGCAGGATGTGCATTGAAATAGTGTATTCTCGTAGAAGAAAAGATGATACATGTAAGTGGAATACTTGCATTAGTGGTAATGAACAAGATCTGGAAAAGCAATTTGATCTTTGTTGTTTGTTACTTTACACATCACAGAAGATACAGTATTAAGAGAGGGTTATTTGTGATTGAAAATGATTTTACTGGGGAGTTGATAAAGTATAAAAGAAATAATTTGAAATGAATAATATACAGTTGGAAACCCCACAAATACAGAGCTACAAGCATATGTAGTTTGTTGTGGATGACAACCAAAATCATTTCAAGATTTGAAATTGGATAAATGTGGTGAGAATTTTGAATGATTGGAATGATTTACCATTTAGCAGGACACTAGGCAGACTTCAAGCTGGTGATAGCTGCAGCAAATACCAATTTAATAAATGTACCACAATGTCATGATACTAAGGAGGCACCTTTCCCTCCTTGTGCTGTCCTCAATAGTTTATTACTGTACATAGTTTTGCAGTTTTTCTGTGCTGTCAGATATTTTTGCAATGTCAAAAATGTACATTAAATTGCTAGTGCTTGTTTAATGAAAATATACAGATCTCATGCTAAGTTTTTGGTGAGAAATGGCAGGTTGTACTGATCAGGTCAGATTCCAGGTTTGGCTCTTAAATTCACACTTTTGTACTAGGACCTACATTCACTTTTGCTGGTATGTGCTACTCAAGTAGAATTCTGTTCAAAATGTTTGGAGTGTTATTCACTGAACAAGTCACTACACTGCTATACTGGTGCACAATATCAGTAACTTGTAATTGTTGGCAAGCACTATCAAGGTGCGGAAACAGTGGCCAGGTGTTGTACTAAAAACTGTTAAAAATTTTACCTTTTGTGTATGTTGTAGGGGTAATTTCCTCCATGTTATTCATCCCAGTAGCATCAAAAAAGACATTTTACGAGTATTTCATTGATATATTTTTTTCCATTTTTATATTTTTAATCCTCTTGCCATAACGATGTCATTATGGAGTTTGCAGGCTTAGAACAGGGAGTTTTATACTGATTAGGGATGGGCTCTGGCCTTAAAAGGGGGGTTTCTGTCTGTCAACAAAGCCCCCTTCAGGGTGATATGTGTGCCTCCTTCAGCTGTCTAAGATTACCAGTCCACAGCCAGAGCAAATTCTATAAAGGACATCACCATAGTGAAAGAAGTGACACTGCCCTTAAATGGAGTATTATTTATTCATAACGTGACCTTTAGTGACAGATGAAGAATCACACAAAAATCACCAATGTCTCTGTGATGAAAGTTTTTATTGATCAGATGACCATTGCCATTGACATACAATCCAATCTTAATTCTGCTCCTTGTGGCAGATCTAATAAAAAAGTATATATACATATAATGAAATCAGTACCATCTAGAAGGCCTTATACATACTAAAGTACATTGCTTGTGAAACATTTTTGATGAGTTACAGTCTTGCAACTGTTTTTCGATTGTTTCCAGTAATTCAGAAACAGTTTTGCATGTCAATTATTCAGTCCATTGCCCTAGCACACACTTGTTGGAAACATGTGGCCCTAGCAAGCTGCCCACAGCCACTGGTTCAGCCCACAAGTCATTTATTTTCACTGCATAAGTGAAGCAGCCCTGCTGTGGATGTGCTATGTCATGCTGCATTGTTTCCAACCCAAGCAGTGGACAGGAGACAGGGATGACCCTTCATCCAGGAGGAGCTAAGATTAGAGGGAAACGAGGGTGGTGGGTGGGAATGAAGTGGGTATACCTTTTGACTTGGCTACCTTCCTTTTAAGGGGAAGGAAGCCCTTGGTATATAGATATAGAAATAGACGTCACAAAAACAAAATTAAATGGGTAGACCACAAGAAATATAAATGAGAGAAATAACAAATGTGGAATACAATGAAAACCATTGGAATCTTTAAAAGAAGATGCACCCTGGCCATGAGCCACATAGAGAAACTCAAATTCAAATTCCATCACAAAAACTGCAGTGCATCATTAAAAACAAGCATTTCTTTAAAATAAGTTCAAACTACAATTAAAAAACAGGAAGATAAGCAAATTAATATGTAAAATAAAACCAGAAAAAATGTGTAAGAATTACATTATAGGAGAGAAGAAAAAAGAACTTGTACAGAAGGCCCAGACAAAATATCAGACTTCTATGCTAAACCACTAGACCTAATAGCAATTTAGAGCCTGACATATACAAAGAAATATAAAGGAGATGCAAACAGCAACAGACTTGTTGGTCTGTACGGGGCTGCTTGCAAATTGAAATGGGATGTAAACTGTGGAAACAGGTGAGAACCACCAATTTAATTTAAATGCATGACCTCACAATGCTGGAAAATAAGTTAGATTAGGTTTGAACTCCATATATTTATTTATTTATGAATTTTATGTATGATGAATTTTATGAAAGTATCGATTGTATTTAAACTTACAACATGAACAGGTAGTTTTGTTCCAAACATTTGCAGTGTAGTTAAAGAAAAAGAATGGTGTAACCACCGTTTCTTGTGACATTACTATGATCCACAATGAAAGAATAGTCTATTATCATATTAACAAAGCCATGGAACATTTTAAACACTTCAATTAAATCGCCCTACATTCTACGTTTGGATAAGCTAAATTAAGTTCACTTAGATGCTCTTCATAGGGTTTATTACGTAAATGAGGTATCATTTGAGTGATTCTACATTGTACTTGTTCTAATTTGTCTTTTATAAGATATGGGGACCAAAACTGATTACGGTATTCAAGAGGAAGTCCTACAAGAGAATGATATAGAGTGATTATTACTTTTTCAGTCTGTTCAAATGTTGTTCCAATAAATTCTATTTGCTGGGCAGTTTAATGTGGCATTTGTACACTGAAGGGTTGAATTTAGATCCTTAAATAATATGACACCTAGATCATTTTCTTGATCTGATACCTGAATTTGATTACCATTCATGGAATAATCATTATAATTGTTTTTGTTGCCTGTATGCAAAACTTTACTTTTATCGATGTTAAATTCCATTTGCCGTTTATTGCTCCACTCAGCTAATTTATCTAAGTTAGACTTGATCCTTATCTGCTGCATTACTGATTTTACCAGCAATTTTTGTGTCATCCACAAATTTTGATATTTGAACCAAGCACAGATCCCTAGGGAACATCACTCGCAACAATCCAGTCACTAAGACAAACCACAACATCCTGCAGACCATACAAAACAAAGCCCTAAAGACAATTACAGATAGCACAAATTCAACACTTACAGACCATTTACACCATGAAAGTCCTCAAAGTCGAGGATCATCTTGACATAAGAGGTGGCACACAAACATTTGCTGCAGCCTCCACAAACACAGCACACCCACTGCACTACATAGCAGAACATCCACATATGCCAAGAAACACACAGAAATACTCTCTTCTCTTCTTCCGCAACCACCAGACACCAGCTTTCAGAACCATATCCATAATCATATCACTCACTGCTCCATCAACAAACTGAAAGACAATACATTGCTGCATGCCAGACCCCCTGATATCCATCCCTCTGAATCCTCTCTCCCCTGAAAGGACAGAGTCCACCTGGCCAGACTGTGATGTGGCCACCATCCAGCCCTTCTAAGCTACCAAAAGAGGCTGGATGACCACATTGCAGATAACTGCTCGGACAGACAGTCTAGGGAACAACAACAATGACAACAACTGTATATGATACAACACTTCACCCCATACTATACAACACATTATGGAAGACTGCTTTGTACACAATCACACACGCTTACAACACCACATACCTTCTATAAAGGATTTGTGGGAAGACACTGGTCTAGCCATGGTCATTCTCAGGGAGTTGGGACTGCTCAGCCGGACAGTCTAGGAAACAACAACAACACTGCACTAGTCTCACAAATTTCCATTGATTACAATCAGTTGTTTTCTCTCTCTTAGCTAATCTTTGACCCAATTATGAATATTACCTGTTTGCCACACGAGTGTAACATATTTAATAGCTGATTATGCAGGACCATATCAAATGCTTTTTGGAAATCCAAGTATATCATATCGACTGATTTGCTTTCATCATATATGCCATAAACATTGTTAAAGAAGTCAAGGAGGTTGGTCAAGAATGAACACTTCCTTCTAAAACTATGCTGAATCTTATTAGATTGTTAGCTTCAAGGATGTCCACAATTTTACCCCTAAGAACTGTTTCCATAATTTTGTATATAACTGACATCAAACTAATCGGACAACAATTACTGGTCAGATATTTGTCACTTTTTTTTTCTTTTTTTTTATACATGGAAGCTACATTAGCCAGTTTCCATTCTTGAGTTAATTTACCAGAAGTTGAGGATTTATTGAATAAAATCATTAATTGTTTTCAAATTTTATTTTTAGCTTTTAAAATCCTTGGGGGAATCTTGTCTGGTCCTGACATTTTATTTATTTCTACTTTATCAATCTGATGATTGATTTCAACTTCAGTAACAGAAAAGTTATTATTTTATTGTTACTACTGATATTGTTTTCAAAGCTGCTATTATCCTTGTTTATACAGACAGATGCAAAATAATTATTTAAGATACATGCCATTTCTACATCATCATTCCTGTTTTCACCACATTGTAATGCAAGAGGACCAATGTATATATTACTCAAACCCTTTCTTACCTTTGAGTTTTTTGCTTCACACTGGTGTTTCTCAAAAAGTAGGCTATAGGTTTGATTTTTTTGTTGTAATATATGTATGATAGGCTCGTTTTTAGTGTGAAAGACTTGTTTCAGTTTCCTTTCTTCATCCATTTGGCTTTGCATCGGATCTTGGATGTCTATTTTTAAAGGTTACATAATGTTTAGTGGCTTCATTGTATGTACAAGTGAACAATTCCCATGTTTTGTTGATGTTTTGACTAAAAGTAATTTTACTCCAATCAGTACTTGCCAGTTTCCATCTGAGAAATTCAGTCAGTCCTGCTGTAATCAGGAACTTTATCTACACTGATGATATTGAATGTTAAAATTCTATAATCACTTGAACTAAACTGTGGACCAGTATTTACCTGGTTCACAAATTTGTTGTCAGTTATTAAAATTGAATCCAAAATGTTATCATCACATGTCTTTTTTTATATGTTGGTGAAGTGCACTTTCAAGTTAACAGTTATAAGTACATACATATACCAAAGGCTCTTTTCCCCCTTACATGATCTAGATTGGTGTCCCAGCAGACCACCCCAATTTTGTACTGGCAAATTAGTCCCCAAGAAATTATTGTTTTAAATGAACAGCATATTTTGTCTATTTGATCATATAACCTTTTATTGATATCTGTAGTTTGACTAGGTTGTCTGTAAAGTAATCTAATCACAATTTTATGATGTCTGCCCCACAGTTGTACATAAACGATATCATTGTTGTTGATAGCTACATTAGATGTTATGTTAGTGTCTTCTTTATTTTCCGCATGAGGGGACAGGGAGGGGGGTTACCACATAAGTGAAGTGACCTTGCTATGGATGTGCTGTGTCTTGCTGCATTGCACCTGACCCAGGCAGTGGGCAGGAGATGGGGATGACTCTATCCACAAGAAGCTAAGATATAAGGGAAACAAGAGCAGTGAATGGGAGTGGAATGGGTTTCACCTTGGCCTTTGGATCACGTGTTGGACTCGTGATCGACAGCTATTTCCCTCCCTGAAGAGAGCTCAGAGCTCGTATGACCAATCTATGGGTTGCTATGACCTTACACGCACACACACAACTCCCCGCCCACGAGAGTTGGAGTAATGACTCAAAGCGCAGCAATACTGAAATAATTTCAGCTCTGGGCAGGATTCAAACCAGGTACCGCTGGCACCCCCGCACTGACAGTCTGAGATTCTACCAACCGTGCCACTGAGTGAATGTCTTGATGCGTCTACTTCCTTTATAAGTGGGAGAAGTCCTTGGTATGTAGATAGATGGATGAAGACTAGTCTTGATGTATAGCAAAACTCTGTCATTCCTATCCTATTTTCACATTCATAACTAAAGAGGGAGTATCCTGGTAATTCAAATTCTGCTTAAAAGTGATGGACTTGTTTATCCCTGATTCTGTGACACCAATACATCATCCATTCATGTGTGAGCTTCAAGGTATGACAACTTATTTCTTAAACTTGATGCATTTATATACATACATACATATACCAAGGCTTTTTCCCCCTTCCAAGGGAGGTAGCCAAAAAGGGAAAGGCATAAAAACACTCCCACCCATTTCATCCCTAAATACCCTCCACACCCCTCCCACCCTTCCTCTCATCTGAGCACCTCCTGGATGACGGGTCATCCCTGCACCCTGCCCACCGCCCTGGGTCAGAAGCAGTGTCGCAAGACACAGCACATCCACAGCAAGGATGATGCATTTATATAGCTTGTTTTAATTTGAGAATGATCATGAAAAGGCTTTCACCATTGAGAAAAATTATGGCCTCGCTGCTGGCATACCCTGATGGACGTTGTTTTTTTTGTATGAAAATATAAACTTGATTACTTGTGAGTCAAGCTGCTCCAACCTAGTGATATCTATCATGCTGAAACAGATACTCTGTCATAAAAATTATTCCAGAAATTTACATAGCCGACACCTGCAAGTTTTTTTTTTTTAGTTGATTGTCAGTAGTGAACACTATTGTAGTATGAATTGGTCTCCCTTATCATAGGATACCTGAAATTATACGATTATTAGTTTTAGTTTCGTATTTCTGGATCATTTGATGGTATTTCTATATCAGCTCTTCTGATTTAGCAGACTTAACATCAGTCGTACCTACATGGACAATGAAAAGTGTATTATTATCTGATTTGTTTATTATCTTGTCACAATCCACTTCTATGTCGTCAATTCTGCCACCTGGAAGACAAAAGTCTGATTTTGAAGAACTCACCCGCAAAACTCCAACTGTCCTTGCATTGGTGAGTCGTGAACTAACCTTGTTACATGAACATTGTCATCTTCCTTGGTGAGTATAGTACTGTAAGTCTGTTTAACGTTGTCACTGGAACAAAGTCTGTAACATTAATTTTCCTGGTTCATTTTTTGATGACTTCAAACACATTTTCACTGGAGTACTGGGAGATGGGGTATAGGTTTGTTTTTGCTTACGTGTCGATCGGTGGACAGGCGTGTATGGGAGTTGCCAATGATGGCTCCCAACAGTTCTTGTAATCTGTGACACTTTTCATCAAATCTGTGACACGAATCTTCCACCTCCTTCCTCAAAGCCTTCATATTATCTTCTAACCTAAAAAATCTGCAGTAAGTAGAACGGGACAAAAGTGCAGAGAAAAGTGACCACCACAAGTCTAAAGTTGGCTGCACAGTATGCATTTCTCACTGGCATGCTACTTACTTTTGTTATTTTTCCTGAATAGAAACTTCGGTTATGATCTTTTGTTTTTCAAATTACTATTGCATCATATAGTGAGAAGCTGAATGATGAGCTAAGAGAAGTTAAACTTATACGAATGTTAGACACATTATTGAGATGTTCTTACAGAAGAGGGAAACAAGGGTTGTGGATGGGAGAAGAATGGGTGGAAGTGGATGTGTGGCTTGACTTGGCAACCTCCCTTATAACAATGATGATGATGATGTTCCCCCTAGACTGGACAAGCAGTCCTGTCTCCCTGAGGAACACCATGGCTGGAACTGCATTTTCCCATAAATCACCTATAGAATACATATTCAGTTGTTGCCATGTGTAATTGTGTACAATGTATCTTCCATAATGTGTTGAATATTATGGGGTGAAGTGTTACATTGTGTAGTTATCTGTGATGTGTTCATCCATCCTGCACAACAACCTGGCCAGGTGGATTCTCCTTTTCTGGGAGAGAGGATTCAGAGGTATGGATGTCACCCACATAAAAAACTCGGAGGAAAAGTAAGCTCTTGTAACTTCTTGGTTAGATAATTAATGGGAACAAAATGGGGTGCTAATGCACACACACTTAGAACTTCAGCCCTAGCATTGTGCTATGCACCAGCAGAGTACTGTGGTTCTGTGTGGAGTAGATCAGCTTGTGCAAAGAAAAAAGACCCAGCATTGACTGAAACTTGCACTGTGCCCCATGCCCACCATCATGTACAGAATTGTGGGCATTACACCCTCAGACATTCAATAATGTGCCATGGCACAAATCAAAAATGGGGAAACAAACCTGAGACACAAGGCACCCACTGCACTTCCATGTGCCTCTCCCGAGCAGACTCAAATCATGGAAGAGTTTTGCTGCTGTTGAGGAATTATCACCAGGAAGGAGTCTGGAAGCACAATTCCTCTTAACAATGCAGTGCAAGAACCCAAGGAAGAGCTTACAGATGGGGCACTACAGTCAAGATGCAAGTGGAGTGCAATAAATAGAGCAAGATCCAGAGTCGCCTAAACTGGATTACCTGGTTAATTGGGACCTCAAGAGCATGACCCATCCTGTGAGTGCAGAGAAGATGCACAGAACATTGACCATGTTCTAAGCTCATGTTCAATTTCACCTGATCTAGTGAACAATGTCTGAGTCAGTATTAAACAAAGATCACTGGAATGACTGCCCATCTGGTGCAATAAGCAATGGTGATTATAAAGGATTACAAAGGCAGAGCATGCCAACAGGAGACCCTTTGGTCCATAACTAGGTCGGATGTGAAAAAATATATAATGATGAATAAATAAAAATAAATAAATAAATAAAAATTATAATAATGTAAATAATAATAAATAAAATAAATGCATAGGTACAGTTAATAAACAAACAGGTGAATAGTAATAATGAATTGACAGATATCTAATAAATGAAAATCAAGCAAATAATAAACAGACAGACAAATAGTAACAAACAAACAAATAAAATAAATGGCAGTCATTACAGCATCTTGCTTAGATGTTTATCTAAATGAATCTTAAAGATTCAAACAGATGATGATAAGCATGGAATATGTTGGTGTTACTTTTGTCCTGTTATAACATGATCATGGGAACAGGTGTTACTTTTGAAATGCCACAGGAGAGATTTAAGAACAACATAAATGAGGGAAAGTAAACGTTAACCTGTAGCTCACCATAAGTAGGGATTAGCCTTCAAATATGTGTGACTCTAGTCCTCAGGGGTGCCTCTGAAATCCCTAAAGTATTAACTTTAATTCTGCAGCCATTATCCTAGTACAAGGCTCCTTAATATAGTTTTATGTATTTCCTACTACCTAACAAATAATATTGTTTCATATTAACTGTTGTTATCAAGCCTTTTCATGGTGCTTAGTCAGCAGGAAAGAGTAAGTCTTTCCTTGACGTTTGGTCTAATTTTTATAACTTTGCATGGTAATCTTGAGGCTGAGTGGGCATGTTTTCACTAATAAGATTTCTGAGCAAAATCACTAACTAATGTACTACACACCTATATACCAAGAGCTTTTTCCCCCTCATAGGCGAGGTAGCCAAGTCAGAGGCACATACCTACTCCCACCCACCACCCTTTCCCATCTTAGCTCCTCATGGATGACAGGTCATCCCTGTATCCCACCCACTGGTCTGGGTCAGAAGCAATGTGTGGCTTAATGCTGTGGATTAAGCCACACATCTGAATTCCCAGATATTATTAGAAGTTCGATAATTCGCTCTTACCTACTTTTGCACTTTCAGTAAGATTATACCTCTTTGTGGTTAATGTCAATCTTTCTGGGGGAGATGTTGGACTGATATTGTACTCCATGTACTGATGATACCATTGAACAAAGTTTTGTTTGTGTTTTACCTTTAGCAAAGTTGGAAAAAAAAAAGTAATATTGATTACATATGTTCCATGCAGTGGTTTCCTTAACAACTATTTTGGTTGAATAATACAAACAATGCACCTTCTCATATTTACTATTAAAGTTAAGTACATGCATTATTAGATAATTTATTTCACAACTTTAAAAATACTATTTTTTTTAATATTTAGGATCTCTCCACTGTACTTTGAGTGTTGTTTTTCTTGCAATATTTTCAGGTGGTTTCCTATGTATTCCACATGCAATAGCAACAACAATAATAAAAATGATGATAAACAATTAATACATACATAAAGATTTTTTAACCCCCCTTACAAAGGAAGTAGTCAAAAGGCATAATTCCACTTCCACCCATTCAACACCCACCCCTCCCTCTTATAATAATAATAATAGTAGTACTAATAATAAAAATAATAATAAAAGTAATAATAATGATAATCATCATTAATCAGTTAACAGTAATGTTATAATAATGGTAATTGTAATGGCGACATCAGTGGTAAGAGTAATGGCAATGATGACAGTAACAATAATGATAACAGCAATGACAATGATAGCAGTAATGGTGACAACAATGGTAACAGTAATGGCAACAATGATTGCGATAGTATCTGCAATGATGATGGTAACAGTAATGGCAACAATGACAGTAATAGTAATGTCAATGGCAACAGTAACAATAACGGCAACAGCATCAGTAATGACGATGGTAACACATTAATGTTAACAGTAATATTATTGTTATTATCATTACTGTTTTATCCTTATCTTATCATTGTTATTGTTATCATTATCAATAACATAATTATGACCTGTCATTTATGAGGAGCCAAGATGAGAAGGAAGGAGGTGGATGGAAGTGGAATGGGTGGTGGATGGAAGTGGAATGGATGGTGGATGGAAGTGAAATGGGTGGGAATGAAGTGGATGGGAGTGGGTATATGCCTTTGACTTTGGCCACCTCCTTAGTAGGGGGGGAAAAGACCTTGGTAAATACATATACCAACAGCTTTTTTCCCACATACAAGGGGGGTAGCCAATGTCAAAGGCATAAATCCACTCCCACCCATTTCATCCCCATATACTCCACTACATTTACCACTCCACCTCCCTCTTTTCGTGGCTCCTCCTGGATGACAGGTCATCCCTGCATCTCACCCACTGCCCTGGGTCAAAAGCAATGCAGCAAGACACAACACATCCACAGCAAGGCCACTTCACGTAATTGGTGACCCCCACCATCCCTCTGTCCCCTCATGCAGAAAAAGAGAAGACTAGGAGAAATCCCTTTGGGCTGCGACAAAATATCATTCACACATACTCCCTCACCCCCACCCACTCCCTTCCATGCATCACAGCATCATCCATACACAACTGTTCTCCACTCACCCCTATCCTCTGTCTTCTCCCTTTCTTCCTCAACAGACATTCCCCTCTTTTCCAATGCCCCTTTTATACAATCCATCTCATCCTTGTTCACCCCTCATGTTCACTCTCTCCACACCTCTTTTACTAATCTTTCTTCACTCATTCTTTCCATGTGCCCAAACCATCCCAATACTCTTTCATCACCCCTGTCTCCCAACTCCCTTTCCACCTCCACTCTCCTCCTCACCTCCTATGTAAACAGCTTGAGCTCACTGGCCCGGGTGGGGCTTGATCTGTATACCTCGTGAATACGAGGCCAGCACTCTACTACTGTACTAGCCACGAGGCTAGCTGCCTGATATACGATGATGCATCTCAATACACGCATTATAAAATATTAAGTTACAGTAGTTACACTTGTTCTCTTTCACCCAGAATGTTGGTAACCACTAAAAAAGTGATCAAGACGTCACAGAATAAGAGGGTCACTCAGTTACAGATACAAAATAAATATAATCAGGAGGCCAATGCTGGCATCCTCGTATACTCACTCGTGCCTCATGATGCCTTTGTAGGCATCATTGTATTGAAGTGGTTAATATCAGCATGAGATGTTGACAAATGGGGCTTCCTTTGATCTGACCTATTCATTATGAAATGGGGCTGGAAAATGACTGGTTGAAGCAGGCAAAATCCATATTCTCCATGTAACACAGTTATGCCACTTCTTTTTTAGCACTTTAATCACTGTTCTTGCCAGTGCAGCTACTGTACATTGTGTAAGGGCTCACACCAAATGCAGTTTCACATGTAATTGGTAGAGGGGCTCACTTGCAATGAACCATCAACTTGGGACATAGACATATTCACATTATCTCTGCCTCTATCATTTGTTGGTCTCTGACGAGGGCAACATATGGAACCTGACAATGACCTACGGTGAGGTCTGCGTGACTCTACTAATCGACTTTCGTCGGGGCTTAGGTCCTGTGGATGTCTCCTTTGGCGTCTTAACCTACTGCTGATCTGAACATAGCGTGATGTATCTGGTGGACTAGAGTGAATCTCTGGACTCTGTGCACCTCCAGTAGTCCGTGCACTATTGTCTGCATTTGCGATACTTGTTACACCAGGAACAAATGTAAGGTTGTCATTACTTGTGTCAACTTGTCTTGTGGCTGTAGTGTCCTCCCCTTGGCCTCCCAGAGGCTGATGCTGGGACTGGACTTCGCTCTCATCTGCTTCCTCATTTTCACTTGAAGAAAGAAGATTGTGTGGCTGGATTGTATGGAGTTTTCTTAACTCAAACTCATGAGCTCGTGCAAGAATGACAAGATTTTGTTGTTTTTGTTCAGAACCTAGATCTAATTGCTGTCCTAATTTCTCCTTCGCTTTATGACCCTCGCCCAGTTTTCTTTCATAAGAGGTCAGTTTATCATCACTGACATGTTCTCTGTTAATATTATTTGGCGGCACCGGAGACCGTCCTTCATTTGCTGCTTGTGAGGCTAGAATGAGAGTATTCAATGGAATACCCTCTTGTAGGGTCTTGCTTTTGATCACTGATGATTTCTTCATTTTCTGAAACATTGAAAGCTTTTCACTTCTTCGCTGATGGTCTAGACGCTTTAGACAACCATTATTTTGTTTGTCCTCACATTCTTCAACGACACTTTTGTCTGTCTGATTGTTAGGAGAGTCTGTCTGGGTTGCATTTTTATTGCTAACATTTTCTCTCCGAGACTCAACATCTTCCCCCGCCAATACACGAAAAGACACCTTTTCACCAATGTCAATAACAAATTGAGCCTTGGGAAGGTTAGTTGGTATCTCTTGGAGATTGAGTAGTTCGAAAAAATATTTTGTTTCAGGAATGAAATGAAATTCCTGGATTTTGGAATGAATTGTCTTGAGCTTCTGTAGTGTAGTATGTATCTGCTTTACTTGCCTGTCTGCTGTTTGGGCATGCTGAAACATGGCGTGGCAACCATTGACCTGGTGGGAAGATAAATTGGGAAATCAGGATAGCATAAGGTAGCTTTATTTGGGAATTTCAGTGCAGGAATAATATTGCAAGGGATAGTACAAAACAAATAATGAGATAGTTACTTAAACTGTGGTCCTCTCAGCTTAATTTGACTAGATATATGGGCATCAAGGGATCAAGCATCACCCTCTCCATTGTGTAACTTTTTAGTTCAGTATTTAACTATTTCTACAATGCTATGATACATGGAAGGGAGTGGGTGGGGGATGGGGGTGAGGAAGTATGTGTGAATGATATTTTAACAAAGCCCGAAGGGATTTCTCCCCATCTTCTCTTTTTCTGCATGAGGGAATGGAGAGGGGGAGGGGTTGCTGATTAATGAAGTGGCCTTGCTACATTGCTTCTGACCCAGGACAGTGATATATATACACATATATGTGTGCGTATTTACTTAGCTGTATTATACGGGAAGGGGAGCTATGCTCGTGGTGACCTGTTTTTATATCTCGCAAGATCAAGTTTGTTCTTAAATTCTTGTATTGTGTTTGCACACACTATTTTTTCATCCAATTTGTTCCATATATCTATCACTCTTTGTGGGAAGCTGTGTATATATGTATGTGCATGTGTCTATGTTTACACTAGTCCACTTTACTTACTAGAGTATTAACTTTCTCCATCATGATATCTGTCTCTTTCTCCATCTTCATCTCCTCTTCAATCTGTTCAGCTATCACAAGTGAAGTTGTCTTAAGAAGAAAGGCAATCCATGAATAAATTTCAACGTTTTGCATTGTAACATCTCGTCTCTTGTGGCACCACTCTTGTATGGCTGACACCTCTTTACCTATGGAGTCCTGAGGGAAAGAAAGTACATAATAACTGGTTCAGACATCTTTAATCTATTAAGACAGTTATTTGTTTGCAACAAGTATGGGCAAGCATTAAGACTTACACATGCATACACACAGAACTAGTGGACAAGATCCACAGTCTTATTACAAGTTCACTGAAAGAAGGCATTGTACCACTTGATTGGAAAAGGGCAAATGTGGTGCCAATTCACAAAGGTGGAAACAAGGAAATACCAGTGAATTATAGGCCAGTATCACTAACCAGCACAACAGTGAAGTTATATGAAAGGACTGTGAAAGATTGATGGACCAAATATCGTGAAAAGATGAACATTCTGACAGTCAGTTTGGCTTTAGATCTGGAAGGACATGGTGTGTTGAACCTTTTAAGCTTTTACTCAAGAGTGATTGATGTGCTGCAAAAGAGAGAGGGGTGGGTGGACTGTTTATCTTGACCTAGAGAAGGCATTTGATAAAGTACCTTACAGTCGACTTATGAGGAAATTGTAGCATGTTGGAGGACTGAGAGGCAAACTACTAGAATGGATTAAAGACTTTTTGAAGGAAAGATACATGAGGACAGTAGCAAAGGACAAGATGTCATTCAAGAATAACTGCCTCCTTAGTCCCACATTCAGCCAAACTGTAGGCTTGAAACCAGTCTACTGGGCATCAATTATGTGATCTGTTGAAATATCTTTCCTCTTTTTATTTTTTTTTTAATTTTATCAAGACTCTCAGATTTGCAAAGTATCATGAAGGGAATGGGTTCATAGATTTGGCTAACAGTGAACTCCTTGTACTTTAGACACCAAGAATATGAGGAACAACAACTCCATAATGTCTATATTTATTCTAACAAACTCTGGGAGTCAATGAATCAATTTCTTTTTCCAGAAGATATTTTCTCTTTAAGTTTTCATTGCTATAGTAGTTTCTATTGTATTACCATTCTTACTACTTCATGATATTCTCTGTATGATCCCTAAATCTTTTTAAAGACACTGGTGGAATAGAAAGGGCACAGTAATAAGCTATTAAACTGATACTAGATATCAAAAACATATTCATGAAATAAAACATGAACACTTTAATATATTTTCTCTTGAAAGTAGGAAACGCATGAAAGAATTAATATAAGCCTTCAAGATTTGAAAAGGAAATTATAATATTAGAGTTGAAAATATTTTCAGGTAAAGTAGAAAAAAAAAGTCCAAGTATTCAAGACATAAATTTAATTAAGTAGATAGGAGTGACCTCACTACTCATAATGCCAATAAATTGAATAAACTATTTGTGTTACAGTACTGATGAAATCAGACCAACTTCTGCAACCTTCATTACAATGCCTCTTTGGATGCAAATCTGATTGACTTTGCAAAGGAGTTGGATGCTTCATCACACAACACTAAGTTCAACGCACTTCCTAGATCTAAGGACTAAACTTATCCCTTACCATGAAAGAGGTGAGTTTAGATCCGACTGCCGATAGGTGATGAGATTCACATGACGGTCTGGCCAAGATCTGACAATCCTCACACCACATGATAAGTCTGCAATGCATTTCATCTTAGTGCCAAAGTCAGAGGGTGGACATTATTAATTGGATATTTCTTTGTGTACATGTGGGTGCTGATGTGAACATTTCTGTTGTGTGATGCTGTCCATGACCATCATATTGATTTTCATGAATGCTAAAATGCTATCATATTTTTCTCTTGGTCTGTCTTCCGATAGCACAGCATAAGTGATTTTGTCATGAATGGGGAGATGTATAAGTGCCCGCTTGTTGTCCATTTCTTTATTCATTAAAAGTCCTTATGAAAAGAAGTGGAATATATTTTTTCAGTAGCATATATGCTGAATAAACCATAGTTTCTTAATACCTCCTACTCGTTTACCTTGTCACTAACACTAGATGCCAGGGACCATTCATATGGCTAGCTCAAAGCATCAAGATTCAGAAGTACAGTGCACATTCCAGCTAGTGTGACTGAGGTTTAAAAGAGGTTTAAAAGAGATATCAATGGGAGGACCCAGGGACTGTTGCTGGCCACTGTGGGGCTATGGAGTTTTAGTTGGTGAAATGAGTAAAGATTTGAATTACAGACTTTGAAGATTCACTGGAAGAGGTCTCTGTGGGAGGCATGTTACTCCAGTTTGATAGCCTGACCATGATTTATTCATTGGCTGCTTGTGGTGGTTATTTGTGCCAGTGGTTCTTTGCTTGTTTCTCATGGATGCTTTACTCATGTAATACTGTTCTCATACATACATATACCAAAGGCTTTTTCCCCCTACATGGGGGGTGGCCAACAAGAAAAAGGCATAGAAACCACTCCCACCCATTCCATTTCCTATATATTCCACTCCCCTCCACCCTCCTCCCTCCCTCTTATCTTGGCATCTCCTGGATGACGGGTCATCCCTGCATCCTGTCCACTGCCCTGGGTCAGAAGCAGTGTCGCAAGACACTGTTCTCAGTTACCTGAAAATTATTTCAATCCTGATTGAAATAGTCCAGCTAATACTGGTTTCTGGTCTTTGGACCCAAATAAGGTGGTGTGGACCCTGATGGACTTCAGAGCCACAAGGTTGGGAACCAGTTTCGAGAATATGCTCTACTTCCTTCCTATTTGATTTTCATATCTGGCCTCATTATGAATTGAGGTTTTGTTCCCTTGCATTTCCATTATGATTCAAAGTACATGATATTTCAGGAAAAAAGTGTATATCTCTTGGATAAAATGTCAATTTGTGTATTGATTGCAAATTACAATGTATTTGAGATTTTGTATGGATGGGAGTGAAGTTGTATTGAGATAACTATAGGGTTTTTATGAACGCTGATTCACATCTGTATTGTGTAAACATATTTTTGTCTATACTTTAATGATGGTGGTCTGAGAGATTATTGGTATATAGGTTTGTCAAGATCAGTGTGCTTGGAACATAACTTGCAGGGTGTGAACTTGCTATTTTTTATTTATCAAGAGGAGGAATTTTGTTTATAGGGTGGAATGTCTGTAGATGGTGAGAGGCTGCATTTTTTTTATATAATCTGTGCTCCATCAGGGAACTAACTGTTGATATGGAAGGTGAAGTCATAGTGACAGAAAGATGGGTCGCTGATGTCAAGTAATCTATAGTCGACTAATGAGAAAATGACTACTGTTTTGGAAGTAATAATGCTGAGTGAATGGTTTTCCAGTTTACATGGGGTGGTTGGATGAAGATGGACCAGTGAAAGATATAAGGAGAAAAGGGAAGGGGAACACTGGTGTATGTCTGGTACTACAGACAATACAAAGATGAGGAATAAGTCAAATTAACATCGATATATGTGTATGAAGGCATAAGTAATTGTAGGTGAAAGACTGCGGGTTGTCCGGTATAAAGTAAAGTTTGAGAACAAAGACTATCTAGGAGGGTTGTTATGGTGTTTCTTCAAAGGAAATGCCCGGCATGAAGTCCTCCTAGGAGTGTGTGGAAGGGCAATTGTGAAAGAAGATCGGGTAATATTTCTGAAATGAATGGGGAGTTATAGAGAATGGGTAGTAAGTGGGCAGTTCAGGATATATTTTTTCATGGAATGTGTTGTAGAGGCGTGTGGAGGGTAAGTGGTAAAAATGAGGTTTCAGGCTGTAATGGGAATGCTTTTCCTCTTTGTTTGGCATGAGAAGAAATGTGGTGCAAGTGGAGAAGTGACGGGTAGCAAGTGTGTGTAGGGGCATATGTGTTTTTGTCAGGGAGTGTTTCTGTGGATTTCGAATGAGGGATTAGAACTAGGTTTAGGTGTACAGTGAGTCCTCCTTATACGGTAATTCTTTACCCTGTAAGTTCACAGTTACGGTATTTGGTAATTACTACCCTCAATTCTATTTATGGTAAGAAAAATTTACAGATATGGTATCTGCTCATGTTTTGGAGGTAAAATTAGATATTTTGAAGAGGAAAGAGTAGGGAGAACGTACGTCAGCCATAAGTCGAAACTTGGGTTCGTACACAGTAATTTCAATTTGCGGTAAGGTTTTCAGGAACGCATATGTACCGTATAACGAGGACTCACTGCACTTCGATCTAGATCACGTGGTCTGTGCAAGCCCCTGCATGTGGGAAAGGTGGATGAATAGCTTGGATGTTATTTGTTTTTGAGGTGGGGTCACCTTGGTGATGCTTTTGTGGTGGGGAGATAACAGGTGTGGTGTTCTCTACATAAAGTATAATTCACTCCAATGTTTCAGGTTGGGAATTGTTTCTCTTCATTGAGTGACTAGGACAGGGCTGTGGGTAGTAAGGTGGCTGGAGTGGGTAAGAGGAAAAGGCATTGCAGTGAAAAGACTAGGAAGACTGGTTAGAGTCGAGAATAATTGTGTGGTTGGATGAAAAGGATTGGGAGTTTGTGTGGCAGATCCTCATGCAGTAGCTGTAGCAATACTTGGTGGAAGTGTTATAAGGTGTTCATGTTGGAGTGGTGTTGTCTCAGAGGCAGAAAACTTAGCATTCAAAGAGATACACTGTACAGATCAAGAAGGACGCTGTGTGAGTTTTCCCAGTTTGTATACTTGCCTAGTTTAGGACATGATGATTCTTGTTTGGGGGTTGAGCATGGCACACATATATCTATATGGTGGTGATATTGCACTCTAGTGTGCCCAAAGCATTGAAGCAGTGACTTGGACAAAAATATTATCTTATTTGCAGATGCAGGTATTCTGTGTGGAAGTCAGGGCTGGCAAAGATTAACAGATGGAATCCTTACACTGTTAATTGTTTGTTTGGGGTTCTAGACTCTGGTTAATTTTTGTTCTACAAGTTCTTCAAGGAGTTCTGAGCCTGTGTACTGCAGTACATGTGGGATGTTATCACACCCATGCAGGAATTGAAGGTTGCATGAGTTTCATTTTGGATTGAGGTATTGGCAAGGGTTATGTGGGATTGAAGTTTGTCGTACTGGGTTTTTGAGTTGAGTTCCACAAGTTCTTCAAGGAGTTCTGAGTCTGTATACTGCAGTACATGTGGGATGTTATCACACCCATGCAGGAGTTGAAGGTTGCACAAATTTCATTTTGGATTGAGGTATTGGCAAGGGTTATGTGGGATTGAAGTTTGTCATACTGGGTTTTTGAGTTGAGTTCCAGAACTAGGGGTCCATTTAATTGGGTCTACATTTGGTTGATTTTTCCACACAAAGAGACGAAATCTATCCACTGTAAAGATATACTAGGATCAAGGAATAAAGTCTGGAAGTCCTGATACCTAGGAATTTCGAATATTCCAGGTTGGAGTCTACTTCGTCTCGGTAGGGGTCGATATGAGGACTGGAGAAGCTGAAGTGGTATCTTTAAATTGTGTAGCTGAGGTGGATGATAGTTGAAGCCCAGAGATATTTTTCATTGAAACAGCGATTATTGTATAATTCGCTGGGAAGGCAGAGTGTCATTGGGCCGAAGTGGTCCTTGATGGGCCACTGCTCCCTTCCTTTACTTGCCTAAACTGGCCCTTTCAGGGGGTGGCTCACCAGCAAGGTGGAACTGGGGTAGGGTGGACCTTGAATTGGTTTTCTCACTCGTACAGGTGGCTCCTAGATCTCTAGACCAGCATGTGGGTGATGACTAAAGGCTTCCAGAGGTCACACCAATTATTGAAATAGTGCAAGCAATTCCTGGCTACAAATGTAAAGACATTTCTTTTCTTTTATCTATGACCAGAATCTACTGTTTTCTTTGTTGCTAGATATCACTACTGTAAAAATAGAAAGTACTGAAGGATCTATTTTCCCAAATTTACAATCTAAGAAAACTTGTGATAAGTCAGAGAGGCATTTAGAGCGTGTGTTACATATCAGTGTGTCGTGTATCATACTATGCCTATAGATTTCATGCATCTTTATGTATAACTTTGCTGTACATATTTAATATGTACAGCAATATACAGACACCAATACACATACTGTAATATATTACAGTATGTGTATTGTTGTCTTGTCTCAGTCATACGTATGTGTTTATGTTCCTAACATATTGCTCTGTGTATGGCATCACTGGCATTTGGCAGCTTTACATGTCCGATTGGTCACCTATGTGACACATTTTACTTCGATCACCGGGTTGCTATTTCCTCCATTCGACTTGTCTTTAAACCTGTCAAGTTTTGTGATTATACCCGTCACTGTTACTCAGGACTGTCATTACAAATAATACGAACAAAGTGAAACATCCCTTACCTTATGGAATTTGATCTGTGTACTGTTTTTGCAGCATTTGGAGGTGCTATGTAGTAATTGGTCTGCAGATCTTCCGGCTTGGACATAAAAGAGAATTTGCGGCAAAGGGGGCAAAGGATTCTCTTTCTGGATTCTGCCTGGTTCTCGACCAAACGACTGAGGCACACGAGGCAGTAAGTGTGGTGGCAGTTCAGGAATTTGGGGATGTGGTTCTCCATCCTCGTGTTGTCATTCCCGCCATCGTCTACGGAACTGACCGAGACAACACTCCACCAGTCCTCCCAGCAGAGAGGACAACGTTTGCTGATGCCTTCGGTGTCTTCGTTTAATTCCGTTTCTTTCGTCGTCGTCCGCTGATCCTTCTGGTCAATGTCGTGTGCTAACTCCATTTTATTAGTTCTTGCCTCGGCTGTTATCTCTATTGTCATGCACGACTCTGTTAAGTGGAGAAATAGATGAATGAGTAATGATTGTTTATGGAATTCTGCACGCACCCGCGTAAGCAAACACACACTCGTGGGGCGGTGGTTAGAGTTCTCGCCTGCAACTTCGGCGGTCCGGGTTGGAATCCCGTCCAGGGCTGAAATAATTTCAGTATCGCTGTGCTGCGGGTTGTTACTCCAACTCTCGTGGGCGGGGAGTTGGAGGTGTGTGTGCGTGTAAGGTCACAGCATTACCCATAGATCGGTCATATACAAGCTCTAAGCTCTCTTCCGAGAGGGAAATAGCTGTCGATCACGAGTCCAACACGTGATCCAAAGACTATGGTGAATCACTGTGGTGAATCACACACATACAAACGCCATACACGAATTCAAGAACAAACTAGATGTTACCACACAAACACCATTCATGAATTTAAGAACAAACTAGATGTTGTGAGATACAAAGACGGGCCCCACGAGCATAGCTCCCCCTTCCCGTATAAAACAACTAGGTAAATACAATTACGTAAATACACACATACACACACGCGGGCGCACACACACACAACGAGAGTTGCAGACTCACAAGAAAGGCAGAAATTGATTGTGGACTGCAATGATAGATCTAAAAAAAAAAAAAAAAAAAAAAAATTAGAATACCACAGAACAGGTTATTGTGGATGTTAAACAAGGGTGGAATCGAAGTGGATTAAATTGGAAATACTGGAGTAGGAGGCACGTTTCTTGAAAAATAAGAATAAGAGAACAGTAGTTGGTGAAGAGCACGCAAAGTGCAGGAGGGATAGTACGCAGAGTTCCTCAGGGATCAGTATTGGCGCCAGTCATGCTTTTTGCATAGATAACTGCATTTTTGTGAATAAAACTAAATTAGAAAGAAAAATAGATGATGGATTGACTGAAACTCTGCGATCAAATCTGAATAATATTTGCTTTAGGGTCAAAAGGATACATACATACATATACCAAAGGCTTTTTTCCCCTTTACACGGTGGGTAGCCAAAAAAAGATGGAACATGGGATCTAGGGACATAAAACACACACTCGTGGCGCAGTGGCAGAGGAAAGAAAAATACCTGTAGGCAGTAGTGCTAGGTTGTATGGATAAACGTGGAAGCAAAGGAACTGAACAAACTATTGGCAAAAGTAGACGCAAGAAAAGCCACAGGGTCCGGTGGTATCTCAAATTGAGTATCTAAAAAATACGCATTGAAAGAACGGGTAGAATTATAGGGCTAGAAAGAAGTTGGCAAAGTACAAATTCATAAAGAAAGAAGCAAGGAGAAATCATTGCAATTCAAAGTATCACTGACCAGTATAATAGGCAAATTATGTGAAATAGTTATAAAAGTTAAATATCGTGGAAAAAAGGACGGATAATTAATTCTATTTCAGAGATGGGAGATTATGTGTGTCAAATCTTCTAAGTTTATTCAAGAGTGGTTGATATGCTGCAAGAAATAGATGATTGAGTGGATTGTGTATACTTGGATCTGGAGAAAGCATTTGATAAAATATCTCAGAATATAGATCTGGAGAAAGCATTTGATAAAATATCTCAGAATATAGATCTGGAGAAAGCATTTGATAAAGTATCTCAGAATATAGATCTGGAGAAAGCATTTGATAAAGTATCTCAGAATATACTTTTGTAGAAATTGGAACCTATTGAAAGACTTAAAGGCAAACTCTCTGAATAGATAAATGATTTCCTGAAAGACGATGAGAACAACGGTGAAGGTGTAGTGACGCAGCCACAGGCGGTCACACACTTCCCATAGTTGGCAAGAGGTGAATATGAGCTAGCCAATCAGGAGCCAGCAAATGGTTCTCGAGCGGCTAGCGACCTCTCTTGCCAACTACGCTGAGCCGCGAGCGACCCTTAAATAGGGCAGCGGCGGCTAGTCAGGCCAGAATGGTAATAGCCACGGCAGCAGCAACAACATCTCGTCCAGTCTTGTAGCAGTTCCATCGAGCCTCGCCGTCATCAGCCGCCACCGCCTCTGACGTTAGGCTCACCGTCCAGCTACGACTGATCAGATCCACTAACCAGTGGCTATTACTTGTGGTTTTACCAAAGAGATTAGAATAAGAGACCAAAGTGAATTTCATTTTCCCTGGCTTGTTCGAACCAAACCACTACAAATTGGTGACCCCGGTGAAAGACAACCAGGATTATGGAAAATTCACAAGTGAAACTTCCCAGTTTCTCCCGTGACTTGGAGAGCTGGCTACTTCACACAGAAGCCTATTTAGCCACTCAAGGTGACGTTCCAGACCACCAAGCCTTCGGCGCGTACATCGCCGCTCTACCAACGGACGTCATCGCCCTTGTCCGTAACGCCGTCTCTTCTCCTCCGGAAGAAGGCAAGTGTGCCGCCCTCAAGAATGCCTTACGGAAGCTATGCGCCAGGCCTGACGACCAGCTCTACCGAGATATCCAGCAGAGCGAACTCGGCGACACCACCCCCTCACAGCTATACACCCGTATGGCCAACCTCAACACCCGTGCAAAGGTGGCATTGCCCAAGGAACTCCTCCGCTCCATTCACCTCTCCAAGATGCCGGACGCCCTCCACTTACACCTGGAAGCTTTAGCCGGCGATAAGGACGACGAACAATACTGCGAAATAGCAGATAGGTTGTTCCAGCGACATACCTCGGTACACAAACCAGTGCATAGTGTTCGTGCAAAGTGTAGTGACAACCCAGGTGTTACCGACCATAGTGCTGTGAGTGAAAACATTCCCATGTCATATAGTGCCAGTGACCAAAGTATGCAGCAACTACGGCAGGAAGTCGCCGACATGAAGACCTTGCTCAACCAGTTGCTTGCCGAGAAGGGAACCCCCCCTCAACCACCACCTAGCCCCGCTCCACGACAGGATACTGCCTCCTGTTGGTACCATACCCGCTTCGGAGCCAAGGCGCTCAGATGCACACAACCATGCAGCTGGTCGCAGGGAAACGCCAAACGCGGGGGTCGGTAAGCACTCCTACCCCCGCTAACCATACTCACACCCTCCTCTCAGTGCGTGATCGCCACTCTGGCCTCTCTTTCCTGGTAGACACGGGCTCAGCCGTCAGCATCATACCCCCGACGGAAGAACCCAACCACGGTACACGGTGGCCATCCTACGACCTGCTTGCAGCCAACGGTACGCCCATTGCAACGTACGGCAGCCACCACAGCGTCCTGGACCTCCACGATGTCAAGTTCCCTTGGACATTCGTCATAGCAGCGGTCCAGCACCCCATTCTTGGCTACGACTTCCTCCAGCATTACAATATGGTAGTAAACGCCAAGGATAACTGCTTGTACCACGGCACGACAAGCATACCGGGAACCACCACTAACGCCAAATCCCACCAGATATCGTCCCTCCAGTCCGCTGGCGATTATGTACGCATCCTGCAGGAGTTTCCCCAGCTAACATCGCCAGACAAGACCAACACCACCACCACCCCTCACAACATCATGCACCACATCCAGACATCTGGACCGCCAGTACACAGCAAGCCTCGACGACTTTCCCCAGAGAAGTTGGCCGCTGCCAAACAGGAGTTCCAAGAACTCCTAGACCAGGACATCATCCAACCATCGGAGAGTGCTTGGGCATCACCACTCCACATGGTTCCCAAGCCACCCCCACCGCCCAACCAATGGCGGGCTTGCGGTGACTACCGTCAACTTAACCGCATCACGAAGCCTGACCGCTACCCCATCCCTCACGCTCAAGACTTCCACTTCAAGCTTCACGGGAAGCAGGTCTTCTCCAAAATTGACCTGGTCAGGGCGTTTCATCAAATCCCTGTAGCGCCGGAAGACGTCCAGAAGACAGCCATAGCCACTCCGTTCGGCCTCTTCGAGTGGAAGATGATGGCCTTTGGCCTCCGGAATGCCGCCCAGACGTTCCAGAGGTTCATAGACCATGCCCTCAGAGACTTCGACTTCATCACCGTTTACATCGACGACATCCTCGTAGCCTCCGATACCCACGACCAACACCGCCAACACCTCCGCCTCCTCTTCCGCCGCCTCCAAGATTATGGCCTCCGGGTACATCCGTCCAAGTGTCTCCTCGGAGTTTCATCTCTCGACTTCCTCGGACACCGCATCTCAACAGCAGGTCTGTATCCTCTCCCTCAGAAAGTAGACACAATCCAAGATTTCCCACAGCCAACAACCATCAAGATGCTCCGACGATTCCTAGGAATCGTCAATTATTACCACAGATTCATCCCCAACGCAGCTGCAAAACTCGCTCCCTTGAACGACCTCACCAAGAACCATTCCAAGCGGTCGGTCAAACCTGTGAGATGGTCTTCCGAAGCGACCCAGGCATTCGAACAAGCAAAGGCGGCAATCGCTGAAGCCGCCCGCTTGTCCTACCCAGTAGCTCACGCACCCACATTCCTTACCACTGATGCCTCCTCCACAGCAATTGGCGCCGTCCTCCAACAGAAGATCAACGACCAGCTCCAGCCTATCGCCTTTTTCTCCAAACGTCTGGACCCTCCTCAAATTCGCTACAGCGCCTTTGACAGGGAACTGCTAGCCATAGTCTCGGCTGTCAAGCACTTCCTTTACTTCCTGGAAGGCCGGCCTTTCGTTATCCTTACAGACCACAAGCCACTCGCCCATGCCCTAGACAGAGTCTCCGACCATCACTCCCCAAGAGTCTCCCGGCAGCTGTCCTTCCTCTCCCAATTTGATACTCGCATTGAATACATCAAGGGAGAGGATAACCAGGTAGCCGATGCCTTGTCTAGAATCACCTCCAGCATCCTCCCTAACCACAACATAGACTACACACGCATCGCCGCATCTCAGAACAACGACGGTGAACTCCGCCTCCTACGTATGCACGACACCTCGTCCCTACAGCTAAGACAGCTTCCCAACAACCCCGTACCATTGTGGTGTGACATCTCCACAGGCAAACCCCGTCCGTACATCCCCGCCTGTCACCGTAAGGACGTCTTCTCCTCCTTCCATGACCACAGTCATCCGGGCATCCGCGCGACACAACGCCTCATCACGGATCGAGTCGTCTGGCCAGGCATCAACAAGGATGTCAGACAATGGACCCGGACCTGCCTCCCCTGCCAGACGGCCAAGGTTACGCGCCACGTCCACGCACCACTCCAGCGTTTTCCTGCACCAACGGCACGTTTCCAGTCAGTTCATGTGGACATTGTGGGCCCCCTTCCGCCTTCTCGCGGCATGCGTTACCTCCTTACGTGTATCGACAGGTACACCAGGTGGCCAGAAGCGATCCCCCTTCCGGATATATCCGCCGAGACGACCGCCCGTGCTTTCCTCTCTGGATGGGTATCCAGATTCGGCGCACCTCACATCATTGTCACCGATAGGGGCTCCCAGTTCGAATCTGACCTATGGTCCAGCCTCCTCAAGTTCCTTGGCACCAAACGTAACCGGACCACCGCTTACCACCCCCAAGCCAATGGACTCGTGGAACGGTTCCACCGCCAACTGAAGGAGTCGCTGAAGGCACAACCCTCATGCGACTGGGTCGACGCCCTTCCCCTGGTGCTTCTCACGATCCGCGTCACACCTAAGGTCGACAATGACATTTCCCCATCGCAGCTACTTTACGCTGAGAACCTTCGCCTCCCTGGGGAAATTGCCACGCCTGCCGTCGGCGATCCGGATCGTCACGCCCTCCTCCAACTCATCAAGGACACATTCGCCAACACCCGTCCAACACCCCCTCGTCCACCACAACCACAGCCGGAGCACCTTCCCCCGGCCCTGTCTACAAGTGACTACGTCTTCGTCAGGAAAGACTCCACACGAGCTCCTCTTCAGCGCCCATACGACGGCCCCTTCCGAGTCCTCAGTAGATCACCAAAGTACTTCGTGATCAACCGAGGTGCCAAACCGGATAGCGTCTCCATCGACAGGCTCAAGCCGGCCCATCTCCCCATCAATCCCCCTACCAAACCTCAAGGGCCACTACAATACCTCTTACAACATGGTCCTAACCCCATCCTCACCACCGAACCAAGTCATTCCTCACCCCCCGAAACACTCTCCCTTCCAAACCAACACTCCCCTCCAGGGCCACTACAATACATCTTACAACATGGTCCTAACCCCATCCTCACCACCGAACCAAGTCATTCCTCACCCCCCGAAACACTCTCCCTTCCAAACCAACACTCCCCTCCTGCCCCTGACTCTTCACCATACACAGATCACACGCACACGACAGCGAACCCTTCTCCTTCTCCCACCCCGCAACCACATCCTTCTACAACTGTTCCCGGCACCCCGCAAGATCCTCCCCACCCTACGCCCCCACTCGACCATGCAATGCAACAATTCTCACCCAACCTTATGTCTCCACAGCTCCATACTCAACCGACCCCACCTCGCCAGGCATCTGACTTCGACCACACCACCCTGCATTCGAGCCCCCCTCCATCAAGGCCCTCCTCGCCAGACATGCCCCCTGATGGAATGACCACACGTTTTGGGCGAGTGATACGAAGGCCACACCGATTCAACCACGTCGCGCGCGTCGCTCCCTATCTCCCTCGACGCCCGCTCTCGAAGAGAGGGGGAGTGGTGTAGTGACGCAGCCACAGGCGGTCACACACTTCCCATAGTTGGCAAGAGGTGAATATGAGCTAGCCAATCAGGAGCCAGCAAATGGTTCTCGAGCGGCTAGCGACCTCTCTTGCCAACTACGCTGAGCCGCGAGCGACCATTAAATAGGGCAGCGGCGGCTAGTCAGGCCAGAATGGTAATAGCCACGGCAGCAGCAACAACATCTCGTCCAGTCTTGTAGCAGTTCCATCGAGCCTCGCCGTCATCAGCCGCCACCGCCTCTGACGTTAGGCTCACCGTCCAGCTACGACTGATCAGATCCACTAACCAGTGGCTATTACTTGTGGTTTTACCAAAGAGATTAGAATAAGAGACCAAAGTGAATTTCATTTTCCCTGGCTTGTTCGAACCAAACCACTACAAAGGTGTCAGAACAGGTCGGTCGTGGCATCAGCATTGTTGACGAGTTAAACACCATATGAGGACGGAGCCTTTGTTTGTACGACGTTTCGCTTATTACAGCTTTTTCAAGTACTTGAAAAAGCTGTAACAAGCAAAACGTCGTATAAATAAAGGATCCGTTCTCATATGGTGTTTAACTCGTCAGTCTTGTCGGCAACTGCTACTTTCATGAAAACAGCATTGTTCTTGGTATAACTAGATGATGGAAGGTATGACAAAGATCACAAAGGTAATAGAAAATAGAGGAAACTGCAAAAATGTTATAACAGTTTAGCAATATATAGTATATGCATGGAGCCAATCACGGAAAATTATCATTAATACAAAATGTAAAGTATTGGAAATGGGTAAAAGGTCGAAATGGCCATAACGAATTCCTCAACGAAAATCAACAGCAAAGTCAGAAGAGAAAGATCTGGGAGTACTGATTACAGAGGACTTATCACCTGATAAGGGTCAGGCTTAAAACTGTTATAATCGACGATGATATCACTCCATGGCACATGGAGGGAAACTTGTACACGAGTTAATAATAATGATAATAATAGTAATAATAATAATAATAGTAATGATAATAATAATAATAATAATAATAATAATAATAATAATAATGATAATAATAATAATAATAACAATAATGATAATAATAATAATAATGATAATAATGATAATAATGATAATAATAATAATAACAATAATGATAATAATAATAATAATGATAATAATAATAATAATGATACTAATAATGATAATAATAATAATAATGATAATGATAATAATGATAATAATAATAGTAATAATAATAATAATAATAATAATAATAATAATAATAATAATAATAATAATGATAATAATAACAATAATAATAATAATAATAATAATAATAATAATAATAATAATAATAATAATAATAATAATAATAATGATGATGATGATGATGATGATGATGATGATGATGATGATGATGATAATAATAATAATAATAATAATGATAATAATAATAATAATAATAATAATAATGATAATAATAATAATAATAATAATAATAATAATAATAATAGTAATAATAATAATGATAATAATAATAATAATAATAATAATAATAATAATAATAATAATAATAATAATAATAATAATAATAATAATAATGATGATAAT
>NC_134777.1:113603513-113613513 GCF_046742065.1 Oratosquilla oratoria | reverse complement strand
AGTTCGTACTGTGTTCGGTTACTGCATTTTGATCTCCAGCTGGAGACGGTTACTGACAAAGCTCCCCCAACACAAAGGGCAAAGGTGAATAAAATCACTTGGCGGGTTTCAACTGGGAATACCGAACGAACTCGTCACAGGTCAAACTGGTTATTTTTTTTTATTTTTTAACTTATGCTTGCTCTTCTTTTACAGCTAAGCGCTTTCTTGTACTGCATTTCATACCTGAATTTTCTGGAAGATATTGTCTTACGACAACAAGAATCAAGGTTAATAATGATGTCCTGACTGATGAAATGTCAATTATGTTCGTTTCCTTTAGTTTTTGTTGCACTCTGCTCTCTGTCCTATGTCCTATGGCTTATTGCATAAGTCCTTTTTTCAAGTTCCCATTTCTTCTGTTTAAGTCAAGGACTCGTTATTTTCTTCGTCCTGTGTCCTATTTTCATCGTCACATGTCCTATTTTCATCATCAGGTGTCCTATTTTCATCATCCCGTATCCTATTTTCATCCTGCGATTTACGACTTCTGCCCTATGTCCTATTTTCTGGTTATTACTTACTCAAGCGACATAATAACATAATATTCAGTGTCCTGTGTCCGTCGCCCTATGTCCTATTTCCTATGTCCGTTGTTTTTGTATCCTATGAT
Source organism: Oratosquilla oratoria (assembly GCF_046742065.1). NCBI lineage: Eukaryota > Metazoa > Arthropoda > Malacostraca > Stomatopoda > Squillidae > Oratosquilla > Oratosquilla oratoria. The sequence goes on along the minus strand of NC_134777.1, from coordinate 113,612,861 downwards.
CTTTGATCTATAGCTTATGTCTCAACTGCTATAGTCTTCACTCCTTAATGTTAGACTATTTTTCTTGACTTCCCTCCGTTATCTGAGTCTACGCCATCGTGGTCTTACTGCCCCATTCGATTTAAATCGTCTCCATACATCCATACAATCTGGATCGTTATGTCCTTCTTTCCTCCTCGTTTTCGTCCTTATTTTACTTTCCCCAACCTCAGAGTTTCCACCCATCACCTCTCCTCTCGTGCTCCATTGCCGAAGTAAATTTCCGCTGTCATGGCTGAATATACTTGCTGATTCTGCCGCGTCGATTGCGTTGGAGTGAATTTGTTACTGCAGTTGTCGTTTGTCACTGGTCACACGGAAGCCTCTAATGATTTATGTAATACACACACACACACACACACACACACACACACACACACACACACACACACACACACACACACACACACACACACACACACACACACACACACACACACACACACACACACACACACACACACACACACACACACACACACATATATATATATATATATATATATGTATATATATATGTATATATATATATATATATATATATATGTATATGTATATATATATATATATATATATATGTATATATATATATATATATTTTTTTTTCAACCACAATTCATTTTTAATTCCATGCCATCGCAGTCGAGATAGATGAGGAGCTCGAAGGAAGCATATATTAGAAACTGAAACGTGGTCGAGCCGAGGACTCGAACTCAGCTCGAGCAGGAGAAATCATATAGACTATATAGTGACTAAGTATGTTGAAAACCTACAAGGGAAAATAATAATCTATGGACCGAGGAGCGCTTTCGTCTATTCAGCCATCTTCAGGGTGAATGAAACGTGAATGAAATGCAAAATGCCCAGATAAAGGCGATCTTTAGTCGAACAACACTCTTTGCCGCCAGACGATTTTATTCAACCAAGCACACCACACCAACCGCCCCCCCCCCCTGAACAGAAAACGGGGCTAAACAAATGGTTTCTGATGTCCGTTCGCGGTGATGTCTGAACATTTCTTCTCCTTCTTCCAAGAAAACAAAGAATGAAGATCTAGTCAGAGGCGCAACACTGACGAAGGAGCAAAGAGGGGAAACACGAGAGAGGAGAAGAAAAAAGATCTGACGAAAATAGTGACAGAGACGGAAACGTGGAAAAGAATGAAGAAGAAGGAGAGTAAAAGGTAAAGGGAAGTGCGACAAGTCAAAGGAGTCGGAGGAGGAGTTAGGGAGAGAACGGAGGAGAGTGAGGAGGAGGGAGAAGAGAAAGAAGAGGCGGAGGAGTAGAAGAAAAAAGAGGAGGAGGAAATAGGGAAGGAGGAGAGTGAGGAGGAGGGAGAAGAGAAGGAAGAGGCGGAGGAGTAGAAGAAAAAGAAAAGAGAAGGAGGAGGAAATAAGGAAGGAGGTGGGGAGGAGGAGGAGGAGGAGGATGGCAAGGGAAGAGACAGGAAGGTAAGGTAGGGAATAGGAAGAGGAGAAGGAGGAGTAGGGGGAAGAGGGAGTGTAGGGGGTAGAGGAGGAGAAGGAGGAGGAGGAGGAGGATGGCAAGGGAAGAGACGGGAGGTTAAGATAGGGAATAGGAAGAGGAGAAGGAGGAAGAGGAGGAGAAGGAGGAGGAGGAGGAGGAGGAGGAGGAGGAGGAGGAGGAGGAGGAGGAGGAGGAGGAAGGGAAGTCCTTCCCTAAGGGTGTGGTAAGATAAGAGGAAACATTCATCCCCTTTGTGAAAACGTCACTTATCTCGACTCTGTAGACGTCGTCGCCGTCAACAACGCCACCGCTGCAGCTGCGGCCGAAGCCGTCGCTTTTCGCTCATTTCGTCCGACTCGAGTTCTTTTGCTTCTTCGCCTTTTTTCTCCTCTTCCTCCTCCTCCTCCTCCTCCTCCTCCTCCTCGTCCTTCAACTTCTGTTTCTGACCAGGATTATGAGAGCTTTCTCCTTATTTGGTAAACGACACTAGATATATACATTAAAACGCCCACCTACACGTGCACATTCACCCAAACTCACATACACATCCCTACCCACAACCAAACATACACACACACATATATAGACACAACTCATGGCGCAGTTGGTACATTTCCCGGCTGCCACTACGGCGGTCCGGGTTCGAGCCCTGTCCAGGGCTGAAATAATTTCAGTATCACTGTGCTGTAAGTTGTTACTACAACTCTCGTGGGTGGGGAGTTGGGTGTGTGTGTGCGTGTAAGGTCACATCATTACCCATAGATAGGTCATATATGAGCTCTGAGCTCTCTTTCGGAAGGGAAATAGCTGTCGATCACGAGTCCAACATGTGATCCAAGACCATGGTGAATCACAAACGTCTTTTTTTCTCGTAGACAATGTGTTATTTATAATTGTTAGTGTTATTACTTTGTAATTCATTGTTGCAGATGCAATTCCTGAACATATCCCCTTGAGGACGAAACGTCGAAATAATATATGTCTACATTAATTGATCTTGTGTTTGGTCATCCCCTTAATGCAAAACGTTTCGTTAGATCATTAGAAAATTTAAAGAAGAAAATTAATAGCTGCAATAATGACCCTTCTTTCTCACATATATCCCTTAAAAAAAAAAGATCAACGCCCCTCTACCTTTCCTAAACCCACGCTGTTCCTCGTCAATTACTCCCTCTGTTCATCCCCTTAACCTCTCAATTAACGCCCTTCCATATCCCTGTCCAACTACGCTCAACAAACTGACCCCTCGAACATTACTATATTCACATTTGTCTTCGTTTCCTATGTAAAGCGGAACTATACACGCACTCATCCAGTTATCAGTCACATTCCCCTACCTTAGGAAAAAACAACAACTCAATATCCAATCCATTATAACTGTTCCCCTTTTTGTCAGACATTCTTCATGATACCCATCCAACCCAGGTGCCTTACCAGCTGTCATCATTTTCAATGCTCTTTACGTCTTATCAGTCCCTATAGCTTTGTCAGTTTCCACTCCCCTCACAGTTCCTCCTACAACCACAATCAGTAGCTCCCAACCATATCCATATTCAACAGTTCTCTGAAATACCCAACCCATCTTCCCCTTACGACCTTCATTCCATTAACCCCTGTCCATCTCCATCCTTTTCAGTTTCCTCTCTACCTGACACACCTTCTCACTCTCTTCACTTCCTTCCAAAACACCTTTTTATTCTTTTCTAAAACTGTCAAGTCGCTGACCCATTTTACATCTGCTCTCTTCTTTGTCTCCCTCACCTTGCGTTTTGCTTCTCGTCTCTTCCTTTTGTCGTTCTCATGTTCTTCCCTAGTTCTAATTTACAACCGATCGCCATGTACTTGCTTCTTGTATTATACCACCGACTTCGCCTTTTCATTTACAAAGGATTACAAAGGAGGAGTATGCCGACAGAAGAGAGACCTTTTTGTCCATAACTAGGTCGGATGCGAAAAAAAATTATGATAATGATAATTAATAGATAAATAAAAATGATGATAATATAAATAATAATAAAGAAAATAGATAAACATTTTTCGTTTTGCTCCCTTCCATCCTCCTCGTTCTACGTACCATCTTTGCGCACTGTCATTTCCTCTTTGGAAAATACCCGTTCTTCTTCTACTTCCTCCTCTCTCCCTCATCATCTCCCATATTTCTCTCAGCTTCTCCTTGTATTAATTTTTCTTTTACTTAATTGTATTAATTCTTCTTTTACTTAATTGTATTAATTTTTCTTTTCCTTAATCGTATTAATTTTTCTCTTCCCATTTAATTTGTTAACTCTCAGCCTCAGCACCTCTCAACTTCCCATCCTTTTCATCTCCCACTGCTTTTCCTTCAGTCTCAATTTCTATTTTACCGAATAATCATCTGATACTCCCCGACCGTTATAAAAATGGAATAAATCGGGGCTTTCTCCATCGTGCACACAAAACAATCTCAGACTAGAACACATTTCATCTAAAAACTAATCATATCAAACTCTTGTGAACAACGGCTAAAAACATTTCGTTTTTAACAAACATCTTCTATGCATAAATGTATCTTATTGAAATGCATGTTTTTCACTAAGGAATACATTTCCAGACATTTCTTTGAGTTTACCCCTGAGTGAACTAACTTGCTTTTTGTGTGGAACAAAATAGAGTTTCTGGGGAGTCACGTATTGGAAATAGCTTCTGTCTGGTGCAGTGCTATCTCGCACAAGTTGCATAACCAAACAGGACGTGACAGCCTACCGTCCCTGCATGTCTTCTTCTTCTTTCTTTTTTTGGATTTGTACTTTAAGAAAATTCTCCCAAGGCACACGAAGAAAGCTGTCGGGAATTGTCTGGTCCTATCTTTCGTCACGCTTGGCTATGTAGCAGTCTTGAGCCTCCTGATGATGGTCCATGTCCGATTTTTAGACCTCCAGTGGAGTGTGATTTTGGAAGAAGAACGAGAACGTACATGTGCGTATTTGAACTACTGTTTATGAACAAACATGCGCACTTACTAATCCTCCACCCCTGTCTTCTTTCGATACACAAACGCAAACGATATCCCATGTAGACATAGAAACAGACACACATGTTGTACATCCGCTCTCACATGTACATGGCGACGTACACATACTGGCACGTACACATGTACACTCGTATATACGTAAGCACACGTAGGGGCACGCACATACACACACACACAAACCCACATACACACACATACACATACACGCGCGCACACACACACACACACACACACACACACACACACACACACACACACACACACACACACACACACACACACACACACACACACACACACACACACACACGCACACACACACACACACACACACACACACACACACACACACACACACACACACACACACACACACACACACACACACACACACATAGAAACAGGAAAACCTCATCATTGCTTGTGAAGAACAGCCCATCCGTGAAAACCCGAGATCCACAAGTCATCTCGTGTATATATGTGTATATGAATATGAATACGTATATATATATATATATATATATATATATATATATATATATATGTATATATATATATATATATATATATGTATGTATGTATGTATATATGCATGTATATATGGAATTTAAAGGTAGTCTTTCGAGTAACAAAATGAATCTTGTGGTTTACATCGGTATAAATTGGTGATGATGTTTCTTCCAGTGTCTCTGCCATTCAAGGAGGAGAAGAAACGAGTTGGTTGTTGAACTGGTGGATGGAGAGAAAGTACGAATGTGATTTATTGGATCTTTTGTATTCTTTTCCATGCACTGGAGAGGTGATTGATGATATGTAGATTTGCCAAGAAAATCGACGTGCTTGGCGCGTCACTCGGCGAGAGTGATTTTTGGTTTTGTTTTGTTTTTTGAAGAGAAGGGAATTCTGTGGGGTCTTCGAAGACGGGCGCGATTTTGTTTTCTTTGTTCCTGTGACGCAGTTTGTGTTCCGCCAGGGAATCAAGTATTGGGATCTGGATGTCATTAAAAGGGAAAACTGCTATTATGTAATAGGTTAGAGTTCTGTGAGCTGTTGACAAGGTTCATATTGTTTTAGAAATATAGGATACTGATCGGAAGGTATTTTAGTTTATGTGGATGTCAGTGTTTGATATTACAGATCATTCGAAACCAAGAAAGATCAGATGTGCATGTAGATAAGTCTATGGAGGCACCATTAAGAACTTGAAGAGGAAAGACTGAGTTTCTTGGCGTTAAAAACAGGTATAGTGAGAAAAAAGTAATATCAATCTATCTTGTGGGGTCGTGATAGTATCTTCTTAAAGGCAGTATTGGGCACTTAAATCTTCTAATAAAAGGTGTGTAGGGGTGAAATAACTGTGAAATGATATCGGATAATGTTTCTGAAGTATTTTTTCTAGGGAAAGAAGTATAAAGAACAGATGAGATATAGACAATGTAGGATGAATTGGTCGCAATGGCTTGAAAATGGGTATGAAGTGTGAGTGGTATCAGTGGAATAATTGGACGCACCAGAATTATTATTCTTTTTTATCTAGCTTGAGAAAGAAGTAGTGGGGGTAAGAAATATAACTTCTTAATTTGGAAATTGTACGTATACATCAACACATGCCTGCTGAACGGCGACATTGCTGCTTGGTATGCCCAAAACATTGGCAACTAAACATAAGAACATAAGAACATAAGAATGAAGGAGACTGCAAGAGATCATAAGGCCTACACTAGGCATCTCCGTATCCATCACCACCTGTAATCCCCATCCATAAAATTGTCTAATCGTTTCTTCAAACAACTGATAGTTTCAGCGCTTACTTCATGGTTACTAAGTTTATTCCATTCGTCGACCACCCGATTAGTAAACCAATTCTTGCCTATTTCTTTTTTAAATCTAAATTTGTCCAGTTTATAACCATTACTGCGAGTCCTGCCCTGTTATTTTAATATGATGACCTTGTTTGCATCACCCTTGTTAAAGCCTTTGATCCACTTGAACACCTCTATTAGATCACCCCGCACTCTGCGTCTTTCCAGAGAGTGTAAGTTAAGGTGCCTAAGCCGTGAGGGTGGGTAGTAATATCATTACTTGGTATCATAACTATTCTGTAAAGATAAAGAACGAGAGTTGGGGTTGGATGAATGTACCATTATGGAGGATGGAATCTTTGCAGCGGTTATTGTTCTTTTTGTTTGATAGGATTAGATTACTTTTTGTTCTTAGGAGTTCTCCCGAAAATTATTATTTTGTGCAATTTAGTAGTTGTGAAACGGTAATTTCTCCCACGCTGGCGTTGATAGTTGCTCGTGATTTATTGTGAATTGAAGCACTGGTAAGGATTGAAAGGGACTGAATCCTGTCGTATTGGGCTCCGAATTCAAGCTTCACTAATAGGGGTCCATTTGATTGGGTCCACATTTGGTGGGGTTTTCCGCATGAAGAGATGAAGTCTCTATACACTTTGAATGGACACATGCAGCAGGGAAAAGTCCAATTTTAGTATTACAAGTACACTGAAATGCACTCACGTACACAATTACACTTCGAATAGTAAGTTCACAGCGACATTTGCTCACTAAAAATCAGATCACTGTTGACGTTGATTCAGTGAAACTATATATATATAAATACTAAAAAAAATCTTGGGTAGTCCAGGTCGGAGGACATCTCATCTCGGTTTGGATTGAAATAAATGCTAGAGTAGCGGGGTGGTACAAAGAATGTGATGTCATTTAGTGCTAATGGAGGAGTAGCTAATGGTTATGGTCCAGTGGCCGCTCTGTTGCGGCGGTGGATATTTTGTTTCCTTCAGTGAGGCGACCGCCATTATGTCATCGAGTCAACTTGGCCCATTGATGAGGGAGTTCATCAACCTGTTGATGGGGGGTATTACAAGGCGAGTTCGGGTAACAGCAGGAGGGCTTTGTTGCGTCTAGAATGGCAGCTGCGTCCTCCCTTCATCTGTTAATTGTGTTGTTTTAGTATTGTTACCGTAGATTGGGTTTAGAGCGGTTCTTCAGCCAGGCAAAGAATAAGGAGCCTATGTTTAGGGTATTTTTTCTAGTCACTATCCCATGCTTGGGGAGATAAGTGTTACTTGGAAAGGGTTCCTTAGACGCGCTGGAGCAGTGGTTACCAACCGGTGTGCCGCGGCACCATAGAGTGCCGTGAGACCAACTGAAGATACCGCCAAAATTCAGGGCAAAAATAATTTTCGTATTACCGACTCTGTCATCCATTTTTGTTCATTAAAGCAGCATCAGTTTAAAGATGAGTGTTTTCATATTATCCAGGGACAAAATTTTGTTACACTGATGTTGAATCAACAAAATACTGACAAACTAGGATTTAGATTTTCTAATAAGGGTGCCGGGGACTTCTGAAAGGCTTGGCAAGGGTGCCTCAAGCCAGAAAAGGTTGGGAACCATTGCGCTGGAGGCTGCCGAGGTATGCAATTGTCAAAATCCCAGTACAGGGTGATCACCGGCCTTGCACCATCTCCGTGTGGGTTGTGACTAAAGGCTTACAGAAATCACCATCTCCTGCCCCCACCGTCGCTCACCATCGTCGGCGGGACGTTTGTTAGATTTAAGAAGGAAATAGGCAAGAATTGGTTTACTAATAGGGTGGTCGACGAATGGAATAAACTTAGTAACCATGTAGTAAGCGCTGAAACCGGACTAGACTCGCTGAGACACCAGACAAATGGTCACCTCCCGGACGCTGTAACCTGACCGAGTGGCCCCTCAAGAGTGATATAAAATGTGACATCTAAGAACCTTCTGTAGAAAACTCTCTGAAGAAGACCAAAGTGGTCGTAACGTAAGAGTACAAACTATTCCGAGAGCATCTTCATTTTACTTCCATCGCCCAAAATCTCTCATCTGTCATTTGATATATATATATATATATATATATATATATATATATATATATATATATATATATATATATATATATATATATATATATATATATATGAGAGAAATTCGCAAGTGACAGCGACATTAATCTATGGTGTAGTAGGCTAAGGCTCTATGAAAGTAATCTTACGGGTGGCCGAAAGCAGTGGGTTCGAATCCTACACACACTCATACAGATGGAAAGAGAAATAAAGAGGGGGGGGTGTAGAAATAAGGAAAGATTGACTTTCACACACTCGTATAATGAATTTCGACCGTCCTCAACAAACTTAATTTCATCCTATAAATCCTCAAAACTATCTCAAGGACTTCATTGAGGAGTGGTTCCACATTTAAAGACTTTATTCTGGATGACGCCATGCCACTTTATCCAGCCATGGTGTGGACCTGCAGAATCATGAAAGGCCTAGATGGGTTCTGGTATTCTTAAAAACATCTGCCAACCCCTCCCCCCCCAAAAAAAAAAAAATCTTGTAAACTTGATTTTTTCTATCTGTGTTCTCGGCCTCTTTGTTTAGAAAGAGTTCATCGTGTCCGTTTATTTTTTCTTTTTCATTTCTTCATTTTCATTCACTCCCTTTCGATCTCACATTCATTAATTCTTCAGCATCGTCTCATGCATCTCAAAAGAATCAGCGGATTCTCATTTGTGGAAAGTGTTCAGTTCCTTTTCAGGAAACTCATTTGTCTCCAATATTTTTCTTTGCTTCCTTTTTCATCCTTTTCTTCTCTTTAGTCTTTCGTATTTGAAAATTCTTTTCCTCTGTTTGCCGTTCTGATTTTGATATTTTCGCTTGTTTCTTTGTTTATTGTTTTTTTTTTCTTCTTGGTGTGTGCATCACCTTTTACCTCTTTTCTTTTTTCATTGGAATCCGTTCTTTTTTTTTTTTTCGTCCCAGAAATCCTTTTGCTTTC
>NC_134777.1:113596013-113598513 GCF_046742065.1 Oratosquilla oratoria | reverse complement strand
ATATATTGATAAAAAGAACAGCGCATTCTGCACTACAAAATTTCTTAAGTAGCCCTTTAAGTCCTCCCAACTACACTTGAGAAACACAATCTACTTAATACTAGAAAACTGCTAGAAGACAACACCATAGTTCTTGTTAAGGAATTCGATAGATCCAGACACTTATTTTTCGAAGCAATGTTCAAGCAACCCTCTATCAACAGGCAAGTGGAAGCCCCTACCATACTCCCTAGCATGAAGCCCCTCCCTAAGACTTGCACCCATCTCTCCATTAACAGAAAGATTGTTAATATTCGTGATAACCTTAGTGTCATTTACCGCATTCCATGCAGCGGCTGTCTCTCATCATACTTCGGCGAGTCAGGTCGAGGGATCAAGAAACGCTTGAGTGAGCACAAAAACGACCTCAGGACGCATAGAACATCTAACTCCCTGGTTCGTCACCTAGACCAATGCGAACATCTAACTGACTGGAGCCGCGTGGAAATTCTACACGAGGGACTCGAGAAGAAAATGAGAAAAACTGTGGAAGCTGCACATATCGTCACCAGGGAAAACAACAATAAAGTCAGAGATGGAATTACATGCCTCTCAAAAGCAGCAAGTGTCTTGGTAATTAAATAGGTAGCCAAAGGGAAGACCTGACACATCCATCCACTCATAACTTGGTGGGTTCCCTTTCGCTGCGAGTATAAGACTTGTGATCTGATTGTATAGTAGCAAGTCCTTTGAAGAAGACCAAGTTGGTCGCAACGTTATGACAATAAACTCTATTCCCAACACATCTTCGTTTGCCTTTCCCCACCCAATTTTCTCTCATATATATATATATATATATATACATATATATATACTTATATATATATATATACTTATATATATATATAAATACGTAAACATATATATATATATGTACATATATATGTGTGTGTGTGCATGTGTGTATACACACACACACACACACACACACACACACACACACACACACACACACATATATATATATATATATATACATATACATATATTTTAAAACAACAAAATAGATCGAGCGAACAAAACTGAGAGCAGCTATTCCCACGACAGATGCAGAATGCACATCCACATATCCAAAAACCAGCCATTGTTATACTGTTTTAAGATGCATGAGTATTGGAATAGGAATAGCTTTCTCTCACTTAAAAAAATAGATGAAACTAATATTAATAATAAAGAGGTAGAATCCAAATAGACCACTTGAAACTCTTTTATAGTGATCTTGGCAAACGCTTCTAAGTTAACGAATAAATTCATATGATACACAATCTTTTTTTATTCTTTTCTCATAACGTTTTGTCATAACGATACCCGTCGCTGTGTTTAACTGGGTGACATTTTCCCCTTTTTATTCTGTCTGTCGTCAGTTTTCCTGTACATGGGTATCGATTGTATAACAATAAGTAGTCAATACTTTAGGGACTTTAGTGTCACTCCTACGGACCAGAGTTACCCAGCTTTATTTTATGTTTCAAGACCGATCATCACTCATAGAAAAATGCTGAGTCACTTTGTAACTATTGCTACCTCCTTGTTTCTGCTGTTCGATTCTTCCTACACCAATACTCAGACACCATCTCTTCTCATGCTTCTGTAACAGGCGGATAAGAACGCTGCAACCATGATCCCATGCAGAGGAAAAGGTCATTGTTAAATACACATATACACACCGTCAGTTCATTTCATTCATCTCCACGGCATCTGTATGGTAATGCAGGAGTTGTAAGGGCGAATGACACATCTCCATTAAACCCTTTGGTACTACTAGCTGGGTCTTTCCCTCTTCGTCTACCCGCCGTCAGGTTGATGTTATGTGACAAAAGGTCAGAAAACACAATCGTAACGGAGAACGAAAGCGAAGTTTCTCTTGGAAGCGTCTGCAGGGGCGAGGTCAGGATGAGGACTCACCGTTTCCTAATACATGTGACAAAAGGTCAGAAACACAACCGTAACGGAGAACGAAAGCGAAGTTTCTCTTGGAAGCGTCTGCAGGGGCGAGGTCAGGATGAGGACTCACCGTCTCCTAAGCTGGCGAGACACAGCATTCTGCTAAACAAAGGCGCAGAGGGAAGTGCAATGGATGGTAATCGAAGTGTCAAGATTCTTCTTGGAAAACAGGGGCACACCAACTTGTGGACCAACACTTCGTCTCCTCCTCCTCCTCCTTCTCCTCCTCCTTCTTCTACTCCTCCTCCTCCTTCTCCTCCTCCTCCCTCACCTCCTCCTTCTCCTTCTCCTCCTTCTCCTCCTCCTCCTTCACCTCCTCCTCCTCCTTTACCTCCTCCTTTTGTTCCTCCTCCTTCACCTCCTTCTCCTTCTCCTCCTCCTCCTCTTTCTCCTCCTCCTTCTTCTCTTCCTCCTCCTTCTCTCCCTCCTTCTTCTCCTTCTCCTCCTCCTTCTCTTCCTCCTCCTCCTCCTTCTCCTCCTCCTCCTTCTCCTCCTCCTCTTTCTCCTCCTCCTCCTT
>NC_134777.1:113578513-113583513 GCF_046742065.1 Oratosquilla oratoria | reverse complement strand
AGTTTATCAAGGTCCGTCGGAGTCTGTCGTAGTCTGTCAAGGTCCGTCGGAGTATGTTGGAGCCTATCAAGGTCCGTCGGAGTCTGCCGTAGTCTGTCAAGGTCCGTCGGAGTATGTTGGAGCCTATCAAGGTCCGTCGGAGTCTGCCGTAGTCTGTCAAGGTCCGTCGGAGTCCCCTCCCCCCCCTCTCTCTCTCTCTCTCTCTCTCTCTCTCTCACACACACACACAGATTGTAATATGAAATTATGTATTTTTCTGTTAGCGTCATTGATGTCATTTTTTGTGGCCGGTTTTCTTTTCTTTCACAAATGTTTACAAACACGCATTTACCCCCATTCCTCTCCTAGTGGTACATGCAAAGAACGACGCTTGTTTGGTCCCTTATCTGCCTTTGTTAACGCCGAGCCCAGTTCCCCGTCTACTTGCGTATCTGTCCGTATACACGATGATATTCATGAGCTTTTGTATTCATATGCGATCGGGTACCATCTAATGAAGAAAAATTGTTAAGCGTTCTCGAGTTCGCCCTGGAAGGAAGAGTCTGCTGGAAGGGAGGACGGACTCTAATGGAAAGGTCATTAGCTCCTCAGGAACCTCCGGTGTAGATAAAATCGTAGAGGAGATGATGGCGTCTCGAGTTCACATCTACATGAAGACTTAGTAGGGGAAGCCGATGCATAAACGGGGAGAGAGAGAGAGAGAGAGAGAGAGAGAGAGAGAGAGAGAGAGAGAGAGAGAGAGAGAGAGAGAGAGAGAGAGAGAGAGAGAGAGAGAGAGAGAGAGAGAGAGCCAAAGGTTCGAGTCCCGGTGGCGTGGCTTCTAATTCCATTTGTCATAAATTCACTCACTCACACACACACACGCGCACACACACACAAATACACACACACACACACACACACACACACACACACACACACACACACACACACACACACACACACACACACACACACACACACACACACACACACACACACACACACACACACACACACACATATATATATATATATATATATATATACAAATATATATTTTGGATATCATATACAACATTTGGAGTTGATGCAATATTATAGGAGAATCTTCGTCGTAAAAAAAATGCATTCGCCGTCATTATTGGGTATCTTAGGCTGACAGAAGCTCCAGAAAATGTGTAGGGCAGAAGCCAGCTCTCTCTCTCTCTCTCCCTCCCTCTCTCTCTCTCTCTCTCTCTCTCTCTCTCTCTCTCTCTCTCTCTCTCTCTCTCTCTCTCTATCTGTCTCTCGATGACTAGGAGGTGGTTCACTTCAAAAAATGGCAAAATGATTCTATAGAAAACGAGGAAAGTTTCCCTAGAATGTATACTTCTTATTTGCAGTCCTTTGCCTGAATAAAATTGTTTTATATATGACAGAATAAGATTTATGAAAATAGCGGTGGCTGGAAGAGACATTTGATCCATATAATTGTTTGATCTCATACCAAGTGATCTTATTCTGCCAAGGAAAACTTCTCGCGACATTAAGGGATCAAACCTATTTGAATTTGACTCTCCTTGTTCTACCTGCCACATGTTGGTTTTATTCAGCCAAGAAACTTTGGATTGATTTTGTTAATACTGACCGTGACCGTTTGATACCAAATGTCCTGGAACAGCGTTTCCCAACCTGGGGTGCTGAAATCAATTATAGGGGGTGATGGGAAGTGTTACACACAAAAATCACATTGATATATGTATCATCGATTACCTAATTGTGCATATTTGACTTCTTCCATGCTGTTTTATTTTTCTAGGGTGTTCTTATTTCTTCTACAATCTGTTTCAGTTCTAAGGAATCAAGAAAATAAATCGTCAAGCAGTACACTTCACTTTCTTTTATCCTTCTGATAACAGGATAGGGGTGCTGGACTGCTTAGACGTGACAAAAGTGGGTCTATGGTCGGAAAAGGTTATGAAACGCTGTCCTAGAACGACACCAAGATGATCTATGGTTGATAGTGAAAGCATAAGACAGGTCATGGGTGTCAATATTACAAATATTGACAGAATCCCCACTATCTATAGATACCAACCAAGTGAGGGCCGTCTCTAAGGTAAAACATATCTTTTGGCGCTACAAAGTCCATGGAATCTTCCCTGCCAAGTACAATCAAACGATATTCAAACAAAATACAGAAGACACAGATCCCATGATTGAGTCAAATCGTCTGGGAACAGTCACAAAAAAAATATCTGCAGAGAACATAAGAACACAAGAATGAAGGAGACTGCAAGAGACCATAAGGCCTACACTAGGCAGCTCCATATCCATCACCACCTGTCATCCCCATCCATAAAGTTGTCTAACCGTTTCTTGAAACAACTGATAGTTTCAGCGCTCACTACATGGTTACTAAGTCTATTCCATTCGTTGACCACCCTATTAGTAAACCAATTCTTGCCTATTTCCTTCTTAAATCTAAATTTGTCCAGTTTAAAGTCGTTGCTGTAGAAACTGAGTGACTTGAAATGTCCTCTGGAACGTCTCCTAATCTGAAAAGAACTTTCTGGAACCAAATCGGTGTTGGCTATCACCATTTATGTCACCATTCCGAAAGATGTGAAGGTGTGAAGACATTAAATTGTCGCAGATTTTGTATGTAGGTATCTTACTAATTAGAAATCATTGAATCAATCAATTGATTAATTAATCAATTATCAACTAATTGGAAAACGAATTAGAGCCATCATTTCTCGAGTGCTTGATTTATGTATCAGAAACTTCCCGGACAAAAATAAATTAACAAATAGACAAATAAATTAAATAAATAGATATATGAATAGATCAATAAAATGATAAATGAATTAATGAATATAAATAGATAAATACATACATACACATAGCAAGGGCTTTTTCTCCCCTTACAAGGAAGGTAGCCAAAGTCAAAGGCATAAATCCACTTCCATCCATTTCATCCCCACATACTCCACTCCCAGTCACCACCTCTCCCTCTTTTTTCTTGGCTCCTACTGGATGACGGGTCACCCCTGCATCTCCCCCACTATCCTGGGTTAGAAGCAAAGCAGCAAGACAGCACATCCACAACAAGGCCGCTTCATTTAATCGGCGGCCCCCCTCTCCGTCCCCTCATGCAGAAAAAGAGAAGACGGGGAGAAATCCCTTCGGGCTGTGTCAAAATATCATTCACACATACTCCCTCACCCCCATCCCCCACCCACTCCCTTCTATGCATCACAGCATCATCCATACACAACCATTCTCCACTCACCCCTATCTTCTGTCTTCTCCCTTCCTTCCTCAACAGACATTCCTCTCTTTCCCAATTCCCCTTTTATCTCATCCATATTATCTTTGGTCGTCCTCTCATGTTCACGCCATCCACCTCTGCTTCCCACACCTCTTTTCCTAATATTTCTTCACTCATTTTCTTCATGTGTCCAAACTATCCTAATATTCTTTCATCAACCCTATCTCCCAACGCCCTCTTCACCTCCGCTCTCCTCCTCACCTCCTCGTTTCTCACTCTATCTAGCCTAGTAACCCCTACCATGCTTCTCAGGCATTTCATCTTAAACATATTTAAACTCTTCTCTTCTCTTATGTCCAATGTTTCTGTCCCATACAGGGGAGAGCATAACAGTAAATAGGAAATGAGTATTAAGGGAGAGAGACTGGAGGAAGTGAATAGCTTTAGATACATGGGGGCGAATATGGCGGAAAAGGAAGGATTGCCAAATGGTTTTATTCAGATGAGGGAAATCCTCCCCCCCCCCCCCATACCCATTCTATCACGGGGGCAATCCATCGCAATCCAGTTCTGGAAGGGCGTCTTCGTGATGAATGCCGACAAGGGATATTCAATACTGACCCAAGGCTTAAGCGAACTAAGCGGCTGCTTGATGCTCCCACGCCATCATAGAGCCCCCAAGAACGTTTGGAAATTTTCCAATTAATTGAAAATGGGAAATAAAAATTCTTGAAACACCATTAGAACGTCTACTGCATGAGATGATCAAGCACAATTAATAGTTCAGCACCGTTGGTGGTGGTGGTAATGAAGGGCCCCCCCAAATCAATCAGGGGCCCCCCAAAATCAATAAGGTGGCCCCCAAATAAATCAGGGGGCGCCAAAAACAATCAGGGGGCCTCCCAAATAAAGCAAGGGTTCTCAAAATCAACCAGGGGCCCCCAAAATCAACCAGGGGGCCCAAAATCAATCAGGGGCCCCCAAATCAATTAGGGGGCCCCGAAATCAACCAGGAGGCCCAAAATCAATTAGGGGCCCCCAAATCAATTAGGGGGCCCCAAAATCAACCAGGGGGCCCAAAATCAACCAGGAGCCCCCAAACCAATTAGGGGGCCCAAATCAATTAGGGGGCCCCAAATCAATTAGGGTCCCCCAAATTAATCAGGGGCCCCCAAAATTAATCAGGGGTCTCCCAAATCAATCAGGGGGGCCCAAATCAATCCTGCTCAGGGCCCTATAATGGCTTGGGCTGGTTCTGGTGATGTTATTCACACGAAGACGTATGAAGAGCAAATTTTTATGATTCCATTCAGAAACAAGATTGTCTTAAAAATATCCTGTTTAGCGGCAGATAATTACGTTCTGCTGAAGGAACCTCGCCCCTACGCACACTACACGAAGTTCTTTTAAAATTTCTTGAAGAACAGTTGCTTATCGGTTGGCAGAGATCTCCAACACCGTTGAATTAATTTCTTTGTTCTTTCTTACTTTCTTTCTATTATGTTAACGTATGCATCCTACCACAAATTTTATATAACAACTGAGGAACAGACCTAAACACAAGGCAATTTTAGTCTAAGAATAAAAAAAGAAAATAAAAAAAAGGATAAAAGATTAGGCAGATGCTCCCAGCAGTAACGCATAAGACGTGGAAGCCTCCCAATCAATATCCTCACGTCCAGGTAGAGGGGGGCAGAGTATTCCGTCAGGTCTTGGGTCATTAATCACCTCGGCCTACGTTGCTATGGAAACCGCGAGTCACATG
>NC_134777.1:113551013-113566013 GCF_046742065.1 Oratosquilla oratoria | reverse complement strand
GTTTGGGACTGGAATGGGTGAGAGTGAATTGGGTGGATGGGTGTATGTGCCTTTTGATTAGGCTACCTCCCTTATGGGGAGGAAAAAGCCTCTGGTATAGAGATAGATAGAGATAGACATACACACACACACACACACACACACACACACACACACACACACACACACACACACACACACACACACACACACACACACACACACACACGGCTCGGTGGCGGATTGGTAAAGCACTGGCCTCACAAGCCAGAGAACCGGGGTTCGATTCCCCGGTCGGGCGGAGATAAGTTGGGTTTGTCTCCTTTCACGTGTAGCCCCTGTTCACCTAGCAGCGAGTAGGTACGGGACGTTAGTCAAGGAGTTGGGACCTTGCTGTCCCGGTGTGTGGTGTGTGAGTGGTCTCAGACCTACCCAGAGATCGGCTAATAAGGAGCTCTGAGCTCACTGCCGTAGGGTGGTGTCTGGCTGTCTCGACAGAGACTGCAGCAGATCCGAGGTGAATACACACACACGCACACACACACACACACACACACACACACACACACACACACACACACACACACACACACACACACACACACACACACACACACACACACACACACACGTATATATATATATATGTATATATATATATATATATATATATATATATATATATATATATATATATGTATATATATATAAATATTATATGTGTAGGTATAATCATGCCAGTATCCCAGTCATATGTCCACGCACAGGAATGTTTATATAAATACATATATACATGCATATGCAGGGAACAAATCGCTTGCTTGACAGGACGCTGTATCCTGCGTGAGACGAGGCTGACAGAGGGATTTAGTCGTCACGTTATCCCTATTCTACTCTCAAACACTTTCATATACTACGTCGCTCTTCATACGCTCCCTTAACCTGAATATTCCATTTACTATTCATTCATTTTGATCACATTCCCTGAGGACTAGAGTATGGGAAATATGTTTTCCAATATTACAAATATAATTATTAAGAACATGCAAGATTTTGGAACTGCTTTTTACAGTGTACAAACACTGCTAAAATGGTATATAGACTTTTACATATATAAACAAGCACACACATACACACACAAACGTACACACATATATTTGTATACATGCATATATATATATATATATATATAATATATGTATATATACATATATATGTATATATATATATATATGTAAATGCATATGTATATGTATATGTATATTACATATATATATATATATATATATATATATATCTGTGTATGTGTATGTGTGTGTCAATGTGTGTATATATCTGCAATATAGTACCATACATACATACCTACATACTTACATACATAAATAAATATATACACAGATATATACATACATACATACATACATACATAAATACATACACAGATATACATATATAAGTACATACACATATATACATAATATATATTTTCCTACCTTTCCGAGGAAGTCTATTCTTTATCTAGAGGAGAGCGCGCCTCGCTGCTGCGTCACTAATGCATGCAAGGAATAAAATGTAATTTCATTTCATTTTCATCACATAATCAAATAACAGCTCAAATTCGATATCTGTTTTTGTTTTCACGGTTAGATGCTTTCTCGGATGTCTTTTTTCTTCCTCAGTGATTACGATTATTTCGTTTGTCTTTATTGCTTTGTGTCGTTTTCAATAACTTCGGAGGTATTGGTATTGATCGTTCCATCTCCTTATTTACCCTTTATCGTTTTTATTTCTTATCTTTTTTATTCTTATATTTTTAAGTAACTTGTGAAGGCGTGGTACTTGGTGAAGAAGGATATTTCTGTATCTCTTTTCCTTCGGGTTTTGGGTGATTCCTGTTCTTGATTCAGAGATGAACAAATCGAATTCGATTGATCCGGAGGGACCCGAATTGGGAAGATGTCTTGCAAGGTCTAGAGTCAAGTGGTTCCCAAACTGTGGGTAAATTTCCCCCTGGGGGGGAGGTAAAAAAAATTCTGGGTAATGGAGGGGTAAAAAAAAAAAAAAAAAAAAAAAAAAAAATCAAGAAAACATTACGGTACCAGGCATTAGGATTAATGTTAACATAGTATGTATAGTTGTAAAACTTAAAAAAAAAAAAAAAAAGTTTGGGAACCACTGGTCTAAACCCCTAGGCAAGATCTGTGAAACATTTCATCTTACTGAAGGACAAGAATCAACAAAGCCGTGATCTCTTAATGTTCAGGTTGTCCAATAATGCTTCATGTCCGATTCCCTTTAGGTGATATTACTCAACACTCAGGTAGGAGTCGTCTACATTTTGCAGAAGTCTTGAATGACGAATATTACAACAGGCACGTGTCGTTGTGCCGCGGAGGTAATTCTTCGAAAAGAAGAGGAAGTTTCTGGACTAAAGGGATTTATTTAACATTTGTTAACACCTTTAACCCCCTGACCCACCTCATAAATACTGTTAATTTAACATCATGAGATTTCATTCACTTCAGGGGAAGTGCCTTGGAATCGTGGGGTCCCACAGCAAATATGGATTTTTTTCTTTTTATCTGTGTAAGACTGGTGTAAGGTCTTCTGTTATTCCCCTTTCCAAGTCTGCTAAGGATGTTGAACAAACCCTCTCTCCGCCCCGTGATTTATCTCCGCCAATCTCCATTTGTTTCTTCAATTAACCGAATCTTTCTGGATGTCCCTCTTCGGGACCCCTCGAGGCCGTCGGGCCCCTTTGTTTGTGTTTCCGTCTCCGCTTGCAAAGGGAAGAGACGGAAGACGCACAGGACAGACGCTAAAAATTCGTTTTGTATCTAAGCGTGCACTCTCTCTCTCTCTCTCTCTCTCTATATATATATATATATAAATAGATATGTATATATATATATATATATGTACAGTATATGTATATATATATATATATATGTATATATATATATATATATGTATGTACACAGTTTATATATATATATATATATATATATATTTATATATACATACGTACATATACATATATATACAAATATATATATATATATATGTTTTTATATGTACATACATATATATACATATACATATATATATATACATATATATATACATATATATATATATATATGTGTGTGTGTGTGTGTGTATATATAATGATTTAAACTAAGACAAATGTAACTGAAGGCGGAGGAAGTATACGAGGAATAATGGAAGAATTTTACTGTCTTACCGTTTCGACCTTTAGGGTCTTGATCACAAAGCTTAACAATACAGTACAATATGGATATCTAATACACAGGAATGTGATCTCACAGGATGACTAGGAAAGGTCGTCGTGCTTGGAACATTTGTCCGTTTGTTTTCATCAACTATCAATAAACTTGTAGCTCTTGCCAAGCATATAAAACCATCTCTATGGTTGATGTTATTATGAGCATTAACATAGGCTGCCTCTATCGTTTTCCTTAATTTCTTCGTTGAACCTTTATTTATTATAATTGTATTATCCCAATCCGGAAGGTGGTCATGTGTATCTATATGTCTTACTATAGAATTAGAAAGCCTGTGGGTTCTTACATAATTTTTATCTTCGTATAACCTTTTTCTAATCCACGACCTGTTTCACCAAAATATGAAGAGGAGCAATTTTTGCAAGGTATTTTGTATACAATACTATTTTCATTCGTATGGTTTTCACAACTACGCGTAACTGAATGTCCCACTTTGCTACCTGATATTGTAGCTATCTTAATACCTGCTTTTTAAGAGGACGTTGTCTAGAGTTGAATTGATGTTGGAATTTGGGACTGTGATATATTTTGTTTCTTTGTTGCAATTATTGATAACTTTACTCTTCTTATTTATTTCCTTAGCTTTCTTTTTTAATTTAAGTAGGAGACCTTTGGGATATCTTAATTTGGTGAAAGTTTTTGTGATATGATCTAGTTCATCTTCTAAAAATTCTTCACTACAGATGCGAAAAGCCCTGAGGAAGAATCCAATTATTATACCTGTTTTAGTCCTAATATTGTGTCCTGAATAGTCTTTTTTATTTGTGGGTTTGCGGTATACCGAAAATTTCATATTGCTGTTTGTTCTGTGTATGATAGTGTCTAAAAATGGTAATTTTCTGTTGCTCTCTACTTCTGCCGTAAATTGAATGTTACTATTTACGTTGTTTAATCTTCTTAATTTATTGTTAATGCTACTTTCTTTTGGTATAATAACAATAATGCCATCAACATACCTTAACCAAACGCTGTTTCTACCCATTATTGATATATAATTTTCAGTTTACCTTGATTTAATATCTCTTTGTGTAGGTTTCGGTGCTTTTAATTTCAATGATGTTGAATATAGACAATATTCTGGCTTAGCCATGGGTAGTCCCCTCTCTGCTGTGTTAGCTAACTTATATATGGAAATGCTTGAAACTGAAAATTATATATATATATATTGTATATATATACAGTATATATATATATATATATATATATATATATATATATAAGAGAGAAATTCGCTAGTGACAGCTACATTAATTTGAACATTTTCATGACGGTTGCATGTAGGATTCGAACACAATGCTTTGGCCAGGGGCAAGATAACCTTCACAATGCCCTTTATCCGCTCGACCACCGAGGCTATAAAAGTCTTGTAACCCGGAATCTGTGAAGGTTATCTTACCGGTGGCCGAAGCAGTGGGTTTGAATCCTACATGTGACTGTCATGAAAATTATCAGATTAATGTCGCTGTCACTAGCGAATTTCTCTCATGGTTACAATGGCGAATGCGTGAAAGGGATTTGTTCCGATCCTTACCCCCTCCCACGAGTGGGCTCGGGTCTTGTGTATAACAGGAACTAGGGTCGCAGATTGGTGATCTTTCCTGTCCTCAGGAATCAGATAGTTTCAGGGTTACATACATACATACATACATGCATACATACACACATGCACATATATATACATGAATACACATATTCTTGTAATGCCATGAGAGTTTCACACCTTCTTAATAAGTCCCACGTTTTTGGTAGAACGCCCGTCGCCTTTCTTTCTTCAAACCTGCTCTGGGCTCCTCCCCCTACCCCGAGCACCCTTCCTTAATCAAGATCTTTTCAGTATTTTCCTCGACAAATCTCCATGTATTCTATTATATGTTTCACCTCCTTATCACTCTTGTTATTCGTCACTTCCCCTTTCTTCACTCTCACTTCTTATTACTGTCCTTGTTTAACATATTTTAGTCGGTAGGCCCTGTTGCCTCCGAACATTTATTATTAGAGTTTCATATAGTATAATCTTTTCTTTCTGATATACTCTTCAGTGTAAGGGGAGGAATTAAAGTTTATAAATTTTCTTTCTTGTCTTCCGTTAATTCTTATACTGTACAACATGCTCCTCTGAGGCACATTCAAGGAATCCCCCGAGAACACGTATGTTAGGTCCTTGGTGAGCTTTGCAGTGACGTAGTGATTTCTATAGCCCAATGATCTTTAACTTTTTATTTAAGGTCCAAAGGGCGTGATCTTACAATCGTGAACCAATTGAATTTTCTCCTCCGCCCTTTACCCAATCAGATTCATTGTTACAAGTTTATATGCAATATTGTTTACTTAAGCAATCTTGAATCTCTGTATATCTTACTTAGGTTACAAGTCAGCAATGGAATCGAGCCTCCGGCCGTTGTTTATAAACATAACGTGGAGAGCGAATTTATGCAACTCACTCGCTCTCGGTATTATGTTTGTAAATACCTAACCCATTAAAACATAACGCTCATGTTTTACCCTTCTTTCTACCAATTTATCTACCAGCCTCTTATATATGCTTCCTTAGGTTCATGAATGTTCCATTTATTTTCTTCCTTCCCTACCTAAGTTTACTTATTTTCACGAGAACATTTGGTCCACAGAACTCCTACAGTCCCTAAATACCCATCGTTTTCCTGGCAATGCCTCTGTCTTCTTCAGTATTTTTAGTAAATTTGTATATTTTTACCTGGGAGAGTCTGCATATTCATTTGCCTCATAAATTTTCGTGTTCTGCTAGCTATCTTCCTTTCCTTTTTAAATGGGCACTACATATGATTTCTTTTTAACTTTGGACATTTTCCTTCCTCCTAGACAGCCTCTCCTTATTACTATGCCTTTCTGTTTTACTAACACACACACACACACACACACACACACACACACACACACACACACGCACACGCACGCACACACACACACACACACACACACACACACACACACACACACACACACACACACACACACACACACACACACACACACACACACACACACACACACACACACACACACATATGTAAGTCTTCATGTGAATGTTTAATTTTTAGTTCTTTCTATATCCTTATTATTGTTATCGTGGCGATTTTCTTTCTTCTCCTCCATGTTGCGGCTTTGTTGAATTGCTTCACTCCTTTCCTTCCTTTCTTCCTTCTCTTTCCTCATCCTCTTCTTCCTCTTTCTCTTCTCTTCTCTCCATTTTTTCTTTTTAATTGTTGGTATTTTTATTGTTATCTTATTTTATATATATATACATTTTTCACTTTATGAGGCATTCAAGTTCTCCTCTTCCCTTCAGTTGCATTTGTGTTAATTTGTTTTCGCATTTGTTCGCGTCTTTTTCTGCTATGTACATATTCAAGAAGACAACGAGGTTTCCCGTCCCCCCCCTCCTGTTCTCATTCCCTTTTCATTACATCCTTTTTTTTGACTGAGCTTTTTGTTCGCGAGGGCTTGATTAATCAATTCAGATGTTTTCGCAGTTTTATGAAGTGAATCTTTATTTCCCAATAAATTGATATCATACTTTTAATTCACCTTTCATATTCTTCTGATATGTCCAACACAATATTTCAATTATGCCGTGATTGCACTTTTACTATTAATTAGTCACGTACAAAGGAATATAATGTATCTGTTGACAAATCATTATGAAGTTTTCTTTTTTCCCATGTTGATTTAGAATGGATGGAGTCTTCACGGTTCCTCGTTTCTAGGCAGAGGCTTTCTTATATATTTCATGGCTCTTGTTAAACAGTCGAGACTTAATATTTCATGAGCTTGAATCAGGAGACGTCGAACAATTATGGGCACTTCTTCGCGCGCAGATAGGCTTCTGCAAATCGACATTTCAGTTCGTTCTCTTTCTGCTCTTTCGGAAAAGTTGAGGTCTTCCCATTTTTTTTTTCATTTCATATTTCATTATTCGTTTCATTTTCTCCTCGATTATGGTTCCCAGCACCCTCGACTTCTCATTATATATACTGGGACAGAGAGAGAAAAGAGACACAGGCACGGGCTCGCAGAGACAGACACATTGACAAAAGGTCAAAGATATTCAGATAAGAGACACTTTCCCTGAAATGCACATGGCATTGAGACACAGATACACAGAGATACAGAAACACAGACACAGACACAGACACAGACACATAGGCTTTCAGGTACACAGACACATAGACTCAGATAAATAGACACGTAGACAGAAAGACAGAGACAGACAGGCAGACATACAAGCACAGAGAGACAGATAGATATACATACAGTACATACAAACAGATATGTAGAATGGCAGACATATGGACAGACAGACAGACGAACAGACAGACAGATATATAGACAGGTAGAAAGGTAATGAGACAAAAAACAAAGACAGAAAGACAGGCAGACAGACACAGATTGACAGGCAAACACACACACACACAATGACACACACACACACACACACACACACACACACACACAATGACACACACACACACACACATACACACACACACACACACACACACACACGCTCGCAATCGTTTATGGGTTTCCACCGGTCGTTTCTGCTTTTGATTTTGGTTATGTACGAATTTCTTCCCTCTACAATTTCTCCGCCACTTTTCTTCGGCCGATTCCCCCTCCTTACGACCTTTGACGCCGCCTTCTGCCCCCAAACTTTTTCTCCTCGTTCTTCTTTGTGACGCCTCTCCTCTTTGCGCTTTCCTCTTCTCGTCCCTCTTTCATTCGTCGCCTCTTTCCTTCGCTTGCGTGAGATCTCCGTCCCCCTCTTTTTTTTTTCTACCGTAACTGTGCCTCCTTTCCTCTTTTTTATTTTATTTTATTTTTTTATTTTATTATTATTATTTTTTTTTATTATTTTTTTTAAGGTCTCGGTCACCATATCATCGCCTCCACCATATAAGTTCTTCTCCACTCCTTGCCATCCTTCTCCGTGTCCCCTTCTTCGTGATTTTTTTTTCTTCAAACTTGCGTATTCCCCTCCAATCCCTCAATATATGAAAAATTACAGAGAAAAGAAAAATAAATCGTGTTCATTGTGTTCTGGATGAAGGGATTTGATCCAGTGCCACCACCGGATGGACAAGATGCAGGGATGACCCGTCATCCAGGAGGTGCTAAGATAAGAGGGAGGGAAGAGGGTAGAGGGGAGTGGGGTAGGTAAGGGATGGAATGGGTGGGAGTGGATTTTATGCCTTTGTTTTTTGGCTACCCCCCTTATAAGGGGGAAAAAGCCTTTGGTATATGTATGTTTGTATATGTATAACACTACAAGACAGTTCTAATTAGATTATCTCGTATGGGATTAGCGTCGTTTTGTGAATTTATGTTGGTTGCCGCCAGGCTATTTTATTCAGATAAGGAAAAAAAAAAACTGTCACTATCTAAATAGCTAATGGACCAGTGAGTGCCATATCAACACCACAGAATCGTTCTCATCTTCATTAAATCTTCTTTCACTTCTTCATTTCCTCCTTGTTTCCTTTTCTCACCCTTTTTGGCCTTTTTTCTCCTCCTCCTCCTTCTTCCCCCCGTCTCCCCTTCCCCTTGTCTACTAATTACTTGTTCGTTTTCATTGACTTTTCTCTCATTTTTTTCTCGTTTTCTTCGTCCTACACCTCTTCGTCCCCCTCTACCTCTTCCTCCTCTTCTTCCTCTTCCTCTTCCTCCACTTCCTTTTCCCCACTTTTTTTCACATTTGACCTTTTCGAACGAGGAACAAAATGTGACAATTTGTTGCTGGAGAATACTTTGGATATTTGAGGCTGTGATGGGTTGACACGGAAATGGAGGAAGCTGTCTGACGTGGGACGAAATAAGTCGAGGGAATTCCCGTCCAGCAAGGAAAGATTCATTGAGATGAGTTACCAGTATGAACTCCATTGTACGGTATCATATCCCATATCCCTCAGTGTAGTATCTTCCATTAGGGGATAGACATGTCCTGTAGTGGGACATTAAGGCTGAATTACACACAACTACACTACACACATACGAGCTCTGAGCTCTCATCCGGGAGGTTAATAACTGTCGATCACGAGTCCAACACGTGATCCATGACCATGGTGAATCGCATACATACTTCCTTAAGTTATTCGTCGTCATCTTTGATATGATTTCAGTTAAGTCATCCTCCTCCTGCTGATCGTTCAAGGGATTTAAATCAGTCTATGAATATCCTCATGGCAAAACTGGTTAAAAAATCTATAAAGAAGAAATTGTGACAAGAGAAGAAGTGATGGAATATGCACTTCACGCAACTGTTTGAACTAGATAATATATTACGAAAAGAAATACACGAAATGATACAAAGTGATTGAAAAAAAAACAGGGATCAGGTAGCAGAATTCAATTCAGTTTTTAAAAAAAATACCGAGAGCTTGTATTCAAATAGCAAGAGAATATAGTTGGAGACAGCCTGAATTTATCATAAAAGTATTGTATCTAAATGAGGTATTCAATACGTGAGCGTATGACAAAGTTCATGTAATTTTCTGTCGTTATGTGCATTGTGAGATGGCTTCTCTTATTTATTTGTGTACATGTTGATAATCATGACTAGCGAAAAAACTATCTTTAATATCTAAAATTTTCTTTGGTCACTTTGATATGCAAAACTTCTGATTTTCTTTTCAATAAATTCTTGTCAATTCTGTGGATAAACTGGTTCATCAGTTTGGTGGATATATATATATATATATATATATATATATATATATATTTGTAGATAGAAAGTTAACCACTGAGTTATGTTGTCTATGTTAGTATAATGAGTTACTTGATCTGAAAGAGTAATTTTTGCATTACAATTTGGAATTCACATATCCCATTCTGACTGCCACCCAGCAGTTTCTTAAAAAATCTTGTTATTCAAAATCTTAAGCATGCTACTGCAGACAAATTTGTGATTGACTAGATTTTTTTTATTCTAACATGATAAAAAGGGAGAGGAAATCACGAACGTACTAAGACGTCGGCTTCTGGAGACGAGGAGCTGGTTGGAAGACGACTTGGAGTCCGCGTTAGAGCCAGCGCGTGATGGCAGTATAGTCTTTTGAATCTAAGATTTTTATTTTTGAATTTTTATTTTTTATTCTTTATCTTTTAATTTTGAACTTTAGATGAAAGCTTTGATATTCTGAGTTTTGAATTTTGAATTTTGAATTTTGAAATTTTGAAATTGTGAAATTTTGAATTTTGAAAATTTGAATTTTGAATTCTGATATCTGAATTCTGAATTTTGAATTCTAAAATTTTGAAATTTTCTCAGGCTGCATCTGAGAAATTGATTAATCTTTTACGCTAAAGAAAGTATATATTTTTTTCTCTGGATAGCTCCTCACATATAGAATTGTACACAAATAAACGGAAAAGAATGAATTAATACTGGTTGGATACACTCGTCCTGACTGGGTAAGTTGTTCTTTAAGGTCTTCGAGTCTGTTTCAAAACATACGAGTACTCTATTGTTTTCCACAGAGTGTTATGGTAGCAAAACATTCCTTGTATATTATACATATGTACTTGTAGTACTGTATATTTATTATTGTATACTGATTTTATCATTTATTTTATTTTTGTATATTGATTGTATATTTATTTTGTACATTGATTTTATTATTATCATTGTATATTTATTATTGTGTATTGATTTTATGATTGTCATTGTATATTTATTCTATTGTGTGTTGATTTTATTATTGTCATTGTATATCTAATATTGTATATTGATTTTATTATTGTCATTGTATATTTATTTGCGCCTTTTTGTAGGAAAACCAAGAAGAATTGTGTATGTTTTCCCGCGCTAAATAACCTTGGCGTCAGTTAGTCTTGGTTTTGTCTCCAATGTAAGCGCACGTGTTGACTTTGTAGTGCTGTACGATTAGTAATCTATTTATATTCAGTGTTTCATCAGCCACCCCTATTACAAAAGGTATTACTGCGTCGATGTACTTGCATAAAACATGTAAGGGCTATTCAATAACATCAATCCTTTCATGGTTATTGATAATTAATTGATGGATTGATTCCAGCCGCGGGCAAATATCTTGCTAAAGTCACCCCTTCACTCCTTGGTGCCCTGAGGAGTTGGGCTTTCAAAACTCATTCAAATAATTACAAAGGTGGAGCATGTCGACAAGAGACCTTTTGGACCATAACTGGGTCGGATGCGAAAAAATATGCAATAATAATAAATAAAAAATAAAGAAATGAAGAAAAATTATAGTAACATAAATAATAACAAATAAGATAAATAAATGCATGTTCCTCCAACCACGTTCTTTCACACATATTGTTTCACAACCCTTTCAGTATCGTGCCGTATCAGGTACGTTAAAATCTAAACTTAGTCGCTCATCGATATTATGGAACCGTTATTCATACACTTAGAAGGATATTCAGGGAGATTAAGACAAACTAGAGCAATGGTCTTTCCCTCCCTCCCTCTCTCTCTCCCTCTCTCTCTCTCTCTCTCTCTCTCTCTCTCTCTCTCTCTCTCTCTCTCTCTCTCTCTCTCCTCACTGCGTGTATGTGTGTGTTTACCTAATTGTATTTACCTAATTGTAGTACAGAGGAAAGCAACAACACTAGTTTGAGGCTGTATCTTATTCTCCGATTATAATACCTATCTTCAAATTCATTAATGATGTGTGTATGTGTTTGCCCGCGCGTGTGTGTATGCGTGTATGTATGAGTTCACATTGGTTGTTCTGGTCTTTGTTGACAACTGACACATTTTTTCTTTTCTTCTTCAATCGGTGGAAACAGTGTTGTAGCATTCAGCATAAAAACTGACGTGTCGCATAGTTCATGAAACAAAAAATATTGCCATGCTGAAGGCAGCATGTCTGTGTCGAAAGTCGCATTCGACGTTCATGCTGAAGACCAAATATGCTACTTGTCTGTGTCCTCTCGGTGGAAACGCATCTTTAAGCTAGCCAGATTTTTTTATATCTATGTTCAACAAGGTTATCATATATTACTACGAATTTTAAATGTCTACATTATTACCTACTTGCTCGTAGATTTAGGCACGATACTGCATCGGAATTTAGATGAATACGTGCTTCATATTTGAACAAATGTTCACATTAAAAATCTACTGAACACGCTCTTACATTTTTCTTAACATATATTATATCATGGATTTCCATATCAGCGTTTTCTTTCATTATTTTTGTAACCACATGTGATACAACATTGCCCTGATATCTGTAAAACTTCAAGTGGTTTCTTCACTATTTTTTTTATTTTCAACCGTGTAGTTAATGAATGGAATAAACTTCCTGCAGAGGCAGTGCAATGTAGTTCAGCTCGAAGCTTTAAGAATCATTTAGATAAACACCTAAGCAAGATGCTGTACTGACTGTCATTTATTTTATATTATTTGTTTATTTGTTTTGTTATCAGTTGTCTGTTTGTTTATTATAATTTGCTTGATTCTCACTTATTATTAGTTATATGTTATTTTATTATTATTTAATACTTACCTATTTGTTTATTACTTAACTATACCTATGTATTTATTAATTTTATTGATCATTATTTATGTTATTATATTTTTATTCGTTTATTTATCTATTTATCATTATTTTTTTTTTCGCATCCGACCTAGTTAAGGGCCAATAGGTCTCCTGTCGGCATGCTCCGCCTTTGTAATCCTTTGTAATTCTTTGATATCGTCTACCGACGTTAATGCCGAACAGTACCATAAAAGAGCTACAAGGAAATTTGACAACCAAATCCAATCGAGCACGAATGTACAAATGATGACGCTTGATAGCAATTTGTTTAATCATCATATAAAGGGTCTCTTACAGGATATAGATAGTTGTTATAATGATACGTATGCTCATAGAAATAATTGCCTAAGGGAGCATAATGATAAAATAAATGAAACAATTTAGTGTTTAAAAATAACTATGTAGCTCTATCTCTATATCTATGTTTATGTCTATGAATGTCTATATATATGTGTGTGTATCTATGTCTGTATCTACATCTACATCTATCTATCTATCTATCTATATCTATCTTTCTATCTATCTATCTATATATATATATATATATATATATATATATATATATATATATACATACGTATATATATATATCAATATCAATATCAATATCAATATCAAGATCAATATCAGTATCAATATCAATATTTATATATCTATATCTATATCTACATCTATCTATCTATCTATCTATCTGTCTATCTGTCTATCTATATCTATTTATCTATCTATCTCTCTATCTGTCTGTCTATCTATCTATCTATCTATCTATATCTATCCATCTATTTATCTATCTATATATCTATATATAGGAATAGAAATCTCGAAAATACGTAGTCGAAAAGAAAAGTTTAACTGTCTGTAATCGTCTGGTTTTGTTTTCACAAGGTTTCAAGGTTTCAAACATTTGTTATTGAGCCGTGGGTGGTGACCTCATCAACACTCGTATGACGTCGACGCTGATAGGATAGATTAAGGCGATGATAACTCCCAGATCCCCGTCATTTCCTGAGTTTTATCAGGCATCTGGGTAGTTAGGTTAGATTAGGTTACGTTAGGTTAGGTTAGGTTGGGTTAGATTAAGTTAAGTAATATTACATTAGGATTGGCTGAGTTAGGTTAGGTTTGGTTATTAGGTTAGGTTAGGTTACGTTAGATTAGATTAAGTTAGGTAATATTACATTAGAGTTGGCTGAGTTAAGTTAGGTTTGGTTATTAGGTTAGGTTAGGTTACGTTAGATTAGATTAAGTTAGATAATATTACATTAGAGTTGGCTGAGTTAGGTTAGGTTTGGTTATTAGGTTAGGTTAGGTTACTTTAGGTTAGATTAAGTTAGTTAATATTACGTTAGGATTAGCTGGGATAGGTTACGGCACGTTACGTTATGTTGAGATAGATTAGGTTAAGCTATTTTAGAATAGGTATTGCCAAATGCTGCCTGAGTTTGGCGAAATAGCACCGTACGACTACGATATTGATATTCAAAACAACGACGGTTATATCGTCGTCTTGCTGTGGATGTGCTGTGTCTTGCGACATTACTTCTGACCCAGGGCAGTGGACAAGATGCAGGGATGACCCGTCATCCAGGAGGTGCTGTGGATGTGCTGTGTCTTGCGACACTGCTTCTGACCCAGGGCAGTGGACAAGATGCAGGGATGACCCGTCATCCAGGAGGTGCCAAGATAAGAGGGAGGGAAGAGGGTGGAGGGGAGTGGAGTGTGATAGGGATGGAATGGGTGGGAGTGAATTTTATGCCTTTGTTTTTGGCTACCTCCCTTATAAGGGGGAAAAAAGCCTTTGGTATATGTATGTATGTATATCGTCGTCTCAGGTTACCTCGAATAGAACTAAAAAACGAGCCATAAAAAAAAAAAAAAAAGTCGCCACTGACCCGACAGAGAAGCCTTCAGGTCTGAATATATATATCGCTCAGAAAAAAATCAGAAAAGAAGTGCAACACACTTGATTTTTTACCTTACCTTTGCCACAGAAATGCGAAAGTATTTTCTTTTATGAATTATTACCCTTGCAGACTGTTACGATATGGATGACGCTTTTGGGATGAAACAGAAAAGGAGAAAAAAGGACAAGAAAAAAGAAAAATGTCTTAAAATATTTGTGAATGAAAGAGAGAAAAAAAAATGTCATTACTGAA
>NC_134777.1:113518513-113546013 GCF_046742065.1 Oratosquilla oratoria | reverse complement strand
GTCAAGGCACCTTACTTACACTCTCTGGAAAGACGCAGAGTGCGGGGCGATCTAATAGAGGTGTTCAAGTGGATTAAAGGCTTTAACAAGGGTGATGCAAACAAGGTCATCATATTAAAATAACAGGGCAGGACTCGCAGTAATGGTTATAAACTGGACAAATTTAGATTTAAAAAGGAAATAGGCAAGAATTGGTTTACTAATAGGGTGGTCGACGAATGGAATAAACTTAGTAACCATGTAGTAAGCGCTGAAACTATCAGTTGTTTTAAGAAACGATTAGACAACTTTATGGATGGGGATGACAGGTGGTGATGGATACGGAGCTGCCTAGTGTAGGCCTTATGGTCTCTTGCAGTCTCTTTCATTCTTATGTTCTTATGTTAAGTCACTTGCGTCTGGTGTGTTTGGCAAATGGACGTCGCAAGTTCCTGTTTGGGATCGGAACGACTCAACCAAGAAACAATAGAAAAAGGGAAACTTTGAGGAAGAAAACGGGAAAGTAGGAATAACTGATTAAAAAAAAACAATGGAAGATAAAGAAAAAGAAAAAAGAAAAGAAGAAAAAAAGGAATGGAACAAAGAAAAAGAATTGAAAGGAGAAACAGAAACACAGAAGACATCGGAAGAGATTGCAAGCGAAAGAAAGATAAGACGAAAATAAACCAAAACAAGAATTTCGAGAACCCGAAAGAGGGAAGAAAAGTATCAAGAAAAAGAGGAAGAAAAATGCGAGAATATTGGAGAAAAATGAAGACAGGTTGTGAGTCAGAAAGATCTTAGAAAGAATAAGAAAGGAGATGGAAACACTTCAGAGAAGGAGAGGAGAAAACTGGGTCAGAAACTGCAACAAATGATATGGCAAAGGACAAGAAATAGAGAGGGTTCGTGGCAAATAAAGAAAAGACAGAAGGTAAATTTAGGTAATCTTCAGTAGGAAGACAGACGTACAGAACATGCAAACTGACTCACACACACACGCGCGTGCACACACACACACACACACACACACACACACACACACACACACACACACACACATACACACACACACACACAGAAAGAGAGAGAAGAGAAGAGAGGGAGAGAGAGAGAGAGAGAGAGAGAGAGAGAGAGAGAGAGAGAGAGAGAGAGAGAGAGAGAGAGAGAGAGAGAGAGAGAGAGAGAGAGAGAGAGAGAGAGTAAGAGCAGAAGGGGAAATGAAATGTGATATGCGAGGGTGGAGGTGGAGGTGGAGGTGGTGGAGATGGTGGTTGGGGAGTCTGAGAAGCTCTGACGTCACTGACTACTGATACTGCATGGACTAATGGAACGCCGGAACGAAAAATGGTTCCAATGTATCACACAAACATCTTCGTTCGTCTTCAGGGAGTGAACTTTGCATAAAATCCTGCCAAACGTTTGTCGAAATCATGTGTTTAACCGAAAGTGTTTCATGTTTGGTAACTACCTCAAGGGTACAGTTCTCATTGAAAAAGGAAATGCATGTGCGTGGATATACTCACATATACACATATAACACTCACACCAAGGACGCAATCACCATCTCCCACGCCACGACCACAACACCTTCAACCAACAACAGAGTCGCTCCTCAACTTATAGCAGAAACAAAGAACCAAATAACATCCACCCACACCCAACTCACACACACAAAACTGTTGGGGGAATGCAAAACATTCTCCCGAGGCAGGACCCCATAACATCACCCATAGATGAACCAGAAGCCCTATGCTTTATGTGTACAGTAGGGAAAGTCCTATGCACTTTCCTAATAGACACGGGCACAAAGATAAATATATTACCACCGTCCATATGTGCACAATTAGGTGATGACTACCCCACTGACATACCATGCCTTACAGGGACCATGCTAGGTGGTGCTCACCTAGACTTCACTCCAACTATAAGATTACCAATAACCATTGTAAATAATCCATTCCAACCCACTACTTTCTGTGTAATCTAAGACTAGATCCTTGAATGTGATGGCATATTAGGGCTTGAGTTCCTAGCCAATCACAATATTCTAATAGATACAAACCCTGCTAAGCTCAAGTTAGGTAACAGTGAGATTCCCTCCTCCCCTAACCTGACGCTTTTAGGCACCCTGATTAGCACACTCAGTACAAACCCTCACACCCCCAACATCACCCGATCCGAGTTTCACAGCATCTTGTTTGTAACCAAGTTTGCCCACCTCAGCATCTGCTAACATCAACACCGCACAGGATGCTGTCACAAACCCCTGAGTCAGCATTAGGCGATACCTACTACATTACACCTTTCCCCACTCACACAGGAAAACCAAGTCAGATAGCACCACTCTCCCCTCCCCCCTTCAACATAAAGATTCTCACCAACTCCAAAGTGACGATCTTACCAGGCGAGAGTAGAGTCATCACCACAACTATACTTGGTGCAATTCCAGACCAAGACATAATACCTTCTTCAGACACGTGTAGGAGAAAAAATCTCTATATGCCTGTTGTATGGGACAGAGTTAGGGAAGGAAAACTAGCACCAATCTTACTGGAGAACGTCTCACATACCCCAGTTAAGATGAAGAAACCCGCACAGATAGGTATGGGTCAACTATACATAAACCCCATTGAGGAAACACACATCACACCTATCAACACCATCACCATCCTTCTGGAGGCTATCCCGGTTGTAGACTTCCAAGAAGCCAAAAAACAGGATTAAAGATATAGATATCTACATAAATATAAGTATTGAGACATTATGACAGATTGAAAAAGGTGGGAAGAAAAGCCACGGATCTGGATCTCATTCTTGAGTTTTATTCCAAAGAGCGAAACCAGTAAGGAATAAAACTCAAGAATCAGATCCAGACCCGTGGCTTTCCCTTTCCACCTTTCTAAAAAATAAGTATATATATGTATATATATATATATATATATATATATATATATATATATATATATATACATATATATATATATGTATACATATATATATATATATATATATATATATATATATGTATACATATATATATATATATATATATATATATATATATATATATATATCCTGTCAAAAACGATGTCAAAGATTAATTATCTTTTATCGTGAGTTCTCGAGCTTTCGAAAAATACATTTCTGTTAGGGGGAAAGGGAATAAACCAATTTTCCAAGACTCATAGGAAACACAAATATTATAATGATCACCAGAAACA
Organism: Oratosquilla oratoria; assembly: GCF_046742065.1. Lineage (NCBI taxonomy): Eukaryota > Metazoa > Arthropoda > Malacostraca > Stomatopoda > Squillidae > Oratosquilla > Oratosquilla oratoria. Next base: position 113,542,810 of record NC_134777.1, on the reverse strand, counting down.
AAATAAGAAAATTAAAGAAGAACAAAATAAACATCAAGACGTTTCGTAGATCTTTCTACATCCTCAGCTGAAGTGAAGGAAATGGAAAGCGGAGCTCATTTTAACCTGTGTGAGATTATGTGTATCAAAGATCCGTTCATTTTATTAAAGAAGTCCTAACTGATGAAAATCTGAGTACTGTAAAGTGCTGTGGGACCTAACGGCGACACAGAAAGGAAAAGGAATTGATAAATGGGCATATACAAACAAGAAAAAGAAAAAAAGAAAGAAAAAATCGGGATGGAGAGAAGGGAGAGAATTTTTGGAAAAATGGGCACAGTGTCGTCGTTGATGGATGGGTCAGGAAAATGAAGTGATAAAAAAAAACTCAGATCACTGGTTGATGGATGAACTAATAGATGGATGGGTGGATGGGTAGATGGGGGTATGTTTGGGATTACTATACAAATCATATTACGTATAAAAAGTTTTGTGATATCAGGAAAGGAAATTCTAGTTCCCACATCTGCGGCCATGTCATTAATCATAATGTTATATAGCTTGTCAACCACAGTAAGTGGTTAAATATAAAACGTAGACCAGAGTACGTGATAGACAGAAAATACAACGAGTTTATGTGTGTGTTTGTGTGTGTATGCACATGTGCATATATATATATGTGTGTGTGTGTGTGTGTGTGTGTGTGTGTGTATTTGTGCGTGTATGTGTGTGCTTGTATTTGTGTGTATGTGTATGTGTGGGTATGTGTGTGTATGTGTGCGTATGCGTGTGTGTATGTTTGTGTGTGTATGTGTGTGTTCTTGTGTGTGTGTGTGTGTATGTGTATGTGTGCGTATGTGTGTGTGTGTGTGTGCGTATGCGTGTGTGTATGTTGTATGTGTATGTGTGTGTGTTTGTGTGTGTGTGTGTGTGTGTGTGTGTGTGTGTGTGTGTGTGTGTGTGTGTGTGTGTGTGTGTGTGTGTGTGAATGCGTGTGTATTTGTGTGCGTTTGTGTATGTGTCTGTATTTGTGTGCAAGTGTGTATTTGTGTGCGTATGTGTATGTGTCTGTATTTGTGTGCAAGTGTGTATGTGTGTGTATTTGCGTACATGTGTACGTGTGTGTGGGTGTGTGTGTTTGAGGGTGCGTTATCGCAGCTCATGATAATCTTGATACTACCAAGGGATTTTACTAAGATTAGACGGTGATGGTATCCCAAATGTGGTGGGGCTGATATCTTACGAGCACCGTCTCACACTGAGCTGTTGACAATATTATCAGGCTGCCACCGTACCAGCAACACTGAGGAGGAAGAGTTATAAAAGGCAGGGCTGCCAACTGTCACGAGACGTGCGGTGCTAGAGTGAGTGCAAACAGGCCTGTGACTTTCGGTGCAGGGGTGCCAACAGAGAGGAGACGATGAGCGAGTCAGGGGTGCCAACAGAGAAGAGACGATGAGCGAGTCAGGGCTGCCAACAGAGAAGAGACGATGAGCGATTCAGGGGTGCCAACAGAGAGGAGACGATGAGCTAGTCAGGGATGCCAACAGAGAAGAGACGATGAGCAATTCAGGGGTACCAACAGAGAGGAGACGATGAGCGATTCAGGGCTGCCAATAGAGAAGAGACGATGAGCGATTCAGGGGTGCCAACAGAGAAGAGACGATGAGCGATTCAGGGGTACCAACAGAAATGAGATGATGAGCGATTCAGGGCTGCCAACAGAGAGGAAACGATGAGCGATTCAGGGGTGCCAACAGAGAGGAGACGATGAACGACTCAGGGGTGCCAACAGTGAGGAGACGTTGAACGACTCAGGGCTGCCAACAGAGAGGAAACGATGAGCGATTCAGGGCTGTTGCCAAAAGTCAGGGAATGTGTGATGTTGAGGTCCCAACGTTCACGTCCCGAACCTACGAGGCGAGGAGCTGAAAGCGCTTCCTGAAGAACCCTGCAAAGTTAAAATTAGCGCCTGAATTCCTAGTCTTATTCCTTGAGTCCTGGATTCCCGTTCTTAGACCAAGACTCTTAAGTCCTAAACTACGCATAACAAAGGAAGGAACAAGATTTTTTTTCTTTCTTTAATTCAGGACAGGTATTTGTTTGACCTAGGAGGTGACGGATGAGAACTTCCCCACTCTCTCCTCAAAATAGAAAAATCAAGAACACAGTATTGGCGATTATTTGGGCAAAACGCTTCACCTGAGACTGGAGCCGTTGGCTGCGTGTTTGAATACCGATGGCTCAAAAAAAGAAAAAAAAAAAAAAAAAAAAAAAAAAAAAAAAAAAAGGACCGACCCGAAAACTCAACAGGATGGAGAAGACAAAATCCCTTCTTTTGGATTTGGTCTATTCACGTGCTCTTGGTAGTAAACTCTTACATGCTCCATTTATTTTTGTCTTTCTTCTTTTTTTCTTTTCCTTTCTCTCTCTCTTTTCGAACCTTCTCGGCCGATGAACATCTGAATGAGTCTGGGCGCCTTTTGACTTGAGGTCTTTTACACCGAAGTGTCTGCCGAAGAAGAGGTTCTGTCAACGGTCGCAGAGATTTTCGACCTTGCCCCGACCCATCCGGGTGTCTCTTTCCATCTAACTCTGCCTGCTGCTGCCAGGGACCCCTTCAGTAGTGAAGGGGGACATGACCTATTTTGATTATTATCCACTGGAAACCGAATGACACTTGAGGACCTTTTTTCTGGCTGGTGTTATGCTATTTCATTAATCTCCTTTGGAAGCAAACTAATTGAATTTAGTCCCGCTTTATCTCGGATACTTTTATGTTGTTATCGGATTGCCTCTGGTGGTAATTAAGGCTCCTTCAAACAAGGCATATAGAGAGGAAATTCGAAAATGCTATCAGAGAATATTTACCTAAGGAGAGAAAAAAATTATGTATTATATTAAGAATCGTGAAGAAATACACTCATTGAATCAGATAAAGACATAAGAAAATGACGCAAAATGTAGTTCGGGAATAATGGAGAAATGATAATCAAATGTTCAGCAGCACAATCGAGGAAAATCTACCTCAAGTTCAAAATGAGCTCACCGAAATGGTATACAAGAAAGAGAGAGAGAGAGAGAGAGAGAGAGAGAGAGAGAGAGAGAGAGAGAGAGAGAGAGAGAGAGAGAGAGAGAGAGAGAGAGAGAGAGAGAGAGAGAGAGAGAGAGAGAGAGAGAGAGAGAGAGAAAGAGAGAGAGAGAGAGAGAGAGAGAGAGAGAGAGAGAGAGAGAGAGAGAGAGAGAAAGAGAGAGAGAGAGAGAGAGAGAGAGAGAGAGAGAGAGAGAGAGAGAGAGAGAGAGAGAGGGTGAAGGAAATGATAGAGTAAGGAGAGGGGGAGGAGAGTAAGAGAGGGAAGTGGAAGGAGAAGGAAAGAGAATAAAAAAATGTGAAGAAATGGGAGGGATAGATAGAGAGAGAGAAAGAGAGAGAGAGAAAGAGAGAGAGAGAGAGAGAGAGAGAGAGAGAGAGAGAGAGAGAGAGAGAGAGAGAGAGAGAGAGAGAGAGAGAGAGAGAGAGAGAGAGAGAGAACACTACCATCATGTACTTACCTCTGGGGACTCAAATGCATGGTAGCTGACACTTAGAAACCTTGGTGGAATTAAACACTGAGACAATCACTTAGCGTCACAATCATTAGGTCTCGACGAAATTTGGTCTCGACCTTAGAGGATATTGGGTGTTTTCATATTACTTATTCATGCAGCAGTTAAACTCATTCGCTCCACCAAATGAATTCAATACAATTTAATTTTGTTGCATGGCATCCTCTAAGATATCAACGGGTTCGTATTTGAACTGTTATTTGTACACACACCCTCACACAAGCACCCTTTCGTAAAAACACACATACACTCATACGCACACACACATTCACACACAACTCCCGGCTGCCACTACGGAAGTCCGGATTCGAATCTCGCCCAGGGTTGAAATAATTTCAGTATCGCTGCCGTGTGGGTTGTTACTCCAACTCTCGTGGGCGGGGAGTTGGGTATGTGTGTGCGTGTAAGGTCACAGCATTTCCCATGGATCGGTCATATACAAGCTCTGAGCTCTCTTCCGGGAGGTTAATAACTGTCCAACACGTGAGTCCAACACGTGATCCAAAGACCATGGTGAATGGTGAATCTCACACACACACAGACACACACACACACACACACACACACACACACACACACACACACACACACACACACACACACACACACACACACACACACACACACACACACACACACACACACACACACACACACACACACACACACACACATACACACACACACACACACACACACACACACACACACACACACACACACACACACACACACACACACACACACACACACACACACACACACACACACACATGCACACCTACCTTGATAACTATAAAAGTCTTTGTTCCATTGCAGACGTCATATCGATGAACATGAAGACAAGTTAATTTAATGGTAAATGCTTTTGATTCCATGAACTGGAATGGCGTGTCCTCAGTAATGAATTACATCATCTGGCGTCAGCTAGGATAAATTGGTGAATTTTGTCATTGTGCATAAGGATATAATGACTGGTGCCAGACTATTCTATTCAGGTGAGTGGAAACAACATGCCTTCTCTAAAAAAGAAAGAAAGAACGAAAGAAAAAATTGGAAACAACATGCCTTCTCTAAAAAGGAAGAAAGAAAGAGAGAAAGGAAAAAAGAAGAAAAAAGAGAAAAAAATTGCCCCAACCAGAATACAGTTCGTAAATGGGCAAAGACTCTTCACACCTACGTTTCATTTCTCTCAAGTCTTCCCGTTAGTCTTATTTCCTCAGAGTCTCTTAACAGAACGAAATTCCGCGAGTCTTTAATGAAACTCTTTCCTTAATGACTTTCTTTTCGAACAAACTCAAGCCGAGAGCCAAGGCTTTAAACACGGTGACGTCCTTTGTAGAATTTGTTTTACCAAAGGAAGGGCGACGTTGCTGTCCAAAAGAGGGTCCTGATCGATTGAGGAATTCTTCGAGTTGATTCTTGTGGAACCTTTGTCTTGACCTCCACAGTTGTTTGAAGAATAAGCAACGTGGAAGGAAAACAAGGAAAATGTGTTTGTGTGTGTGCGAGTGTAGGTGTGTGTGTATGTGTGTCTATCTGTGTGTGTGTATGTGTGTGTGTGTGTGTGTGTGTGTATGTGTATATATATACCTCTTGTGGATATTTACAAGACGTCTAACTATAGACTTAGCTTCTGTAGATAAAGTCCTTATCGCTGATCCGAAGGATGTAATTCAAACTCAGGAAGAGGAAAAGTGGAGTTTAGTAGGGCCTAACGTTTCGCACACTGTGTACATCTTCAAAAGCAATGACAATGGTCGAAATACATGGTCTTATATACTAACATAAGGTGAGAATAAGAAGTAAATAGCTAACCAATAGGGAAGAGGGTAGTGGGTAGAACCAATAAAGAAACTAGGCGGCCGTACGAGCGTTCTCCAATCAGGAACGTCGAAAAAGATGCCAGGCAGGTAAGTTCAACAGCCGCGTAGGAGGCTTGGAGGATGACCACGAAATCTCGTATTCGGAGATTCATTGAAGGCATTTCTTCTTGGATGTAGAGGGCTTCGAGAATCTGTAGTCTTCTTGTATCTTGTGCTTGTCCTATAATTTTGGTGTTTTCGACCATAGTCTGTCTGGTGAGAGTAGTGTTGTGGTGAAATTCTGTGTGTGTTTTTGGTGTGACCTTCTGCAAATGTAGGGTGATACTTCTTGAAAGATTAGTGGTGCAGTATCCTATGTATGAAGAATGAAGGGACTCACAGTACCCTTGTTTGGAAGAGTATTCATACACGAGATGACTACGTTGTAACATAGAAGGAGCGAGGGAAGGATCAGCCTGCATTTGCAGAACGGCACACCAAAAGCACACAAAGAATTTCACCACAACACTATATACATATATATATATATATATATATATATATTCATGTATATACAGACACACACATATGTGTATATATATACATCTATATACATAAATAGATAAATAGATATATAGACAAATAAACAAATAAATATACATGTATGTGTGTGTATATATACACCAAAAACACACACAGAATTTCACCAGAGCACTATATATATATATATATATATATATATGTGTGTGTGTGTGTGTGTGTGTGTGTGTGTGTGTGTGTGTGCGTATGTACATGTATATATATACATATATATATATATATATATATATATAGATATATATATATATACACACCAAAACGCACAATTTCACAATAATATATATATATATATGTATATATATATGTACAGTAAAATATATATATATATATATATATATGTATATATATACATATATATATACATAAATAAATAAGTATATATATATTCATATATACATATATATGTATATATATACACGTATATATACATATATATATATATATATATATATATATATATATATATATATATGTATGGCAAGAGTGGTATAGGTAAATTCCAGGAAGGAGCAGACGTATTTTATTCTCTAAACGTTTCGACAGTCTTCTTCAGAGAGATAATAGTACAGGCAAATTGGAATACATTGACTATATACTAAACGGGTCATCTCACAGGTCGCCTTGGGAAAGAGTCCGCCGTTTGTGCCCCCTCGATGATTAATCTTGCTGTTGTGCGTGCCAAATTTACAAATCCTTCTCTATGATTGGTTGATTTAAAAGTATTAATATATGCAGCTTCAATAGTTCTGCTCCTTCCTGGAATTTACCTATACCACTCTTGCCATACATTTGTCTTTTATTATATATACATGTATGTACATATATAAATATAAATATATATTTATATATATATATATATATATATATATATATATATATATATACTAGCCAAATTACCCGCGCGCGGCTGCGAGTTCGTGAATGATCCCTAACCTAACCATACCCTTAACCCTAACCAAAATATTTTTTTTTAGAAATGATATACAGTTATCCAAGTACCTGGGGTCTATCTCCAAAACCCTAGGAGGAGTTCGTGAACAAACAAACAAACAGACAGAGGCTACTATTTTATCATAATATATATATATATATATACATATATATATATATATATATATATATATATATACATACACACACACACACACACACACACACACACACACACACACACACACACACACACACACACACACACATATATATATATATATATATATATATATATATATATATATATATAAATGTATACATATATGCATACTGTGAAAGGTATGAATCTACTCCCACCCATTTCATTCCTATATACTCCACTCCTATTCACCACCACTCCCCCCCTCTTTTCTTGGCTCCTCGTGGATGACAGGTCATATATATATATATATATATATATATATATATATATATATATATATATATATATATATATATATATATATATATATATTTACCCAGATCTTTGTGGTAAGACAGATATGAGAAAGCTATAGGAAAGGGGAAGGATGTTTTTTTGGGTTTTCATGGATCTGGAAAAGGCTTATGATAGGGTAGACAGAAAGGCACTGTGGGAGGTTATGCAGATTTATGGGATAGGAGGAAAGCTTTTGGGAGCTGTCAAGAGTTTTTATGTGAGTAGTAGAGCATGTGTTAGGATTAGAAATGGAGAGAGTGAGTGGTTTGAAGTAAAGGTGGGACTTCGTCAAGGATGCGTTATGTCGCCCTGGCTGTTCAACTTATACATGGATGGGGTGGTGCGAGAGGTGAATGCTAGGGTAGTGAGTCAGGGATTGGAGATGGTTAAAGAAAATGGAGAAAAGTGGGAGGTGAGCCAGCTGTTGTTTGCGGACGACACTGCGCTTGTGGCAGGGTCAGAGGAGGGATTGAGGAAGCTGGTGGCAGAGTTTGGGAGAGTATGTGATAGAAGAAAGCTAAAGATAAATGTGGGTAAAAGTAAGGTGATGAGATGTACAAGGGGTGAAAGTGGCAGTAGACTGGAAGTGAACATTAAGGGAGAGCGACTGGAGGAAGTGGATAGTTTTAGATACTTGGGTGCAAATGTAGCAGGAAAAGGTGGAGTGAAGGTGGAGGTAGAATGTAGATTGGGAGAAGCAAGTAAATGCCTTGGTGGTTTAAAGAGTGTAATGAGGAATAGACATTTGGGAATGGATGCGAAGAGGAGACTATATGAAGGAGTGATTGTGCCAACAGCACTGTATGGGGCAGAAACGTGGAACATAAGAGAAGAAGAGAGAAGGAGTTTGAATGTGTTTGAGATGAGGTGTCCTGAGAAGTATGGTGGGGGTTACTAGGCTGGATAGAGGGAGAAAGGAGGAGGAGGTGAGGAGAACAGGGGTGAAAAAGGATTTGGGAGATAGGGTTGATGAAAGAATATTAGGATGGTTTGGACACATGGAAAGAATGAGTGAAGAAAGACTAGTAAAAGAGGTATGGAAGGCAGATGTGGAGGGAGTGAACATGAGGGGACGTCCTAGGATGAGGTGGATGGATGGGGTGAAGGGGGCTTTGGGGAAGAGGGGAATGTCTGTTGAGGAAGGAAGGGAGAGGACGGAAGACAGAGGTGAGTGGAGAATGGTTGTATATGGATGATGTTGTGACTGCATGAGGAGGAATGGGCGTGGGGGTGGGGGAGTAGGTGTGAGTAAATTTTTGACGCAGCCCGAAGGGATGTCTCCCCGTCCTCGCCTTAGATGCAAAGGGGGACGGAGAGGGGGGGTCGCCGATTAAATGAAGCGGCCTTGCTGTGGATGTACTGTGTCTTGCGACACTGCTTCTGACCCAGGGCGGTGGGCAAGATGCAGGGATGACCCATCATCCAGGAGGTGCTCAGATGAGAGGAAGGGTGGGAGGGGTGTGGAGTGTATTTAGGGATGAAATGGGTGGGAGTGTTTTTATGCCTTTCCCTTTTTGGCTACCTCCCTTGTAAGGGGGAAAAAGCCTTGGTATAATGTATGTATATATATATATATGTATATATATATATATATATATTTATATATATATGTATATATATATGTATATGTATATATATATATATATATATATATATATATATATATATACATTAACACGCTATCACATATTGCAGACATCCGAATGTGGGTCATAATTTGTTGGAAAAATATAAAAATCTTTCGTTGGTGATCATCTATTATATCCTCGTATACAATAATCATCTCACAATTAAAATTATATTTACACGAAAAAGCTTCTGTAACGTAACAGAAACTAGAAACATTTCTACGTAGTCATGACATAGCATGGGTCAGCGGTGAACAATGTCTTCCTCATCCCATCGCGTGAAACATGAAACCAAAGAATAAAACGGACAAAAATACGACATATTTCCTCGGGACGTTTCTTCTCCCCTCCCACGCCTCTGATCTATTGTCTCTAATGCCGGCAAGGAATTATCAGAGACACAGTTCCTTACCAGCCGTCCATTCTTTGTCTCCTCACGCGCTGTTCTCAACACCAAATAAGTCTCCAAGTAGGAGACTCCATTAAGACCCCACTGGTCCCTTTGTTCGTCCCAAAATTCTTCGCTGTTGCCTCTAAGAGGAAACGGTTTTCTTATCTCTTGCCGGGGTCTGCGGCGACGGCGGCGGCGGCGGCGGTTGCGGCTGCGGCTGTGGGTGCGACTCCAGAAGTCTCGATTCTTTGAGACAAGGGGAGAAAGAATGTCTTCGGGACGAAGAGGAAAAGAGTATCTGAGAGCTCGAGACTCCGATCAACATAGGAGAGGTCTGAAGAGGAATGAGGACAATGGGGGAGAACGGGGGGCGGGGGGGGGGGGCAAAGGGGGAATGGATGGAGGAGAAAAATGAACTGGTCGAGAAGAAATGAAGAGATAATGAAGAGATAGGATGACGGTGGAGAAGTAAAAGAAAATATATGAGAACGAAAACGAAGACAACGGGGAAGGTGAACTAGGATATAGTGGAGGGAAAAGAAAGAGGGGAGATGGAGGAGAAGAGAAGAAAAGGAGGGAGCGCAAGGGAGGAGGGAAGAAGGGAGGAGGGGGCAAGAAAAGGGAGGGAAAATGAAGGGAAGGGAGGAAAGGGGGAGGGAGGGAGAAGAAGATAATGGAGGGGAAGGGAAAGTGGGATAAGGGAAGGGAAGGTAAGGGAGGAAATGGAAGAGGAGAGGAGAGGAGGAGAGGGGAAGGGAGGAGGGGGCAAGAAAGGGGAGGGAAAGGGAAGAGAAGGTAGGAAAGGGGGAGGGAGGGGAGAGGAAAGTAGAATGAGGGAAGGGAAGGTAAGGGAAGGTAAGGGAGAGGAGCGGAGAGGAGGAAAGAGGAGAAGGAAAGGGAGGGAATAGAAAGGAAAAGAAAGAAGAGGAAATGAAAAGAAGGGAGAGAGGGAGAGAAAGGAATGGAAAAGAAGGGGAAGGAAGAGAGAGGAAGGGAAAGTAAGGAAGAGAAAAGGAAAGGAAGATAGAAGGGAAGGAGGGGAAAAGAGAAGGGAGGGAGAGACGAAAGGAAGTGAGGAGGGAGGATAAAGGAAGGGTTGGCAGGGGAGATTAAGGAACTGTATCCCGTCTTCGGCAGTTCGCTAGCGCATCTACCCCTGACAAACAATATCACATCAAACTGGTTTACCAATAGAGTGGTTAACGAATGGAACAGACTTAGTAGCAATGTAGTGAACGCTGAAACGATTAGTCGTTTAAAAAGATGAGTAAATGATTTTATGAACAGGAATGAAACATGGTAAGGGACATGGAACGGCCTAGTGTAGGCCTTATGGTATATTGTAGTCTGTGTGTCAATTTTGACAACTTATCGGATGGCTCGCCATAATAAAGACTCGATGAAATTAGAATAGAGACCGAGCTGGCCTAGCACCGTCGGGGAACCTTCAGGTTGCGAATCGGGTCGTTCCTTTTGTACGGCCTGGGTGGCTCGATGCTATCGTCTTTGTTTCATAATAAGCAGTCGTTGATACAAAGGTTCGAGTCCTTGCGGTGGAGCTTATTTCCATATTGCAGTCTCTTTCATTCTTATGTTCATTTTGGGCTCATGAAGTCTGCTGAAAGTGTGGGTCAGTTGGAAGGGTGCGGAGTAAATATCAGGATGTGATATTCCAAAACCACGGGAATGCTGGGTTGTCACGTCAGGTGTAAATGTCATGAGGGGGTTAAGTTTTATGGGGGAAAAGTTTGTCCCTTGAAAGAAAGTGCAGAGAAATCATAGGGACGCTGGTGCTGATTCTTATAATGATAAAATTTTTTGCCTTTAAGTTCATTAACTAGAGATCCACAGCTCCACACAAGCTGGCAACGGTCCTCAGACTCTCCCATTGATCTCACTGGGAAGAAACGTTGGACTGTTGTTTTTAGTGTATTAGTAGAAGAGTGTGTCTGTGTTACCGGACTGAAGGAGTACGAGGGGGAGCAGTCGCTGGATGTCAGCTGTTCTTGTGGGAGAAGGCGGAGGAAATGTAGTGTATGATGATACTGAGAAATGTTGGGTCCAGTCACACGACCAAGGAAAGGGTACTGACTTGTTTTCAAGACGGGTGGGAGGGAGAAGATTCCCTCTCACGTCCGTTTTATATAGACTTATTATTCGTATATCAAGTGTATCATTATCATTGTAAATATGAATTCATATGTCTTATCTATTCCTTACTGTAAGAATATATATCCTAATGCAGACGACATCGTGTTTCCTTGGTCACTAAAGATGTTTTGACACGAAATTCTCTCTCACGTCCGTTTTATATAGACTTATTATTTGTATATCAAGTGTATCATTATCATTGTAAATATGAATTCATATGTCTTATCTATTCATTACTGTAAGAATATATATCCTAATGCAGACGACATCGTGTTTCCTTGGTCACTAAAGATGTTTTGACACGAAATTCTCTCTCACGTCCGTTTTATATAGACTTATTGTTTGTATATCAAGTATATCATTATTATTGCATATACGAATTCATACGTCTTATCTATTCATTACTGTAAGAATATATATCCTAATGTAGACGACATCGTGTTTTGTTGGTCACCAAAGACATTTTGACACAAAATTGTATAACTATAAAAGCGACCAACTTAACGTCGTGACTTGATAGCGTCACCCCAAGAAGATGTTTTTCCAAAGAAATTTCCTGCTCCTTCACATCATTCTTAGAAGCAAATCAAGTAGCAGCCGAAGACACACAAGACCCAAAACTTTCTTCAAGCCTCTAGCGTTAGTCAAGAGCCAGCAAAGTCGAATTAAGTCGATAGTTCCTGCATCTCTAAAGAACACCGGAGGAAGACTTCTTAGGTTAAGTCTTCAATCACCTCGAGGTGAACATAGGAAGAGAAGTTTCTGCTTTGGTGCACGCAGATTATTTAAAGAAAATCCTTCGCTTATTGAATGTTGGTAGGATGATGATATTCACCAATCAGGTACCGTAGAGGAAAATCTATGAGCATAAGGACTTTAAAACGACAGGACTAAGAAGACAAAAGCATAGTCAAAGCCCCCATCATAATCGACATTACATATGGAAAGGGGTTGGAAAATAGATTACACAGATATAGCATGTATATCTTAGACAGTAATTATTTTTTCTTTGTCTAGAGGAAAATCTATGAGGATAAGGACTTTAAGACCACAGGACCAAGAGGAAAAAAAACATAAAGTCAAAGCCCCAATCATAATCGACATTACATATGCAAAGGGGTTGCGAAATAGATTATACAGATATAGCATGTATATCTTAGACAGTAATTATTTTTTATTTGTCTTTAGAAAAAAGATGGAAGGATAATTGCGGTAGTAGATTTGGGAAAATGATTATATTTTTGCTTTGTTTGATAACCTTGATTCATAAACTCCTATTACAAGGTTAGAATGTGAATTTCTTTTGTTTCGATTTTATGAGTCATATAGGAGTGATAATACGGATTTGAGATTGGTATTGGGTTGGAGTGTTTCTGTTCAGACCTCATATCTTAAATTCGCGCATGCGTCAGTGGTTATGGAGTGTTGGTGGAGGAGGAAGCATCTTTTGTTTGGGATGGTTTTGCTTTGGTAGCGCTTTCTAGGTGGTGACGAAACAAGCGCGGAGCTTTCTACGTATTACATCGCATATTGCCGTGGTTCAGGTGCGGATTTTGTCTCCTTCATTTAGAGTCGAGGAAAAGGATTGCGGGTAGATGGGTGGATAGGACGAAAGATGAAAATGGTTTGCAGTGGAAGTGGATGGAGGATTGTGGTTGGTTGTGAGGTGAGGTGGTGAAGGCCGAAGGATGTGGGACGAATCCTCGTGTTGAGCTTGTGTCGACGCTTGGTGGGGTTTATGTTAAGGTGTGAATGTTGGGAGGGGGGTCTTGCTGTGGTGGTGGGTATTAGGGCTTCTGCCTATGTCGTTCCTGGATGGTACCAACATAGTTCTGACTTGGGCTGGTTTCTCTCGAAAACTAATGCGTTTTGAGTATTGAAAGCGGAAGACACAATATTCAAAGCCATAGTTTGCACATGCATATACATATACATATACATATACAAATACATATACATATACAAATACATATGCATATACATACACACATACACATATACATATACATATACATATATAAATATACATATACATATACTTATATATATATACATATACATATACATGTACATATACATATACATACACATATATATGTACATAGGGCAAAGGTGACGCGTCTCCTGTCGTAGACTCTTCACCCTTCCTTTCATCACTTACGTATGTAGAGCAAGAAAAAAAACGCGAGAAAATAAAAAGGCGAAAGTAAAGGAAGACAGATATTAATACAAGATTTCACATTTATAACCAGACGATGCATCGTCGCAGAATTGAAGAGATCGATGAGACGAAGAAATTGGTCTTGAATGTAGGAAATTGGTTCTGCAGCCACGGGAAAGAATTTGGAATAGAAAGATGCAATCGAGGAGCCTGGCAGAGAGATGGTGGTGGTCTGTCAATTACGAGGACAGAATCTCTGTCAACTTCCTCCGTCCCGGGAGTAGAGGGTAGAGGGGGGGAGGGGGGATAGGGGGTGGGGGGTTAGTCACTTTTACTCTTGTCTTTGATGCTGTCTGGCTACGTTACCCCTTTGGTGCATTGAACAGCATTTTTCTTTTTAATTATTGGTGATCCCAAGGCTCTCTCTCTCTCTCTCTCTCTCTTTCTCTCTCTCTCTCTCTTCCTCTTTCTGTATCTAGCTGTGAACGTGTATTTGTATATATATTCTTATGCGTATGTGTGCGTACGTGTATATGCATGCGTATGCGTATGTATATGTGTATGCGTGTGTATGTGTATATGTAAATGTAGGTGTATTTGTATGTTTGTGTGTATACGTATGTATCTATATACAAGTGCATGCGCATGTGTATGTGTATGTATATGTGTACGTTTGTGTATGTGTATGTGTATATGATTATGTATGTATATGTTTATATGAATATGTATAAGTATATACATTTATATGTGCTTGTGCATGTGGAATTGGATCTGCATATGTATGCGTGTGTGTATGTATATACTTATGTGTACGTGTATGAGCTTGTATTTGTGTGTTTGTGTACATGTATGTACATATATATATTCATTTGTATGTGTATGTATATATATGTATTTGTATGTGTATGTATATATATGTATTTGTATGTGTATGTGGATTTGAATTTTTATGTGCATACTTATATATTTTTATATAAGTGCATATGTACGTGTATGTGTATGTATGTGTATGTGTATGTGCATGTGTATGTGTATGTGTGTGTATGCGTATGTGCATGTGTATGTGTATGTGTATGTGCATGTGAATGCGTATGTGTTTGTGTATATGAATGTGAATGTTAATATAGATATATAAATGTATATGTATTTTATGTGCTTATACGCCTACATATTTGTATATGCATGTGCGTGTGCATATTTGTATTGGAATGTGTATGAGGATATGTTTGTGTATGTGGACATGGATGTATATTTATATGTGTATGTATATGTATATGTTTATGTATATGTATATATATATGTATATGTATATGTATATGTATATGTAAATGTATATGTATATGTATATATATATATGTATATATATATATATATATATATATATACATATATACAGTATATATGCAATAAAAACACAAGGAACGTGTGTTCAAAAATGCGTAAGTAACCGCTAGGAAAAGTAAACTAACGAAGCAGAACGCTTTCGCATCATTACATCTTCAGTGCTGATACAAAGAAGGAATTCCTTCTTTGTATCAGCACTTAAGATGTAATTATACGAAAGCGCTCTGCTTCGTTAGTTTACTTTTCCTAGTGGTTACTTACGCACACACACACACACACACACACACACACACACACACACACACACACACACACACACACACACACACACACACACACACACACACACACACACACACACACACACACACACACACACACACACACACACACACACACACACACACACATATATATATATATATATATATATATATATATGTATATATACACACACACACACACACACACACACACACACACACACACACACACACACACACACACATACACACACACACATACACACACACACATACACACACACACACATACACACACACACACACACACACACACACACACACACACACACACACACACACACACACACACACACACACACACACACACACATATATATATATATATATATATATATATATATATAAATATATGTATGTGTATATGTATAAGAGTATGTTCATGTACATGTACATGTGCATATGTGTACGTGTATGTGTACATGTATGTGCGTATGCATGTGTATATATCAATATGTGCATTTGTATATGTATATATGTATATGTGTATGTTTATGTGTATGTGAATATGTATCAATATGTGTGTATGCAAATGAATGTGTATGTGTTTGTATGTATATGTATGTGTATATGTAAATGTATGTGTATGTGTATGTGCATGCATATGTATGTATATATATATATATATATATATATATATATATATATATATATATATATATATATATATATGCACATGTATAGGTATCAATATGTGTATGTACGTGTATGTTTATGCGCACGTGTACTTGTATATGTATATGTATGTGCATGTGCATGTATATGTGTATATGAGTATGGGTATACACGGATGTACATTTTATGGAAGATTAATCACATGAAAGGGGGAGGCGACCTAAAGAAAAACAGTTGAGAGAATTATCAAAGTGATTTTCTTGACAAATGTTGGCAATGCTGTGAGTGAAATGAATGGAAATGTAGCATAGCAGGACTCTGAGAGCGGAGATGTGCGTACGGAAGATTAAAGAGTTCACTCTCGAATTTCTCTTCAGTTGATTAATGAAGAACCGGGGTTTAGGGAAGCCCGACCGAGGAGTTGGCGGAGATGTACGGCAAAGTATGGGAGTGGAAATCAGTCCTATAAAGCCTTTTGTTATCCCTAAGGATCTAAGGATTTTGTTTAGCGTAAATGGCAGACGATTTTACTCGGCATAGAGAAGCTCTTGTTAATGGGAGACGATTTTACTCGGCGTAGAGAAGCTTCTGTTCAGCGTAAATGACAGACGATTTAACTCGGCATAGAGAAGCTCTTGTTCAGCGTAATGGCAGACGATTTTACTCGGAGTAGAAAAGCTCTTGTTTAGCGTAATGGCAGACGATTTTACTCGGCATAATGTAGCTCTTGTTCAGCTTAAATGGCAGACGATTTTACTCGGCAGAGAGAAGTTCTTGTTCAGCGTAAATGGCAGACTATTATACTCGGCATAGAGATGTTCTTTCCTACTTCCGTAGAGGTCACAATAGTTTTATAGGGAGCCAGTGCACTTGCTATATTGAAGCATTGTTGTATACATATATATATATATATATATATATATATATATATAATATATATATATACTGTATATACTACTGTATATATATATATATATATATATGTATATATATATATATATATATATATATATATATATATATATATATAATATATATATATATATATATATATATATAGAAGGGAGCCTTGCTTCATTCTAAGGCGGAAAATCATGGTTGACATTGTGCAGTCTGGGTAAAATTTTTTGTCAGCCATCACCAAATTCTAGAAGCATCCTGCGTGGACCTTCGATGAATACGGGAAGGCGGGAGTGGGGGAGATTTTGACAGCTTTTCTTGCGGAGGAAAATTATAGCAGTCTGTTTTGTACTTTATGGAGACAATGTGCGAGTCAACGTTGTTAACATTGTGAGAAAATTTAACTGTATTCCAATGAAGAGTTACCAGGTAGCGTTCAATGACGCTTTGTGAATATATTTTAGGGATAAAAGCTGGACGAATTCTGAAGTGATAAACTGCTAGGCAGTGTCCATGTTCTGGGGATAAATTTGGTAGCAAGTGCGGATTCTTGAAGAAATTTTTGGCAGGCAGCTTTTCACTACAAAGGAAAACTGAGTTTGCTGACAACGGGAGTAGTATTTGCTACGAAGTTCTTTCCTTGATGAAAAAATCACATACACCTCCATCCATCGCCCTTTTGGTGTTTTGAAGGTAAACGCAAAGTGCAAGTTGAGGGAGGCCAAGAGGGGATCGAATTTTGGGTTGATTATGTACTTATCTGGGAATTTTGAAAGGAATGAAATGATGTTTTAGAATAAAGCGGAACGAGTATGGAGAGGCAAATCGTATAGAAAAGTAAAGGTAAACGGAACAGATGGGCAGTTGTTAATGGAAAAGAAAGTTACAAAAGAAAAATAGGTGGTATTATTTGTGAGAATTTTTGAATGTAGACGACATTTAGGCTTTGACTGCAGTGGCGGGAGATGCTTAAAAGAAGGACTGTGATGGGTGAAGAGAACGATAAGACTAACAATTAACAATGAAAGAGAAGAAAGACGGAAAGGCAACTGGTTCGAATGGATACCATACAGAATGTCCAACATAGGGCGAAGTAGTCACAGAGTGACTGTTGAAGCTGTTTAATGTGTATCAAAGGGAAGGGAATGTCCACAGTGGACCGGAGAACTGAATATATATAGTCCCTCTACACAAGGGGAAAGGAGACAAGTATGAATGTAGTAGTTTTAGGGGGTCCACTATGGTGTGGTCAGTAAGATGTATGGGCGCGTGTTAATTAAGAGGATCAAAAGGGGGAACCGAGTGAATAATTGCCGAAAAGGAGCGTGAAGTTAGGAGAGGAAGGGAGTGCATAGATCAAGTGCTTATGGTAAGACAGGTATGCGAAGAAGTATCTAGCAGAGGGTGAGGGATTATTTTAGTACTTTTATGGACTTGGAGATTGTGGTGAAAAATGAAATTTATGGAGCGGGTTATAGATACGTGGAACAGAGGGAAGGCTGTTGAATAGTAGCTCATGGTTTAGAGTCAAGAATGAAGAGTGAATGGTTTGAGGTGTGATGTCATCATGGCTGATCAACAGGCATATATATATATATGTATATATATATATATATATATGTATATATATATATATATATATATACATATATATATATATATATATATATACACATATATAAAGTGATAAATGAGGTATGCACAAGAATATTAACACGAGCTTTGGAATTGGTGGGTGAGAACGAAAGGACATGGGAACTGAACCAGCTGTAATATATGGATAACACTACGCTTGTTGCTTATTCTAAGGAAAGACTGCAACAGTCGGTGGTTGGGTTTCGAAGGGAATGTGAGAGAGGAAATTTATATTAGTAATGTGGGCAAAAATAGAAATATGAGATAGACAAGGAATGGCGATGGTGGAAAGTTGAATACGAGTAGGAAGTATAAGAGGTTTGAAGAAGGGGAGAATCTGATCATTTTTATGACAGACGCATGTAGGATTCGAACCCACTGCTTTCGGCCACCCGTAAGATTACCTTCACAGAGCCCTACGGGTGGCCGAAAGCAGTGGGTTCGAGTCCTACATGCGACTGTCATAAAAATGATCAGATTGATGTCGCTGTTACTAGCGAATTTCTCTCATAATTACAAGGGGAGATTATTTATGTATTCGCGTTCGTTTATATGACAGTGAATAGATGAATAGAGGAATGGATGTAAAAGTTAACTAAATGCCTGGATGGAGAGAAAATTATTATGCAAAATAGATATTTGGGGATGACCGCAAAGAGAAGGTTAGGTTGTATGAAGTGATTGTAGCCATAAAGTTGTATGGAATAGAGAAAGTGGAGAAGATTAAGTGTTTCTGAAATGAAGTATTTGGAAAATATCATGGGCGTCACGGGAATGGAAAGCGAGCGATGTAGAAGCGAGCCAGAAGACGTGGGTTGGAATAGAGCTGTCGGATGAGGTGGTTTGGACATATGGAAAGAATGAACGAAAATGAATAAAAACTATGAGAGAATGTAGAAAGAACATGTGGAGAGAAGGAACTAAAACGATGAGAGAATGTAGAAAGAACATATAGAAAGAATGAACAAAAACGATGAGAGAATGTGGAAAGAACATGTGGAAAGAATGAACAAAAACAATGAGAGAATGTAGAGAGAACATGTGGAAAGAATGAACAAAAACGACGAGAGAATGTAGAAAGAACATGTGGAAAGAATGAACAAAAACGATGAGATAATGTGGAAAGAACATGTGGAAAGAATGAACAAAAACAATGAGAGAATGTAGAGAGAACATGTGGAAAGAATGAACAAAAACGACGAGAGAATGTAGAAAGAACATGTGGAAAGAATGAACAAAAACGATGAGAAAATGTAGAAACAACATGTGGGCAGAAAGAATGAACAAAAACGATGAGAGAATGTGGAAAGAACATGTGGAAAGAAGGAACAAAAACAATGAGAGAATGTAGAGAGAACATGTGGAAAGAATGAACAAAAACGACGAGAGAATGTAGAAAGAACATGTGGAAAGAATGAACAAAAAACGATGAGAAAATGTAGAAACAACATGTGGAAAAAATGAACGAAAACTATGAGATAATGTAGAAAGAACAAGTTTATGAAATGAGCTTGAGTGGAGGACCACAAATGAGATGGGTGAATAAGATGAAGCTGGTTCTGATGCTCACAGTATATTTGTCGAGCAGGGAAGAAAGAGAATAGAAGAGAGAAGTGACTGGATGGAAATTGTGAATAGAAGAAGGGACGACGCGGCCCAGAGGGATCTATATATATATATATGTATTTTTAGTTAATTACTTTTTGAGTGGATGATGATGATGAGTTCTTCACCTTACGGTGGAGTGTTGGAGGTAAACTAGCCGTGGAAGAACAGTGCCTCCTTGCATTGCTTTTTTGACCCTGGCCGTGTGGCACGGGTCACGAACGACCCCACTCCTCCTCCTCCTCCTTCTCCTACTCCTCCTCCTCTGCCGCCACCACCACCACCGCCATTACCACTACCACCACCACCACTACCACTACCACAACCACCACCACCAAAAGCACCACCACCACCCAAACCACCACCACCACCATCACAACCACTTTAACCACCACCACCACTACTACCACCACCACCACCACCACCACCACCACCACCACCACCACCACCACCACCACCACCACCACCACCACCACCACAAAAACCACCACCATCAAAACCATCACCATCAAAACAACCACCACCGCCACCACCTCCACGACTTTATTCAGTTCAGAGAAACCCTTTTGATAGAAATTGTTACCTTGAGTTCCATTGGCAGGAAACCTGCAGCCCCGTAGCTTCCGGCAAAGTCCTCGAGGTTTACCATAGATCTTCCATGGAAGAAACGTTAGACTGTGGCCTATGTTGTTGTACAAGTGTAGGAGTGTTTTTATACCACAATCATAAAGTAGTAGGAAGAGGGGACCAATCACGGTTGTCAGCTCTCCTCATGGTACAAGGTGGAGGAAATACAGTCGAGGTTGGTAGAAAGAGATCTCTTGGATTGATCTGGAGGCCGAGCTTCATCTCCGTCGAGTTGCACCTCCAAATGAATGAAAGGGTGTTGCCGGGCTTTGAAGACGAGCGGCAGGGAGAGTCTCCTCTCTGACGTCCCTCCAGCAGGGCCACCACATGCAGGTACACGCCTTTGGTCTCTATGGATGTTAAAAGCTTTGAATTCAATTCCAGGACAACAGAACGAAGGGTAAGGAATACAAGACCAGACATAAAAAAGAACTTTTAACAATTAGGGTGTAGGTTTTAGCGACAAACATGGATGCAGTCGCATATTATACAGATCTAACCTTTTTATGAACGGATAAATGATATGATATAATACACCATATTTTTCATATAAATATGACTAGAATACAAGGAGGAAATAGAAAAGGACCCGGAGAGTCTTTATATCTTTATACCCCTCCCTCATCTTAGCTCCTCGTGGATGACGGGTCATCCCTGTATCCCGCCCAAATATAAACAAATGAATAAAGAGTAAAAAGGTTTTGGTACAGTATAAAGGAATAAATCTGACACTCACATATGTATCAGTTGAACCAAAGAGAACAAAATACCATCGTCAGAGCACCAATGCAGCATAATCATAAAACATTACTATAAAGCAAGTTTTAAGCCAACGACAGCGGGAAACAATAACATAAAGTTAAGCTAGGTAGAGCTAGACACTGAAGCTTCCTCATCCTTTTTCAATAAAGATACTGAAAAATACATCGTGAAATTGAAACAAAAAAACTTGCATGCTGAAGGACCAGCCAAAATATCATATTACCACCTGAAACATCTGAGCTCTAAAGCAATAAATGAAATCGTTGACAGATATATTCAACAATTCCTGGTATCAACAATCTGGAAAGAGGGACGTGCATGATTCCAATCCTTAAAAAAAAAAAAAAAAAAAAAAAAAAAAAAAAAAATATATATATATATATATATATATATATTAAAAAAAATAATGATATATATATATAAAAATATATATATATATATATATATATATATATATATATATTGTATATATATATAAACTGTAGACCCATGTCCTTTCTCTCGAACATTTGTAAGTTGATGGAAAAAAAATTACCCAAGAAAAAGAAAAATGAAAACAGATGTACCTACTTCAAATCAGCATGGATTTAGGAAAGGCCTACCAATAAACACGCTTCTAACGAATATTACCCCACATATAATCGTAAAGAAAACAGAACAGTGATAAAGGTTATAAAATAACCAAAATGCTTTACATTGTCATAACTAACATCCTGTCAAATAAGGTTATAGACAAAAAGTGCACCACAACACGAAGGAATGCCTGACAAGCTCCCTGAGTGTCAGAGTTTGTAGAATATCTTCTCCCCAAATAAATAAATAAACAAACAAATAAATATATATATATGAATAAATAAATAAAAATAAATAAATAGATAAATAGATAAATAAATAAATAGATAAATGAATAAATAGATAATAGATAAATAGATAAATGAATAAACAAATATATAAACAAATAGATAAATGAATATATAGATGAATAGATAAATAAATAAATAAATAAATTAATTAATTAATTAACAAATAAATCGGGAATTAAAGGAGTCTCGGTGAACAATACTCTTACTAACTCCCTCACCCAGAATTCAACATCAATATTCACATATCTCGAGGATCTAAAAACAACAGCCCAACACGACAACTTCGAAACAGCAGCCAAATACACTCAAACTCATCTCAACAAACTGGAGATGTGGATGACACGAAAGATTTGCTTGCATCCCGCCAGAAGACCTCACTGCTGTTGTTTAACCTTGACTTCCATCAACCTAAGAAACATCCAATGGACAAACTTGCACTGGTCAAGAATTTTGAGAAACTAAGACAGACATTCCGGAATGTTTCCATCAGACAAGTATTAGGAGTGGAAAATATCCTTAAATTCATTGAGAAAGGACAGCTAGGATGGTTTGGTCATATGAAAAGAATGAACATCGACAGATATCCAAGACCGGAATGTTTCCATCAGACAAGTATTAGGAGTGGAAAAATCCTTAAATTTATTGAGAAAAGACAGATAGGATGGTTTGGTCATATGAAAAGAATAAACATCAAAAGATATCCAAGAAAACATTGCGAGTGGAGACCTGGAGGAACAAGACCAGTAGGAAGACCCAGAGTGAGGTGGAGGGACAACATTAGTGGAGCAGTGGAAGCCAGGGGAGAAAATCTTGAAAACATCGAAAACCAGTATCATCTATATGAAGACAGGATCAGATGGAGGCAGAACGACTGACAAGCTTTAATGCTTAACAGGAGACTGGTAAGCGGTAAGAGGTAAGAAGACTCACATATGACCTTTACCCTACAAATAAAAGACCTCACTGGTTATGATTAGAGCAATTACAGATACAAGATTTGAGCAGAAAAGGTCTAATAGATTAAACACTACATACAATCAAATCATAAAAAAACTCTTAACAATGCATCTGCTCCATGTTTCCCAACAATCAAGAAAACAAATTATGATAGACTACAATAAACATAAAACAGAGCTTTAGAAAAGATAAACTGAATCAGGCGGCGACGCCTAACAGGAGTCTGGTAAAGTAAAAGTTAAAGGTAAACTAAAACAGAAACAAAAGAACACAAACAACTTGAAACCAAAATCTTTCCTACAGAACAGCAGATGAGACTGATAGACACACAATACAACACAATAACTCTCAAAGATCTGTCACCCATCACACCATATCACTTAAAACTATATCTATATCTCTCTATATATTAAGGGATTCTATCTTTTCATAAAGGTATCAAGGCATATCATGCACTCAGTCTCATTCACCGGCCGTTGTTCCTCTCTCATCTTATCTAGTTGTGGATAATGGGTCATCCCTGCCCAGTCAATGGCAATGCAGTAAGGCACAGCACACCTACAGTAGCGCCGCTTCATTAACGCGGCGATCCTCCTTCCTTGTTCCTTTATTTAAATAGCCTACCAATAATAACAGAAAAAGAAAGAAAGAAGGAAAAAGAAAAAAGAACAGTTCTCCGCAAGCGAGATCCGGGATAATGGATTGATTTTATTCATATATAATATTTAATTATTCGCTTACGTATGCATTTGGTTATTTTTTTCAATCATTCATGTATTCAATCATGTATTCATGATTTCATCGGTAAGCTTATGTTGTAGTCGGAACCGTCTCGGTCTCGCATTCGCCTAGTCGTGGGTTCGAATCCCGCACTCCTCTCTCATTCCCAATAGTGACTGTAACCTCACCCAGCATAAAAGTGACGGCTTCGGCC
>NC_134777.1:113501013-113513513 GCF_046742065.1 Oratosquilla oratoria | reverse complement strand
CGAACAAATAGACAAATAAATAGATATACAGATAGATAATAGAAATTATAGATAAAACAATGAATAGGTAGACAAATAAATAAGTGAAAATATATGTATAGATAAGAAAATGAATGAATTATAAATTATTAAGAAAATGAGTGAATATATATTGCAGAACACTGTTTTTATTTTTATAAAAAGAACCTCATAACTTCAAAATGCGGATGTTTGCCTAAGAAGGAATGAGCAACAGGTAAACTTCGTGAAAAGAATATAAAGTAAGATGTCAATTAGGACATAATACGTCTGACAAGACACTGTATATCTTGTTTAATAACATCGCTTCTCATTTGTCCCAAGTCTGGAAAGACTAAGTGGCAGGTAAACTACGTGAAAATAAGAAATTTGTATATCCGACAAGACACTGTATATCGTATTCCATAACGTCACATTACATTTATCCTAACATACCCCAAAACTAACGTTGAGAGCACGAGGACAAAAGTCACGGCTTCGACCGCAGCTAGCAGCCTCCTGGTGTGAGCTACCTTACCAAAATCTTCATTATATACAATTGGAAACAACAAAGTTTCCGACCCATCTATCCCGGTTTGTTGGTATTACACATTGGGTAATATGAGACGTTCAGAAACATAGGGGCATCCACGCCACTTTTAGTGGTTTCTAGTTAAGGACGGATGTATAAAGAGGAACTTTAGGTCTTTCAAGATCCGTGCTTAGCTAGTTAAAGTGGCGGGGACGACCCTGTATATCTGGTAGACTCATTTTCGCTCTGCGAGGTGGATAGGCACGTTATGGCTTAGGGACTTGGGACTGCATTCCCTTACTGACGTCACGATATGGTTCTTGAGGTTTCGAACCTTCTACTGATACACAAAGTATTTGTTATCCTATGAGGCCTTCAGCGCAGCATGTTTTCAACCGTAGCCACCAGTTCTACTCTACCTAAAGACAGGTGATTTTATTCAGTTGTGGGGTCGGGGAACCTTGAGACGAAATGACGTCTTGATAGATGGAGATCCTGTATGCATATTGGACGGCGTGTTAGAAGGGTTAACGGGGCTTGTTAGCGTCAGAAGTAACATGATTTATCTATTATACATTTGTACAAGTTAGAGATTGGGTGTTGGGAATAAAACGAAGACGATCTAGGAATTGATTTACTCTAACGTTTCGACTAACTTGGTCTTCTTCAGAGAGATGTACAGGAATTTTTTTTACATGGGTTACAATTCATATCTCCCCTATAGAGTCACTAGATCGTCTTCGTTTGACTTTCACCACCCAATCTCTCATTTGTCCTTCCTTCTCCAAATTTGTACAAGAACAGTGAGGTACTGGCGTGACGGACGCCTGTGTTTTAATCCCCTGAAGAATTTCGATGGTTACATTATATAGATAACTGCATCCAACTCAAGTGACCTTCGACACTTAGTATTACATCTGTGGCATGGCAACACGCCACTACTGTAGTGTCGTGTTGGCACAGATGGCTAGTGTCAAGACAATGACCAGACAGAACTGTATGGAGCTTTTCGTGAAACTCTATGACAAACACAGAACACTGATGAAGAGCGAAGGAAGAGCAAGTGACCCTGGAGGAAAGGGAAGTGCATTTGCCTTGGAATTGGACAGCCTGTTCGACATAGGAGCTCAAGATGCTGTCCAGGATATAGAGAGCAACAGACTGTTATCCAGGGAGAAGAGAGATGAGGACATCAGGTTCCACCAGGACCAGAGGACTGAGAGGAAAGGTCGCATGTCGGGTCATCACAAGATCTTTGAGACAAGATCCCAACAACTAATAGGCCGGACTGAGATGCAACTGCAGAGGCAAGAACAAGGTAATCATACTTTCATACTTTTACTAATCATTCTTTTGAATATCACAAGTTGGAAGTTCTACATGCTTACCACATCGTATTATTTTGCAGTTTTACATGCTTACCACATTGTATTATTTTGCAGCCCCATCAGAACAAGAGGCAGACATTTTCAGAAGGGGAAAACCTGTTTCAGAAGGTGACAGCCAAGACCACACTAGTAGATCTCATTGGTCCGGAATCCCACCTTCTGTTAGACATCCTCAGCATTGGACCTGACTGGCTCCTGGATCGGGTTGAATCATGGCCAGAGAAGGAGGACTACAAGAAAGCCTTGGAATATGTGAGAAACCTCAGAGTAGTGAATGATATTACTGAGTGTGGAGTTGTTGTTGTTGTTGTCGCTCCCTAGACTGTCTGTCCGAGCAGTCCCGTCTCCCCAAGGAATGCCACGGCCGAAACTGGGTTTTCCCACAAATCCTTTATAGAGTGTATGTTGTGTTGTTTGCGTGCATGATTGTGTATAATGCGGTCTTCCATTATGTGTTGTATGGTTGAGTGTGGAGTTGAAATGATGAGTGATTTTGCAAATGTCATCACCACAGATCCCAAGCAGAGGGAATATCTCCTCCATGCTGTGGAATACAACAGACGGCGCTTCGAAAGCTTCAAGAAGCAAACACTTAACAAATGACTGTGTAACATCATTTTGATACATATAATCATGATTATTTTGGTAGTTTCAGTTGATGGTTTGACTTGTTGCAAAATTACACTTTCCACTTTGTATGATATATGTCAAATGTATGGAATTTTGTTATTTTTCTGTAAATATTATAAATAACATGCCATTTTTTGTACAATGTTAATCAGATTGTACACGTTCAAAAGAGCATTAAAAATGCTTTAATTTGATAACTATTTTGTTGCTCTATCTTGCTCCATGCAAAAACCATGTCTCCAGGTTAGTAAAAAGTAAATATTTTCAACAATTTTGTATCTATTAAAAGTTACGGAGAAAATTAATCAATTCTAACGGTTGATATATTATGTAGAGTCAATCCTGCTCATTCATTTTGTACCTAATTTGTTGCTCTATCTTGAATAGATAAAATATTATACCACAAAATATACTTAGAAATTGGGAATGCTTCCACACATTTTAGAGAAAAAATGAATATAATTTTTGGCCTTTTCAGGTCAAAAGACATGAGAAAAAGTACAGTAACGTAAGAAAATATGAAAAAGTTGTTTCTTGAATAGGTCTAATGACCAGCCCCGAACTCCAGCCAAGAAATGAATGTTTCCGGGTGTATCAGCGAAGAACGGAATTTTGACAAATGTTGACCCATTACGGAGAAACATGGGATATCACTGGAATGAGTTTGTTTCGAACCAGGGACTGTACTGTGACTCAGTATAGGCCAGTTACCAGTATAATTTGTGAAGGTCAACTCAAATGGCCACATGGCACTTTTCCCTGATGTTATCATTGTTATTGTTGACAGTGACGATGGTAATGATGATGATGATGATGATGATGATGATGATGATGATGATGATGATGATGATGATGATGGTGATGATGATGATTATGATGATGATGGTGATGATGATGATGATGATGATGATGATGATGATGATGATGATGATGATGATGATGATGATGATGATGATGATGATGATGATGATGATGATGGGGATGATGATGATGGGGATGATGATGGGGATGATGATGATGATGATGATGATGATGATGATGATGATGATGATGATGATGATGATGATGATGATGATGATGATGATGATGATGATGATGATGATGATGATGATGATGATGATGATGATGATGATGATGATGATGATGATGATGACGACTCACATTAAATGATTCCAGTGTGAAACGCAGTTACTTGTGTGTAATGAAAGTCTGGAAAAAATGTCTAGCCATTGCATTGTGTAAACGAAAGGAAGTTGAAAAGAAAATGGATATTTGGAGGTTTGTATTAGAAATCCATCTTTGGCCTCAATTCTCTTTTGCACAAGACCCGCGACCTTAAGGTAACCGGCAACAGCCAGCTATGTGATTTGATCCACAAATCATTCAAAGAAGGAAGTTTGTATTGTCTGAAATATATGAGTCTTGGGCAGCGTAAGATAGCATGAATAGTAGACTGGAAAATTGTCTGCAAAGCACATATAATTCTAGTTGTTGAGTATTTGACGTATTCGTAATACTAGAAAAATGTATTACATGTGTAAGTAGATAATATGTATAAAAACTTAATGAAGAGTCATTGTAAAAGTTATTTTTTGGATATCGGTAATTATACCACACTTGAAAACTTTTATAGACGATTGTATAGAAAACGTAAAGCCCTGCATGACTTACATACATCTATGCTTGAGGAAAAACTTGTCCAAGAAAGGTCTTCTACTGAGGATAAATGTTAACTTTATTAGAGTATTTTACTTTAAGGTCTGTCCAGATGAGTGGGCCTGATTGGCGGGCATGCCCGTTAACGGGCACATTTGACGGTTAAACGGTCATATTGACCGAGTGATCGTCGAGCGAAATCACTAAAGCGGTGCCCGGGAGATGGAACTTCGACCCTGCCAGAAGCAAGTTAATATCAAGTTAACAGTAGGCTTCCCTCCCACATCCCACGTTTCTTTGTCTTCTTTTTCTGTAGACGTTGAGCAATTATCATGGCGTATAATATCTTCTTCATGACAATGCTAGACGCTATGCTTGTCGTACCACACTCCACACGCTACTGGCATCGTCGGGTACGCCCGATCAACTATTCATCAACTCGGTCATGTGAGCAACATTGACGGGCAGGTCCGGCGGAATTTGCCCGCCAACCAGCGTTGTCGTTTTGAAGAAATCCGCGCTAAAATCGGCGATAAATGGCGACATCTGGCAACCCTTTGAAGAAAGTCCGTCGTCATCTACAGCTCCGAAGATGAAAATTCTTCACTACAGATTATGGCTTTTAGTTGTATAAATAAACAGTAATGAATATTAAATTGTTACTTGTATTATTGCTTAACCTTTTTAGAATAGATATCTAAAGAGACTATCTCTATTACATTAATGTATAAATCATGTTGATCCCGATTTTGATAATTCCACCCTACATTTTCATAGAAAACGTTTGATTTCTATTAACAAATAGAAAACTCAGGTAACCGTTCATCCTCATAAGCTGTAGACGTCGTGACAACGCTGCCACCAACCGCGCTGCCCGATGGGCACGCCCCGTCTGACACTGCTTTAGAGTCTAACTACCCCCAGACTCTTTTGTTCAGACGAAGGCAACACTTATATGTTTTGTACCTTTCCTTTCTTGCCTTTGAAGAATCCTTCCCCATGATACTCTCGCGTGAATTAACCCTTCCATGAGAATTATCGTCAGTCAAATTTTTTTTTTTTTTCTTTTTGACTGGAAGAAAGACATGGTTTATCACAAGGTTAGAACCGTCTTCAACTAATTCGTTCGTATGTGTCTCCTTGTGTAATTAGGTTTGGGAATACTAGAAATTTTGATTTAATTGAGAGGAGCATCTTGCTCTCCATAAGGTAACTTCCCTTAAGAAAGCTTTCAGTATGACCTTGACCCAAGTCAACCAACCTATGCCGTGTGTGTGTGTGTGTGTGTGTGTGTGTGTGTGTGTGTGTGTGTGTGTGTGTGTGTGTGTGTGTGTGTGTGTGTGTGTGTGTGTGTGTGTGTGTGTGTGTGTGTGTGTGTGTGTGTGTGTGTGTGTGTGTGTGTGTGTGTGTGTGTGTGTGTGTGTGTGTGTGTGTGTGTGTGTGTGTGTGTACCATAGGGGGATGATCTTAATAGGAATAAAATCATTTTACTATCGAGGGATTACTACTCGTATGGAGAATATGGTAGGGAGAGAGATAGAGAGAGAGAGAGAGAGAGAGAGAGAGAGAGAGAGAGAGAGAGAGAGAGAGAGAGAGAGAGAGAGAGAGAGAGAGAGAGAGAGAGAGAGAGAGAGAGCTGGCGAGGTGTTGAAGGAAATTCTTTGGTGAGAGAAGACCAGATGATAGATTATGGATGTTGAGGCTCGACAATGAACGAGGAGGATGATCGATGATGGACAAAAGGGCAAAGGAAGATAGATGGAGGAGGAAGAGATATGGAGAGACGGGGACCTCAAAACCCTTTAAAGGATCTGCGGTGGAGACGAAGAAAGGAAAGAAGGAAAGAAAGAAAGGAGAACGAAGGAAGGAGGTGGGAAGTGAGAGGAGAAGGGAGGAGGGAGGCAGAGGGAAAGGCAAGTCGAGGAAAGAGGGTAACGAAGAAAGGGGAGAGTGGAGGAGAAAGAAGTGAAGGATATGACAGAGTAAGGAGGAGGGGGAGGAGAGTAAGAGGGGGAAGTGGAGGGAGAAGGAAAGAGGAGAGGGAAATATGAAGAAAAGGGAGGGATAAGGGAATAAAAGAAAGGAAAAGAAAGGAAGAGGGAGAAGGAGAAGGAGGGAGAGAGGTATGGAGAAGAGGAGTGGGGAAGAGAGGGAGAGGGGAAAGGGGAAGGGGAGGGAGAGGTAGAAGGAGGGAGAGAGGTATGGAGAAGAGGAGTGGGAAAGAGAGGGAGAGGATAAAGGGGAAGGGGAGGGAGAGGGAGAAGGAGGGAGAGAGGTATGGAGAAGAGGAGTGGGAAAGAGAGGGAGAGGGGAAAGGGGAAGGGGAGGAGGAGGGAGAAGGAAGGAGAAAGGTATGGTGAAGAGGAGTGGGAAAGAGAGGGAGAGGAGAAAGGGGAAGGGGAGGACGAGGGAGAAAGAGGGAGACGGGTAGGTTGAAGGGGAATGGGAAAGAGTGGGAGAGGGAAAACGGGAAGGGGAAGGGGAAGGGAAAGGAGGAGGAGGGAGAGGGGTATGCTGCAGAGGAGTAGGAAAGAGAGGGAGAGGGAAAAGGGGAAGGGGAGGGAGAGGGGGAGGGGGAGGGGGAGGTAGAGGGTGAAGAAGAACGAAAGATAGAGGAAAAGGACGAAAAGAAAGTGAGGGCGAAGGAATAGGGGAAGGAGGGGGAAGGGGGAACTTTGAAAATTCTTCGTACACCAAATGAGTCTCTCTCTGCTTGTTTGTCTGTATGTATGTCTGCTTGTCTGCCTATCTACCTATCTGTCTGCCTGCCTGTCTACCTGCCTGACTGATTGTATCTATGTTTACTTGTCTGTCTGTCTATTTGGCTATCTTATTGTCTGTTTATTTATTTGTTCATCTGTCTGTCTGTCTTACTATCTGTCTGCTGGTCTGTTTCCATAACTATCTGTCTAATCGTTTACCTTCTTCTCTGTCTTCCCGTCTTTTTGTCTGTGCTTGTCTGTGTCTGGTAATCCGCCTGTCCATTTGTCTATGTGCTGTGTTCCTGTCTACCTGTCCACCTGTGTGTGTGTGTGTGTGTGTGTGTGTGTGTGTGTGTGTGTGTGTGTGTGTGTGTGTGTGTGTGTGTGTGTGTGTGTGTGTGTGTGTGTGTGTGTGTGTGTGTGTGTGTGTGTGTGTGTGTGTGTGTGTGTGTGTGTGTGTGTGTGTGTGTGTGTGTGTGTGTGTGTGTGTGTGTGTGTGTGTGTGTGTATCTTCCTGCCGGTAATCCTGCTTGCCCTTTTGCTTATTATTCTGCTTACCTCTGTCTGCTGTCAGCTTCTCTCTGTTTCTGCCTGTCTGTCATTCTTCCTGTCAGTCTAGTCGGCGAGGTGGGGGGTTCAAAATCAATATGAAGTACGTACAATGAGTGAGGGTGTCAATAATGAATATT
This sequence comes from Oratosquilla oratoria, assembly GCF_046742065.1. NCBI lineage: Eukaryota > Metazoa > Arthropoda > Malacostraca > Stomatopoda > Squillidae > Oratosquilla > Oratosquilla oratoria. The sequence continues at coordinate 113,505,919 of NC_134777.1, read as the reverse complement.
GTGGATTAAGCTGATTTCACACTCTAATATTAATGGTCATTGATTTTGACAGTATTGATACGTAACGAGAATGTCGATTTCTAGCTGCGAAGATACTTCCTAGATTAATGCGGATATCAATTACAAATCACGTGACTGCAGAGTCACCCGCGCTGAAAATTGATAACTTATTGGGCGATAATGAAAACGATAGCGCGAGTGTATTTTGCAAATGATGGGTGAGTGACAATCGGTATATTCGTAGGCTGAGCTATGATCATCACGGGATGCGTGTTAGAGGGAGTTTCTATATCGAAGTCTCGCGACCAAGAACATTCGAGGTTTTTTCCCGTTTAAGTGTAGTTAGTTCATGACTTTATGCTTCTAAAAGGACAAACGAGACCACGAATTTTCAGATTCGAACTGTTGGAATGTTGCTATTTCTGTAAATGACAATCTTAGAAATTCTATACTCTACGTAATTCACAGGACATATCACGTCTTTAAATATCACAGGCATGATTATCCGTCTGTCTGTCTATCCACCTATCTGCTTAGCCGATTATATTTTAATCCACTTGTCTGTTTATCCACCTGTCTATCCACATATTTATCTATCCACCAGTTTGCCTATCTGTTACTCTGTCTATCCACCTGTGTGTGTATTCACTAGTCTGTCTATCCACATGTTTATCTATCTGTCTGTCTAACTGCCTTCGTATCAAATTGTCTTTATGTTTACCAGATTATTTGTCTGTCTACATATCTCTCGATACGTCTGTACATCTATTCACCTGTCTGTGTGTCCGTGTCTGTTTGTCTGTGTGTTTGTCCCCTATCTGTGTGTCTGTGTGTGTGTATGTCTGTCCGCCCGTCTGTTTGGCTGTCCGTCTGTCTATCTGTCCGTGTCAGTTTGTCTATGTGTTTGTCCCCTGTCTATGTGTGTGTGTGTGTGTGTGTGTGTCCGTCTGTCTGTCTGTCTGTCTGTCCGTCTGTCTGTCTCTCTCCTAGTATCTCAGTCAAAGCAACATGAAAAAGTTATCCGAGATGACATTTATTAGCGGGGTTGATATAAACAGCAAAGAAATAACCAGACACATGTAACCTTATCTGTAGTCAGCGCTGTTTCCTTTGTACCATGGGGCTTCTGCCCTTACGAAAAACATTCCCTTTACATAAACGAAAGAAGATTCAGATCATAGCCAGACAAGAGTACTCGAAGTTTGCCTCCGGAGTACAAGTGTTGGGAAGACCATTTTGACGTCTTCAGTTCGAGAGACAAGAGAGTTTTTTGGCCACAATTCTTGAACCGTTTCGTGTCGCCCTCGGTCGAAATGATCCTGTACTCGGACATTTCTGAGCCTTCACCCTCGTCTCATTCCCGGCCGAATAAAGTCTCCTGGCGTTGGTGGCAGCAACAAAACCTCAGCCTCGAACGTGTGTATGGTAGTTGCCATAAAAAGGGGATTTCTTGGGTGAGTTATGAGGTCTCGACTTGTACGAGTAATAAGCAACGCTTTCAGACATCCATAGAAAGGGATTTGAATATGTATGGATAATAAGTACGGGAGGTGTATCGACAACGTTTCTCTCTCTCTCTCTCTCTCTTCCTTTCCTTCTCTTGTGCCCTCGCTCTCCTGTCTCTCTTCTCCCTTCTCTCCTCATCTCTCTCTCTCTCTCTCTCTCTCTCTCTCTCTCTTCCCTCTACCTCCATTTCCCCTTCTGCGTCCTTTGCTCCTCCATCTTGTTCTCTCTCTATCTCTTCCTCTCCCTCTCCATCTCATTTACAATCTCGTTTTCTTTCTTATTCCTCTACTTTTACCTTTTCTTATCTTTCTTCTCCCTCTCCTTCTTTTCAATTTCCCTCTCCTCCTTCCTCTCCCTCTCTCCTTCTCCTCTCTTTTCCTCTCTCCTCTCCTTTCTTCTCCCTCTCCTTTATTTTAATTCCCCCTCTCCTCCTTCCTCTCCCTCTCCTCCTTCCTCTCCCTTTCATTTTTTCTCTCTCCTTTCCCTCTCTCCTCTCCTTTCTTTTAATTCCCCTCCCCTTCCTTTTAATTCCCCTCTCCTCCTTCCTCTCCCTCTCCTCCTTCCTCTCCTTTTCCTTTTCCCTCTCTTTTTCTCTCTCCTCTCCTTTCTTCTCCCTCTCCTTCCTTTTAATTCCCCTCTCCTCTTTCCTCTCCCTCTCTTTTCCTTTCTCCTCTCCTTTTTTCCTCTCTTTTCTTCTCTCCTCTCCTTCCTTCTCCCTCTCCTTCCTTTCATTCCCCCTCTCCTTCCTTTCCCTCTCTCCTTTCCCCCTCTTTTCCTCTCTTTTCCTCTCTCCTCTCCTTTCTCCTTCACCTTCTCTTCCTTCCTGCATCCTTCGTCCCTTTTCGGCCAACGCCTCCACGAACTTCTCCGTGCCACAGAGGTCTCGGTGGATGACCTCAACTGGCTCCGAACTCAGTTTACGAAGTCCCACGGTCTTAGGCAGGAAACAGAAGGGTCTGCAGAGTATCATGCCATCTATGATACACCAGCGTTTCTATCCTTAGGGACGATATTGCACCAAGGTCAGAGGTCATAATAGGACTATGGAAAAGGAGTTTGGTAGGTGAGGGCAAGTTAGTAAACTGTGAGGGGTTATTATGGGACCGTCATACTATTGATTGCAAGGTTACCAAAGTACCACGCTTTCAGGTGTGTATAATGTGAGAAATAACAAAAGAAAAATCCAAGAAAAAGAATTATTAAGAACAATAACTCAGGTAGACAGAGCGAGTGATGAATTCAAAAGGTGACTGGAAAAAGAAATTCCAGATATAGAGAAAGAAGGTGCAAAAGTAGTGACTTACTTCGATGGGTAATAAGAATATAGTGATTACAGGAGAGACATTAATCATTCGACTAAAATCACGTGGAATAAAAATGCACATACACGAGGTCATTAGCCCGGAAAGTGATTTTATTCCGGTCCATTATCGAACTGGAAGCTCGCTGGCCGAACGGGTTAGGGCGTCGTTACTTGCGGTGAAGCTCGAGGGGATGGCGGTTCGAATCCTGCCACCGGCGAAGTTGAGCCAAGGACATGGTTCATTTAATTCCACGCCTACCTAGTCCTCTGTAAGGGGCATCGTCCTAGCCTTCCGATGGGAGAAGTTTGTGACGTTAAACCAAATCATCACATCATCGAAATAATCAAGCAAGTGAGGCAAGGCGTACGAATATGTTAATGATTTCACGATAGTTAGTGATCAAGGTTGTTTGCATCTTACACTGGAAAACGTGGCTTCAGGTTTGCAAACCGTTACATCCGATACAGTCTCTCTCTCTCTTTTTTTTTTTTTTTTTTTTTACATCATTCACTATGTTTCGAGGTCTATATCTCTTTAGTATGGTACTCACCTGGCAGTTCCATGTCAACAGACGCTCCCATTCCACGTTAAGATTTAGATATCATATCCTTCTGAGGGAAACCCCCCTCTTGCAGCCAAAGGACCGATGGTGACTTCTGTATCTAAACCCGGTCAAGTCGTCTTCACTCTTGTGTCCATCTTGCTCTCAAGTGATACCTTTCCAGCTCCAGGCGGTTATACAAAGAACATAAAGAAATAAGGATGAAGGAGACTACAAAAGACTATAGGGCCTACACTAGGCAGTTCTATATCCATTGCCATCTATCATTCCCATCCATAAGTTTATTTAACTTTCTTTTAAGATAACCAATCGTTTCAGGTGACAAGGTAGTTTTTGGGAAGAATAGGGTATCACATCACATACCGTGGATATTTGTCCTATCATTCTGACTGCCTCGAATGATTTTATTAATTTCTGTTTTTTTTTTATTTATCTATTTATATTTATATTTTGTAAAGAAAAGGATTAATATAATTTGTTGAATCTTTACATCGAATAGTGAGGAATAACGTCCATGAAAAGGGCACTTGTCCTATAGTTCTGGCTGCCTTGGATGATTTGATTAATTTCTGTGTTCTATTTATTTATTTATTCATTTACTTATTTATGTTTTGTAAAGAAAATGATTAATGTAATTTGTTGAATCTTTACATAGAATAGTGAGATATAACGTCCATGAAGAGCAGATTTTGGATTTTCTCTTTTCTTCGTCTGCATTTTCGTCCCTTTTGGTTTTGTTCGAAAACGTCAATGCTTCTAAATGTGTGTTTTTTTATTTATCTATTTATTTATTTATATTTTGTAAAGAAAAGGGTTAATGTAATTTGCTGAATCTTGACACCGAATATTGAGAAATAACGTCCGTGATTTTGGATTTTCTTTTTTCTCTTTTTACATTTTCGTCCCTTTTGGTCTTGTTCGAAAACGTCAATGCTTCTAAATGTGTTTTTTTTATTTATCTATCTATTTATTTATATTTTGTAAAGAAAGGGATAAATGTGATTCGCTGAATCTTTACATCGAATAGTGAGGTAGAGATACAACGTCCATGAAGAGCAGATTTTGGATTTTCTTTTCTCTCTTTTTACATTTTCGTCCCTTTTGGTCTTGTTCGAAAACGTCAATGCTTCTAAATGTCAGCGCGTAACCTTTGTCGTGCAGGTGCGTCGACGACACCTGGGAAACAAAAGGCGAACGCCCGAAAAAAAAAGAAAAAAAAGAAATCTCTCTCTATATCACACACCTTTTCACGCTTTCACCATTATTTCGGCTAGCATCCATACTACGTTGTTTTTCTTTGCATCAGTATATTTTTTAAGGGAGGTCTATTATTCACGGACTGATTTATGATGAAGGTTTTGTGTTTTATGCGTAGAGGTGTCAATGAATTGTTTTATGGTGAGTGGATAGCAATAAATATTTTCTGGAACCCACAAAGGCTCTTGGAATATTGGCTGTACCGCATTAGCATAGGTTGTTTCTGTATCATCGGTTGATAAGAGAAAGAAGAAGGAGTTGTCGCCGGTTATCAGTT
>NC_134777.1:113491013-113493513 GCF_046742065.1 Oratosquilla oratoria | reverse complement strand
GCTGCCATTCGTCTTAGAGGTCAACTTGGGTCTATAAAGAGTCGGGATAAGGACAAGGTTGTGGGACGGAGAGGACCGACACAGTCTGCTTCGGTAACATGAAGTTGGCATTTGTGTGAGAAAGATGCCAACCATCGTAAGGGGAAACAATAATACGTGGAGAAGAGGTCGAAATGGTCAAGTTAAAGTGTGTTGGGGAGGAACGGAGATAGAATAGCGTTTGCGAAGACCACGGAAATGATGGCAACGGTAAGATGACGAAGGTTTTCGAAATGATGGAAGTGGTGGATTTTGTGAAAGTGGAGCAAGAGTAGGTGATTGGGGTGATGGAGTTGATATAAGCAGCTGAGGCGTTGGAAGTGGTAAAGTTGAAGGAGATAGAATTGATGAAATTGGTGGAAGAGATGAAATTGGAGGAAGTGGAGGTAGTAGAGGTGAAGTTGAAATAATTGGGAAAGATGGAAGTGGTAGAGTGGGAGAGGTGATTAGGTTGATGATATAGGTGGATTTAGTGGAGTAGGGAGAAGTAATGGAAGACGTGGGTGTGGAGTTAGAGGTGGAGATGATGGAGGTGGTGGTGGAAGTTTTGGTGGAGGTGGTTGTGTGGATGTTGTGATTATGATAGTAGTGGTGGAAGAAGATGGTCTGAACCCATCCAACCGGTTATTGATGCCTCTAAGGGCGCTCAATTCAAGGACTGTATTCGAATGATAAAAATAATCAGCACAGTGCTCCTGTACAATAAAAAAAAATGCAAATCCCACTTTGCAATTCCCATAGCTTCGAGTCTTCCCACCCCCCTCAAGACGAATTCGATCATTTCCCTTCCATCGCTCCAGATCTTCACGAAAATCTAACCCCGTCCTTCACAAACACTCCACCGACGACGCTATGACGAACAGAACCTATGAAGCCCTAGCCGGAGTCGGAACGCGGGCATCCGGACGCGCCGGGAAGCCGACACGCCGCCTGGACGGCACCAGAATGGAAGCAGACGGGGCTGAGCCAACTTGTTTGCCCCAACAAAGGTAAACAACCACTGGCGGGGTAACGGCCCAGACCATGGCGCCGCCTCCCCTCGTCCGAATCCAGTCTGCAGTCCCCCGCCTTCCTTTCAGATCGCCCGCAGGCTCTCGTCACGCCCACGCCCATACCAGACATCCCTTTGTTTTATATCTTCCAGGACAAATGACTTACTCATGTACTGGCAATGAAGAAAGACTCGTTTTTATGTGGGGAAAGGCTTCAACATGAGATTTTTTTTTCGTAGATTAATCATGTAGTTAGAAAAAGAGAGAATAGGAAAATAAAGATAATGACGAGTGAAAAGAAACGTAGAGCAAGGATTCGTAGAAACAATAGATAGCAATTAAAATGAAAGGGCTATGGAAATAAGTAAATAAATAGTTCCATTTATTAAAGCAATATAAACATACAGTCTATGGGAATATAAACCCATGTTTCACTTCTTATATGACAAGAGCTTGCTCAAACCTAGAAATAAAGATACCACATATAAAGAATGTATATGCACTCATGCACATACACACACTCACACGCACAAACACACACACACACACACACACACACACACACACACACACACACACACACACACACACACACACACACACACACACACACACACACACACACACACACACACACACACACACACACACACACACAAGCACACTCATACCCCCACACATATATATATGTATATGTTCCTATACGTACACATTGTTATTCATGTTTATGAATTTGCAACATGTTTTTAACCATCTGTCTTTCATATATTAAATGTTTCTTTTGTCTAATTGACTTTTTACCATATGTGTTATTGAAAATGGAAAAAATTAGTTGTCATTGTGGAAATAAATAATTAAATGGTATTCATTAATCTATGTCTAAGTGGAAATGAGATTATGTAAAAACTAATGATATTTAGAAGTTGAGCCAAATTAGATCCGAAAGTTTGCCGGGAAATAGACGTTGATTAGAAGGAGATAAATGAAACAGAAAAATAAGTGGGCTCGCAATAAATTGAATTTTCAAAATCACATATTGGTTTTGATTTTGGCGAGGAAAGAAGTTAATGAAATGTGGAGATTGATTTTGCCTAATGTGGGGCATTCAATGAAACAATTAACTAATTCCATAGGATAAATTGTTTAATCGTAGCTCGGACTTCATGATAAGGACATCTACTGTATTTTGGCAATTGTGATCTTTAAAAAAAACGGAATGCAATTACTGGACGAATCAAATTGCAGGCATAGAAGTAATCACGAACGCATAACTGCCCATAGAAGTATAATTAAGTCCTAAAAATTCCCTTAAATGTTATTAAGAGAATATACACATGCATAAGGGAATGCATATTTGTTTATGTACGTAGACACATAAGGATACAGAGAAACGGACGCACACACACACACACACACACACACACACACACACACACACACACACACACACACACACACACACACACACA